>NC_090314.1:55300186-55631615 GCF_039906515.1 Pseudorca crassidens
CTAAAGGGTTCTCAAATGATTGGGGTCACAGGTGGGAAGCACTGATGTGCAGGGCGGCAGCCGCATGGCTGGTCGCACTCATCTCCCAGGACTCACAGGCCTATGAAGGGCTCATCGTGGCCGCCTTGACAGGCTTTGCTAAGAGGGAAACGGGAGCAAGCCACCCCTCCCCCTCATCACAGAATGCACCTGCTGTCCCCAGAACGGACCCTCCCGTCCCCTCTGCCTGGCACATCTTTCCCTTCCTCATCCGTCTGGCAGCCTCCTCCTCGTTCCTGACAGGCAGGATGCTCTGAGAGTTCCTTGTCATCTTCTTGGTGCTCCCATGGACACACTCATACGGCTACTAGGTGGCCTGTACCTTCCCACCATTCAGAGAACAAGGAACCCGTGAGCTCACTGCAGGAGGCTTCAAGCCCTGGACATAGCACCTGGCGAACAGGTGCTCAAGTGTCTGAGCGAACAGATGGACAAACGTCACCACCTTGGAGATCAGGTGGAAAACTGCCACAGAAACCTAGGCCCCAGTTTGGTCCCAGCCAGCTGAAATCCGGCTCAAATGCTGTAGGCTGGGCCAGTGGAGAGAAAACCTACAGCTCAGTTGGCTCTTTGCTTCAAGAGCTAGATTCACCCAGGGTGAGACAGGAACTCCCCGGCGATGGTAAGCCTGGCTCAGAGCTCGCTGGGCTGTACCGCTCACCTCCTCTCAGCTCAGGCCTTAGATGCTGGAAGCGACTCCAGACACTGTACTGTAGTTATGACAGGAGAGGTTGGGCGAAGAGTACCCAGAAACCCTGTTCCAGCTTTACGACTTCCTGTGAACCTTAGTTCAAAATAAAAAGTTAAAACTTGTACAGTGAGGATCCATGGAAGCTCAGCAGGCAGGTGTCAGTTTACATGAGGGCCTTTGTGACAAAGCTGTCTGAAAAACGGAATGGGGACGGTTTACAGCACTAGCCCCCAGGGGTCAGGCTGTTGCCAAAAGCCATCCCCCGCTGCACCCCCTCAAGGCTGGGCACTGTCATTAGACAGTGAGGGCCCAGCTTTGGGGATAGACAGCCTGGATTCAAATTCCAACCTGAATGCTTACTAGTTGTATGATCTTGGACAAGCTATTTCACCTCTTTACGAATCTCCATTTCTGCATCTAAAAAATGCGGGTAAGATCACATTAGACTTTACTGGCAATTGTTATTTCTTTTTAAGTGAGTACAACCTGCAAAGAGTGGTCAGCATCCCAAGGGAGTGCCAACCTGCAGGCAATGGCTGGCTGGCTGGCACTCCATCTTTCCCAGCGCTGAGAATGGAAGATCCCCATTCCCCAGGCTGCCCGCAGGCTCTGACCATGTCACACCTGACACCATTAACCACCAGTTACAACCCTTCCAGACTCCCTCCGACCTGGAGAACCTGAGAGGCAGACACATATTCGAGAGAAGGTTGAGGCTGTTGCCCTTAGCAAGGGTCTTAGACTTCATTAATAGATATCTAGGAAACTTCCCGACGCTGGCGGCCATTAAGGTCCAGCAATAAATATGGTTTTTAGAACAAAAGTTTCTAGAAGAGGAAATGTGTAAGATGGTCTGAGGGGTCGGCCCCAGCTTTGCCTTGCTCCACAGCACAGCCCGACAAAGCCGAGAACTGCAGCAATACCCACTGTGCAAAGGAAACTGAGCGCAAAAACATTTTCTCAGCTTCTCTACAAAGCCAGTTTGGAAGGACCAGTTATTAAAGTGAAGTATCCATTTACAGATTGGCACAAATATCAAAAATAAGCAGCTGAGATGAATATAAAGGCGGGAGTGCTTTTTTCCCCATAACAAAAACCTCTGCAATATTCTCCAAACTTGGAGGGAAAAATTCATTTTACTCTCTGAGATGTGGCAGAAAAACCTAAGTCTGAGGTGCATTTTTCATAGCCGGTTTATACACGGAATGAGTCCAGATGACACAAACAAATGGTTCTGGGTTCAAGTGGCTCTTGCAGAGGAGCCCAAGGCTGGCTCTGTCTCTCTGCAAGGACTCATCCCTCCCCTGCAACTGCTGGGGCGGGAAGGATCAGTTGGCAGGCTAAGAAGGGACCACCACCAAAAGCCAACAATATTTTAAAAGCCCAGTAGGGTCTGCAGTGTTTGAAATGAAATAGTTTTTATTCTTGGCAACTACCAAGATGACCCCCAGAGGTTTCCAGTAGGACAGTGACAATCCACCCTGCAGCTTAACTTTGTGAAGGAGGATGAAATCAAATCTATCATCTTAACATCAGGCCTCAGCCCTGCGTGAGCCGGCCTCGGGGAGGAGAGCAGGGTACCCGTGCGGAGGTGGTGATGTGGAGAATGTGGCACAGACGTGGAGCAATGGAGACACAGCCATTCAGGGCTGACAGATCGCCTGCAGCAGCCCACCAAGTCTCCACAGCTCTGAGCCAAGTCATTTAGAAGGGATTCAGGCCACTGTACTGTTCCGGGGAGCAGCAGCCAGTGTGCGCCCTCCGCCTCACCAGGGCGGCTAACTGTGCAGCAATTTCGTAAATGACAGTTGCTGCTAGATATTTCCTGCTGCTTTACTTTGTCTCCAAATCCATCTAAAATTCACATTGGTGCCCCCAGTGACTAAGAAAGGCTTTGTGCTTACTTTTAATTGTAGTTTGTCCTGTTCTGTGAAATAATAATTCAAACAAACAAAAAAAAGAAAACAACATTGCAGAATGTTGTGCAGAGGGGCCGAGGGCTTTGTCTCAATTCCTCTCCTCCTCAAATGAAAACCATGTTGCTACAATAAAAAAAGCCAGCTGAGGCAACAAGGTTCTAGGATCCCCACATCACTGGTGAGGAAACTGCAGCTCCAATTCAACAGGCGCCAGTCCCAAGCCCACAAGGCAAGCACACCGTTAGAGGGCACAGTCAGGGCCCGGAGTGGGTGTCCCACATGCCTTTTTTACAACTGCTCCAACTCTCTGCTCAGTCCGTGCTGGTGCTGAAACTCAAATATCACTGAATTTGTGATCTTGCAAGACTGCAAACAACATAAACGACTCATCTATGTTTTTAAGAAGTTTCCCCCAAAGAGGTTTTCCAATCCACTTTTTAAATTAATTTATTCCTTTAGGAAGATTCACATTAGAAAGACAGTGGAATTACCAGCTGCCTAAGCCACATCATTAATGGGAAGCAGCTATTCGAAGAGTATTAGAAATATTAAGAACAGGAACTCCTTCCTTGGATTTTTCGTCCCACCCCTGCCTGCTGTGTCCATGGATGACAGCTGGTCCAGAGCAAAACTTCCCAGGAAGAAGCCCCTCTGTGTGCCCTGCTAACTAAAGAGGAAGAAGCAGTGAGCCAGGCTTCTGGAAAGTTCCTTGTCTGGCACAAAGGACAACCTTCTCCTCGTCCACTATAGAGAAATGTTGCAAACTTTCCATGTGCCACTGGAGGTGAAGAAGTATCTTCAGCTGACCTCAAAAGCAAGAGGGCAGCTCTACTCTCAAGACATCAGTCCTTCTGCATCCCCTCCACCCCCCAGCCGCTCACGCTACAGTCATGGAAAGGGCTCTTACACAGATCAAGTCCAGAGGCAGAGTCTAGGGTCTAATCCCATAGCTCCCCCTTGTAAACCTGCAAATCACAAGATGGGATGGCGAGGAACACCTCACACACAGGGCACCTTCAGAGGCGTGGCAGGGATGGGTTTGTACAATCCACCTGGGAGGAAGGGAGCTGCTGAGACACCACAGACCTGATGCGGTAAAAAGGTATAGTCACAGGACCTGCAGCCGTCAACGTGAGATAATACAGAGCACCTGGAACATGAGAAGTGCACACAATAAATGGAGATTATTACGCAAATGAAATTTAAAATGGCATTCTTAATCCTGTTTGTCCAGTCACAATGGACCAATGATCACATTCACACATCGCATCTCAGCTGGACAGCCAGTCGTCAGTGTGAAGCCCAGACAGGTCACTGTAAAAGGGCTCTACCCACATGGACAAACTTCTCCCCTCACCCTAAGTCCAGGAATCAATAAAGCAAAAACTACCAAAGAGAAAAAAGAGAATCCGTCACTGTACTTAGCACCAGCCGTACAACAGAAATAGCCCCTGGCACCGCCTTCAAGGAAAAACCCAAAAATACAGGTAAATATTCTAATTTCAAAGTGTTGATGTTCTCCTTTCCTAAGGCACAGTTAAGAGGCCCCAGAGGAAAGCTGGTAATGCTGAGGGCTGTGCCTTGGAAAGGATGTGTTTGTGTCCTGTGGGGCAGTGACGGTGGGGATGGCGTCACTCCGAGGCAGCTAGCTGCTCAATGGCACAGCGGACTTTCTTTGCAGTTTCTTCAAATTCTTTCTGTTTATTGTTGGTTTCCTTTGCCTGGAAATAAAGAATAGACACATGAAACTGAAGCTCTAGGCATGCTCGAATAGAGATGCCCAGCTATATGGGGTAAATGTCCTCATTCACCTCATCTGCCTCTCTCTCTCTCTCTCTTTTTTATCGGCCATGCCGCTCAGCTTGTGGGATCTCAGTTCTCCGATCAGGGATCAAACCGAGGCCCCAACAGTGAAAGCGCCGAGTCCTGACCACTGAACCGCTGGGGAATTCCCCTCAACTAGCTCTAATTTGAGCTGTCCCACAATAATTATAACAGAAAACACTGATGGACCGCTTTGCTTGTACCAAGCACCATTCTACCTGCTCCACACACCCTAACTCACTCACTGCTCCATGTCCCCATGAGGTAGGTGCCACCTTTATCCCCATTACACAGATGAGGACACCGAGGTCCACAGCAGCAGCCAGCTCAGGGGTACCAGCTAGTCTGTGGCAGAGCCCTGCTCTTCCCCACTACCCTACATTGCTTCTGAAGCTCCCACAGAAAGTCCGGAGCCCTCTTCTTGTTCACTTAAACAGACGCCGTCAAGCATCAGCGTGCTCCTCAAACAGAGAAACCTTCCACCTGCAGCAGCTCTCTAAATCTGGCTTCCAACCTTTCATTCTGCTAAGTGCTCTCTCCAGGAGGACAAATGACAATCACATCAACAAATCCAGAAACCTCCTCCCTAATTTTCACTCTCCTGATTTCTCTGCCACATTAAAAAACAAACAATAGACTTTTATTGGGTTAAATGTTTTCTAATAAGAAAAACAACAGAGGTAACTTCTTTTCAAAAGAAGGTGGCAGCGATGCAGTAGCAGGAGCAGAGAGCACGTGGTGCACTCCAGGGTCAGATCCTGAGCCCCGGCTCTACCTCAGCCGCACACGTGCCCAGCGTCAGGCCCAGGTGGCTGCCTGACCAGTGGTCCTGTCAAACTGACCAGCAGCATCTCAATTAAATGCAGGGTCTCAGAAATTCACAGCATCACGACAAACAACACTTGTTCCTCGTTTTCAGTATTTGTAAACTGCAACATATAATTATCTCACCTGGATAAACGTTTGCCTTACAGCTGTGTGCTGCAATCCCATAACTGACTTAATAAATGGTTTAAAAGTTCAGCTCCCAACTTATTTCCACCCCACGGTACAGTCGAGGTCCGCACGCCATCCCACCTCCAGGAGCGATGTACCCTAGAGGGGCCATCCAGGAGCTCTAGCAGGAAGCAGACAGGCCTCTGGTTATGCCCACTCCCTGCACTCTGACCCCAAACCTTACTGTCCACATCCATTCACATGCAAATGTGCCTAGGGACACAAGGGGACCTGAATTTTTATATCAGTGATAAATTATTTGCAACAAACCTCAAAATTGGGTGTCACTCTAGAGCAGCCCTGTCCAACAGAATTTTTTGCAATGATGAAAATGTTCAATTGTCTGCACGGTCCAGTAGTCACCGGCCACATGTCGCTAATGAGCAGATAAAATGCTGCTAGTGCCACTGAAGGACTGAATTCTAAATTTTCTTTGATCTCCTTTTCTTTCTTTTTTCCAGCTGCGCCTCATGGCTTGCAGGATCTTAGTTCCCCGACCCGGGATCGAACCTGTGCCCTCGGCAGTGAAAGCACGGAGTCCTAACCACTGGACTGTCAGGGAATTTCCCCCAAATATATACATTTTAAAATGATCTGGGGGACTTCTCACAGCTTTCTCACAACTGTTCCTGAAGTACACAAAGCTTGTCTTTTACCTAGAACAGGAGTGGCAAACTACGCCCTGTGGGACACATCCATCCAGCCCATGGCCCGTTCTTAACCCAATGGCTAAGAATGCTTTTTACATTTTTAAACACTTGTGGAAAAAAACAAAGAAAGAATAATCTCTAACAGAAACTCTGTGGCCCAGGAAGGCTACACACTTACCATCTGCGGCACTTCACAGAAAGTGAGCTGACCCCTAATCTCGAAGGCCCTCCCTAGCCCCCTTCCCAATTCCAGCACTGCAGTTCCCAAGACCTCCATCGAATACACCGCTTTACTGACCACTGATTTCTTCTCACTTCCTGAAAAAATTTTCAATTTTGTCCTTAGCATTTAAAAGGTACCATATTACACAGAATTATTTCTATTGATCTCTAAAAAGGAATACGATTTTCAAGCTGAAAAGGACCTGAGAAACCACAGAAGTCTATCCTCCATTTTACAGCAAGGAAACTACGACCAAGACTGGCCTAAACTCACAATGTCTGTGAGTGGCAGAGACAACTGGTACATCTGGACTCCCTGCCCAGGGCTTTGCTAAAAATAGATTAAATACCTGAATATTTACTCTCTGTAGAGCTGCCAGATTTAGCACATAAAGATAGAGCCTGCTCAGTTAAATTTGAACATCATATAAACGAGTAATTTTTTAGTAAACAGCCATACAAAATGTGAGATATACTAAAAAAATTACTCCTTGTGTACCTGAAATTCAGACTTAACTGGGAGTCCTGGTTTTCTCTGGCAACCTTAATTCTCTACAGCCCGGGCTGCTTGGGAGCTGCCTCTTTGTGGACTCACTGTTTCACTCTTCCAATAACCCAGTGCAAGAGCCTAAGTTCGCCTGCAGAAATCCCTTCAAGGTCCAGTAGGACTGGTGCTTCTTTCTCCCAACACACATAATGCCCCTTTCCCAATATGCTGTCTACTCTGTGTCCCCAAACCCTCTGTTTCCACCACTGCTAACACATGAACACACCCCGTATAAATGACCTACCATCTCAGTTGTCACTAAAGGCAGAAATGCCAGCCTAGCCATCACATGTCCCACCACCAGAGGTAACCGCACACTGAGGACACCTCTACTCAGGGGATCCGTTTTTCTCTCTGCACAACCCCAAGGCCACACTCCAGGACAGATGCTTTTCTACCCTTTTATATCCACACGCACACACATCAGAGGGGCTCAGAAGGTGCTTACTGAGGAAAGGCGTCTATGCAGTGCTTGTGGCGGGCTAGGGAGTTTAGCACTAAAGATGCCGAACAGGATTTGTGCTTGCTTCTTATTCCCAGTAATACATACAATTTTGTTCTTGGCTCTTTCTTTATCCAGTTTTAAAAATTCGCTGAGGGTTAATTCTTCAAACTGCTTCTTGACAGAAAGGAAAGCACAACCAGATGAATGCTTTTTATGTTCTTCTCTAGAAAAAGCAACACATGAGCACGTCAACAGAGAAAATTCAGGTAAAGGGAGAAAGGCAACAGTTTGTTACCACCAGGCCCCTCCCCACCTCACAGACACACACTGCTCTGCTTCAGGAGCAGAGTGTGAAGTCTGAAGTGGACGGAACCAGGGGCAGGACCCACATTCCCACACAACTTGTCTCAGCACCTTCTTGCTCTGTGGACTCCCCCCAGCCCCACCCATATCCTGTGGCTGATGTAGTCTACCTGGAGTCCTTTAGCAATTAGTAGGAAAAGTGTTAGAGTATAAATCCAAAGGTATCACATGTCAAAGCCCTTAAAATCCTCCAGGAACCATTTGCAGTTGTCTCATTTCACTCGAATTATTACATAATCTGTTGGTTTGGAAAAAGGGCACCACTGACCCAGTTTCTCCAGTGAATTCCTCTGCCTCATACCATCATTCTGTGCATTCGGAATTATCCCTGCTAGCGGATAGCACTATAACGAGAACAGTCTGGGGAGTTCCCTGGTGCTCCAGTGGTTAGGACTCCACACTTTCACTGCTGAGGGCCCAGGTTCAACCCCTGGTTGGGGAACTAAGATCCCGCAAGCCGCGCGGCACAGCCAAAAAAAAACCAAAACAAAAACCAGAACAGGCTGGAAGGAACACCCAGCCACGCAAATTCCAAAAGGACAGCCAATAGTAACTATAATCTGAAAATATTATAGCACTTGGAAATTCACTCCCAAGAATACAACCAGTATTTCCCCAGTGATACCTGGTATGATCACCATATCATCCCAGTCAATACTGGGTCATGAGAGCAAACACATTAGGGAAAACAGCAACACTCTTCTTGCCAAGAAGAGAAAAAACTCCGGTGATTCTCTACAGGGGAAAAAAAGTTCAAGCCGTGGAAGCAATTGATTCTGACAGGAGAAAAAACGGTGCGGGGAAAATGTGGCATTACATTACGGGAATATTGTTGTCTGTATGAATATATGCACACAATAAAAAAAAAACTAGATGCCCTAAAGAACAAAATCTAAACCAAAACTGAGTGTACTATTTTAAGGCGTGGTTTTTGTGCTGTATGAATTATAGTTCAATAAAGCTTCAGGGATTCCCTGGTGGCGCAGTGGTTAAGAATCCGCCTGCCAGTGCAGAGGACATGGATTTGAGCCCTGGTCCCGGAAGATCCCACATACCGCGGAACAACTAAGCCCGTGTCGCACAACTACTGAGCCTGCGTGCTAGAGCCCGTGAGCCACAACTACTGAGGTCCACGTGCCACAACTACTGAGGCCCACGTGCCACAACTACTGAGCCCGCATGCCACAACTACTGAGCCCGTGTGCCACAACTACAGAAGCCCGTGCGCCTAAAGCCCGTGCTCTGCAACAAGAGAAGCCGCCGCAATGAGAAGCCCTCACCGCAACAGAGTAGCCACCGCTTGACGAAACTAGAGAAAGCCCGCGTGCAGCAACGAAGACCCAACGCAGCCAAAAACAAATAAATTTATTTAAAAAAAAGCTTCAGATTTAAAACCTCTGAAACAAGAAAGGCACCTGGACATCCCTAGGTCACAACAGGATCTGCTCCAGTATTCTGTCTACCCGGAAAGGTATCAAGCACCTACAAGAATGAGCCTTTCTTCAACACTCCACCCAGGAGGACGTTCGGCCAAATCAGATTTGATTAGGTTGAAAGCATCACCAAGGTGCCAGCAGAGACTCATCCTTTACAGCAGCTGTTTAGGGCACAAACGAGGCTGGAAAGCCGCAGGTCCTTCAATAATACTTCGAAATTCAGATGTTTTGGGGGGAGCCCAACTCAAAACAAACGGTCCTATGGACATATATACACTACCAAACGTAAGGTAGATAGCTAGTGGGAAGCAGCCGCATAGCACAGGGAGATCAGCTCGGTGCTTTGTGACCGCCTGGAGGGGTGGGATAGGGAGGGTGGGAGGAAGGGAGACGCAAGAGGGAAGAGATATGGGAACATATGTATATGTATAACTGATTCACTTTGTTATAAAGCAGAAACTAACACACCATTGTAAAGCAATTATACTCCAATAAAGATGTAAAAAAACAAAACAAAAAAAACCCCAAACGGTCCTGAAGTAACTGGGGAACCCCGGAAGCCCAGCGAGGCTGGCCTGAGGGACTTACATAGGGTCGTCATCTGGCTCCCAGCCTTCCAACTCCTTGAAGCAGAAGAAACACTGAGCCAAGTCGGGCTCGTTCTCAGTTGGACAGTGGATGAAGCCGGCCGCGGCCATCTGCAAAGCAGAGCTCGGCTCAGGCCCCAGAGCGGAGGGGTTCCCCCGAGATCCGGGAGGCCACAGAGGGGCTAGAGCCCGCAGAAGGGGTCGCCCCAGGGGCCCGGGAACCCACAGAGGGGCCAGAGCGCGCGGGAGGGGTCGCCCCGGGGGCCCACAGAGGGGCCGGGGCCCGCGGGAGGGGTCGTCTCAGGGCCTGGGGCGGGGCTCTGGGGGCGGGGCGGGCCTGGGGGCTCCGGGAGGCCGCGCGGACTCACTCGCTCCGGGGTGCAGGCGCAGCCCTCCAAGAAGGGCCAGTTCTTAAATGTGGAGACACGATGGTCCTTGAGGTAGAGCTGCCAGGCCGGGGGCAACGACGGGGTACTCATCCCGCCGCCGCCGAGCGGTGCCGCGATTCAAATCCGGCGGTTGTCGGCCGCCGCGGGGCATGTCGGGAACGCCCGCGGCCTTCTGGGAAATGGGAAGCTGGGCGGCGCGGGGTACGCTGGGAGTTGTAGTCCTCCCGCCACATGTCTCTGCTTCTACTCACCAGGCACCGACCCAACCCCGCCCCGCGTACTCCCATCCCAGCTACTTGCAAACAGTGGTAGGAAGAGGAGTGGAGAATGGGCCGAAGTCCCCGTGATAGTTTCTTGGAGTGGCACCTGCCGAGCACAAATGGATTAAGCCCTTTCAGCATGCAAACTGTTATTGTTTTTGTGGGTACCCCACTCCTGGAACCTCCTAGTGCCAGCTTCCTCAGCCAGCCCTTGTGCCGTCCGGGTTGGAACATGTGCTGAGGCAAGTCTTTTCACTGAAGCTTCCTGGAAGTCCAGAAATTGACCCTTGAAGCTTTGTTCTTCCTTTTCCACCAGAATTCCTCAGGAGTTAGATATCCCTTCTAAGTCCCTGCCCCAAACAGACGTGCGGGTGGGGGTCAACAGAGGTGAAGAATGTGTGGAAACAATGCCCACTGCCCTTCAGCCAGGAGGCCTGGGTGTCCTATCAGGGAGGTGGGATTGTTATGTGACTCCAGGAAGTGAACAGCCTAGGACAATCCGCCTGGATAATAGAAATGAGAGCCCAGGGAGCAGGCACCTGCCCGTAGGCACAGCCAGACTGGGTTCAGAGCAGGCCTGTGTAGCTGGTGCCTAGCCTCATGCAGCCGCCCCAGCCTTCCAGCTCTATGAACCTGACTTTAAGTGGTTTTTATAGAGGTTTCACAGGCTTGGTTGATCAAATCATTGGCCTTTGGTGATTAATTGAATCACCAGCTCCTCTCCACTCTCTGAAGATTGGGAGGGTGGGGCTGAAAGCTCCAAGCTTCTAATGAAGGCTTGGTCTTTATGGCCACCAGCCCCAGCCAGAAGCATCTAGGGGTTGCTCATTAGAACAAAAGACGCTCCTATCACTCTGGAGATTCCAAAGGTTTTTTAGGAGCTGTGTGCCAGGAATCGGGGACAAAGACCAAAAATATATTTATCACAAAGGCAAATTTGCATTTTTATGTGAACTTTCTGGATTTTCAAATAGTTGGCAACAAATCCTGATGGATACTGTGATGATCAGACAAAACTGTTTTGAGATCATAAAACATCAATGCTAGATATTACCTTATGGCCATCTAGTCTCACCAAAAATTTTGTGAACACACTTTTCCTCTACTGTAAGAGTGACACATCAATGCTGTAAAAGCAAAAATCATGCAATGGGAAGGAAGTCTTCCTCTCCCCAAAGACCTCTAGCAGAAAGAAACTTTTCAGCAGTTTCTATGTATACTTCCAGGTGTGTGTGTGTGTGTGTGTGTGTGTGTGTGTTCATACACCACTTGGCATCCTATCTTTTCAGGTAACAGCACATCTCAGCTTTATCGGCACCTAGAGATCTCAACATGTTTTATAATATCTGCATGGTGTTTATTGGATGGTCTACCCTAATTCCAATTAACAAATTTCCCATTGGGTATCTCCAATTTTTTTTTTTGCTATTATGAATTGTACTACAGCAGACAGACACACAAACATGTGCAACTATGCCTGTAGCATAAACATCTGCAAGCAGGATTGCTGGGAAAGTGTGTGTGTGTCTTTCAACATTTTTTAATATTGCCAACCTGTCCTCACAATCATCAGACCAGGACACGGTTTGCTCCGCCATCTTGTCTGGGTGGATGTTGACCCTGCCTTTTTCATCCTAGGATATTTTAATCAGAGTTCTAACAATACTGATAGCATCTGTATAAAAATATATATCTTCCAGGGAACTCCCTCGCAGTCAAGTGGTTAGGACTCTGTGCTTTCACTGCCGAGGGCACAGGTTCAATCCCTGGTGGCGTGGCCAATAAATAAATAAATAAATAAAACTATATATCTTCTGGATCAAACACCATCAAGTCAGCGTATTTCTGTGATTCATTTTCTATTTGGCACCAACATATTCCAACTTTTACCATTTAAATTTTTATTTAACTGAAAACTTCAGCTGCTTAGGTCTTTTCCATAAGGTTTTTTTTTTTCCAATTATCTATTTTTGTCTGCGTTGGGTCTTTGTTTTTTTGTTTTTTTTTTTTGCGGTACGTGGGCCTCTCACTGTTGTGGCCTCTCCCGTTGTGGAGCACAGGCTCCAGACGCGCAGGCTCAGCGGCCATGGCTCACGGGCCCCGCCGCTCCGCAGCATGTGGGATCTTCCCGGACCGGGGCATGAACCCGTGTCCCCTGCATCGGCAGGCGGACTCTCAACCAGTGCGCCACCAGGGAAGCCCCAGCTTATTTGTTTTATACATGATAGTTTATACCTCTTAATCTCCTGCCCCTATCTTGCCCCTCCCAAATTCCTTCTCCCCACTGGTAACCACTAGGTTGTTCTCTAGATCTGTGAGTCTGTTTCTTTTTTTTTTATATTAACTAATTTGTTTTACTGTTTGGATTCCACAGATAAGTGATAACACACAGTATTTGTCTTCCTCTGACTCATTTCACTTATGCCCTCCAAGTCCATCTATGTTGCTGAAAATGGCAAATTTTCATTTTTTTTTTATAGCTGAGTAGTATTCCATTCTGTCTATATGTGTGTGTGTGTGTGTGTGTGTGTGTGTGTGTGTGTATCACATCTTCCTTATCCAGTCATCTGTTGTTGGACACTTAGGTTGCTTCCATATCTTGGAAATGGTAAATAATGCTGTTGTGAACATTGGGGTGCATGTATCTTTTCGAATTAATGTTTTCATTTGCTTCAGGTATATATCCAGGAGTGGAATTGCTGGGTCATATGGTAGTTCTATTTTCAGTTTTTTGAGGAACCTCCATACTGTTTTCCACAGTCGCTGTACCAATTCACATTTCCACCAACAGTGTAGGAGGAGTCCCTTTTCTCCACAGCCTTGCCAACATTTGTTTGTGGCCTTCTTGATGATGGCCATCCTGACAGGTGTGAGGTGGTAACTCGCTGTGGTTTTGATTTGCATTTCCCTGATGATTAGTGATGTTGAGCATCTTTTCATGTGCCTGTTGGCCCTCTGTATATCTTCTTTGGAAAAATGTCTATTCAGTCCTGTGCATTTTTTAATAGGCTTGTTTGTCTTTATGATGTTGAGTTGTATGAGCTGTTTATATATTTTGGATATTAACCCCTTACCCATCGTATCATTTACAAATATTTTCTCCCATTCAGTAGGTCGTCTTTTCATTTTGTTGATGGTTTTCTTTGCTGTGCAAAAGTTTTAAATGTAATTAGGTCCCATTAGGGTTTTTTTGCCTCATTACATTCTTATCCTAAAAGATCCAAATAATTCAGATGAAGCCAAAACACCCCCTCCTCGTGTTCCCGACGCCACTTCCCTCCCCCGAGGGGAGCAGAGGTGTTAGGTGTGGAGCCTCTCCAAACTTTTTCTCTCCATAGACACACTCGCGTGCACACACAGAAACATGTCATTTTGTGAGTATTAGGTAATGCTGTTGAGATGGTACTGTATTGTATCGTTGAGCATCTTGCTCTTTGTCAGGTAATAGTATGTCTTGGAGATGTCCCCCGTTATAAACACAGACCTCGGACTTCCCTGGTGGCGCAGCGGTTGAGAGTCCGCCTGCCGATGCAGGGGACACGGGTTCGTGCCCCGGTCCAGGAAGATCCCACATGCCGCGGAGCGGCTGGGCCCGTGAGCCATGGCCGCTGAGCCTGCGCATCTGGAGCCTGTGCTGCGCAACGGGAGAGGCCGTAACAGTGAGAGGCCCGCGTACCGCAAAAGAAACAAAAAACACACACAAAAAACCCACAGACCTCTTTCTAATGATGGTCGGCTGCTCAGATGTACTTACTCCCTACTGATGAATATTCAGGCTATTACCTATTTTCGCTATCATCAATCATTCTTGAACTGCTAGCTATTCAGAGTGGGCGAGAGAGGGGTGTGGTGGATGGTGGGTGGACCCAGCTGGCTCCTTGGGAACTGAATGCACACACACCCCTGTGTGTGTGGGGGAGTGGCAGAGGAAGTGTGTTCTACCTGTGGATGTCACTGTCCTGTCAGTCAAGGTGTTAACCCCAAGGATAAAATCCCAGGGCTTTACGGGACAAATCCAGACAGGTCAGGCGGAGCCCACGTCAGGTGGAGCCCAGACAAAGGAGTGAAACAAAAACACAGAACAAAAACTGGTTTGGGGAGCTCTTACTCTTCATTTTGGTTGGGAGTTGTCACTTTTGTTTCACCCTCTCAGCAGACTGTGGGCCAGATTCTGGGTATCACACATGGCGTGGATCTGGGCCAGACCTTCCCTGGAACCCGCTCGATCCAGGCCAGGGGCAGGCCATGGAGATTTGCACTCGTGTTCAGAGCAGTGAGGGGAATGGACCCTGGCCGGGGTGGGTGGACAAACAGAGGCGCTGCTGGGCACAGGGAAAACTGAGGCCGGCAAGAATGGGGAGCAGTCGGGCTCTTGGGAGAAGTTTCACAAGTCGGGGTGCATGCTGGCGGCGGGGCTTCAGGTGTCATCAGGACTCCTGGAAGATTGTTTTCAAAATAATCTGCAGCAGGAGGGAAAAATACAAAAGCTCCAGAGTTGGAGAGGCTCTTGTGAGGATCTCTTGGGAGGAATTTGATTAAAGAAACAGGCTACATGTTCGATCACAGAAACGTAATTTAAATGAGTCCTTTCCCACCTCTCATTTGAAGTGTCCCCCACTCATTGCCCGTTTTTGTACGACCCATGAGCTAAGAACGGCTTTACATTTTTAAACAGTTGGGAAAAAATCAAAAAAAGAATACTTTTGTGACATGTAAAAATTCCACAAAATCCAAATTTCCGCATCCATAAGCACAGTTTCGTTGGAGCAAAGCCACATTTATTCACCTGGGAATTGTTTCTGGCGGCTTTTGAGCAACAGTGGCAGAGTTGGGGAGTTCTGTCACAGACCATATGGCCCTCCAAATCTAAAATATTTATTAGGTTTCTTTAAGAGATGTCATTTATTGGGGGCTTGTTTTTCCCCAGTTAAAAAAAAAGTAATACATGTTCATGGTAGAAAATGTGGAAATTGATTTTTTAAATCCATTGTAACACCACAGGTAAACGTTTTTTGCGGATGCATATATATGCCTCTAAGGGCCTAGCTATCTATGTATCATAAAACTAGGAAGATACTAGGCCAGTTAATTTTTGTGTTTTCGTTCTTACCTCTGAAGCAATTTGACGTGTCCTAACTAATTTTCACAAACTTCACTCTGTTACCTGATTATATCATAATTTAACCTCATTAGACATTTAGGTTATTTCCAAGTTTAGAACATTAATAAAGCTACAGAGACTATGTTTCTGTGTTTCTCTGATTATGCTGAAGACAAATTCCAAGCAGCAGAATTACTGGGTAAGTGGGTTTGGGTCCATATTGCCAGGCTGTACTCCCGAAACATCAGGCCAACGTGTGCTCCACAGGATGGGGGAGGCCCGCTTCACTGTGTCTTCACCAGCATTAGGCACTATTATAACTAGAATATTTCCCGTGAGAGGTGGGAAAGGACTCATTTCCAGCTACATTTCTTTCTTTCTTTTTTTTTTTTAAAGATTTTTTGGATGTGGACCACTTTTAAAGTCTTTATTGAATCTGTTACAATATTGCTTCTGTTTTATGTTTTGGTTTTTTGGCTGTGAGACATGTGGGATCTTAGCTCCCCGACCAGGAATTGAACCTGCACCCCCTACATTGGAAGGCGAAGTCTTAACCACTGGACCACCAGGGAAGTCCCATTTCAGTTACATTTCTATGATCACTAATGCAGCTTACTTTTCCCCCATGTTTACTGGCCATTTATATTTCTTTTTGAATTATCACTTATTTTTTGTCCATTTTTTCTATTTATTTCTGTTCTTAAAGAGAAATAAGACCTGCTCTTATTAAGTGGTACAAACTATTGATACTATGCATAAAATAAATAAGCTACAAGGTTATATTGTACAGCACAGGGAATATAGCCAATATTTTATAATAACTTTAAATGGAGTATAGGCTATATAAAAATATTAAATCACTATGTTACACACCTGAAACTAATATAATATTGTAAATCAACTAAATTTCAATTTAAAAAAAGAACTGTTCTTATTGATTTGAAAGTGCTCTTTGTGTGGTAAGGATATTAACTATATGAATTAAAACTGAACGCTATAAAAGCCTAATGGAGGGACTTCATTGGTGGCACAGTGGTGAAGAATCCACCTGCCAATGCGGGGACACGCCTTCAAGCCCCACATGCCACGGAGCAACTAAGCCCGTACACCACAACTACTGAGCCTGCGTTCTAGAGCCTGTGAGACACAACTAATGAGCCTGCATGCCACAACTACTGAAGCCAGCGTGCTACAACTACTGACCAGCGCGCTTAGAGCCCATGCTCCACAACAAGAGAAGCTGCCGCAATTAGAAGCCCGTGCACTGCAACGAAGACCCAATGCAGCCAAAAGTAAATAAATAAATATAAAAAATAATTTAAAAAAACGTCCTATTGAGGTGGCAGCTAATTGGGAGTGGGGGGGAGGGGGAATTGGAGGAAGGTGGTAAAAGGTACAAACTTCCAGTTGTAAGATAAATAAGCACCAGGGATGCAATGTACAACATGATAAATTTAATTAACACTGCTCTATGTTACATATGAAAGTTGTTAAGAGTAAATCCTAAGAGTTCTCATCACAAGGGAAAAATATTTTTTTCTTTTTTCTTTTCTTTTGTATCTGTGAGATGATGGATGTTCACTAAACCTATTATGGTTCATTTCATGATGTTTGTAAGTCAAATCATTATGCTGTACACCTTAAACTTATACAGTGCTGTATGTCAATTATATCTCAATAAAAGTGGAGGAAAAAGAAATATTAAAAAAAAAAAAAGTAAAGTTAATCAGGTACCCACTTTCCCAGGAAAAAAAAGTAGTGACTGTATATTTTCCGGGTCCATTGCAAATATTTTCCCCAATCTAGCCTTTGACTTTTTTAAAATATTTTTTTCAGTTGAAGTATAGTCAGGACTTCCCTGGTGGTCCAGTGGTTAAGACTCCATGCTCCCAATGCAGGGGGCCCAGGTTTGATCCCTGGTCAGGAAACTAGATCCCACATGCCACAACTAAGAGCATGCATGCTGCAAGTAAGACCTGGTGCAGCCAATAAATAAGTAAAATTTTTTTAAATAAATAAATAAATTGAGATATAGTTGATTTACAATGTTTCAAGTATACAGTAAAGTGATTAAGTTATATATATATAATATATATATTCTTTTTCAAATTCTTTTCCAATATAGGTTATTACAAGATATTGAATATAGTTCCCTGTGCTATACAGTAGGTCTTTGTTGGTCTTCTATTTCATTTATAATAGTGTGTATAGGTTAAACCCAAATTCCTAATTTATGCCCCCCGCTTCCCCTTTGGTAACCATAAGTTTGTTTTCTATGTCTGTGAGTCTATTTCTGTTTTGTAAATAAGTTCATTTGTATCATTTTTTCCTTTAATTTGTTTTTTTAATATAGTTTTTGGCTGCGTTGGGTCTTCATTGCTGTGCACAGGCTTCCTCTAGTTGCAGCGAGCGGGGGCTACTCTTTGTTGTGGTGCGCGGGCTTCTCATTGTGGTGGCTTCTCTTGTTTTGGATCATGGGCTCTAGGTGCGCGAGCTTCAGTAGCTGTGGCACACGGGCTCAGTAGTGTGGCGCACGGGCTTAGTTGCTCTGCATGGGCTTAGCTGCTCCGCAACATGTGGGATCTTCCTGGACTAGGGATCAAACTCCTGTCCCCTTCATTGGCAGGCAGATTCTTAACCACTGCACCACCAGGGAAGTCCCTGTATCATTTGTTAAGATTCCCCATAATAAGTGATATCATGAGATATTTGTCTTTCTCTGTCTGATTTACTTCAGTTAGTATGATAATCTCTAGATCCATCCATGTTGCTGCAAATGGCATTATTTCATTCTTTTTTATGGCTGACTAATATATATACCACATCTTTATCCATTCATCTGTTGATGGACATTTAGGTTGCTTCTTGGCTATTATAAATAGTGCTGTTATGAACACTGGGGTGCATATATCTTTTTGAATTATAGTTTTCTCCAGGTATATGCCCAGAAGTAGGATTGCTGGATCATATGGAAACTCTATTTTTAGTTTTTTAAGGAACCTCCATGCTGTTCTACATAGTGGCTGTATCAATTTACATTCGCACCAACAGTGTAGGAAGGTTCCTTTTCATCCTTAGACTTTTTTTTTTTTATGGTACGCGGGCCTCTCGCTGTTGTGGCCTCTCCCGTTGCGGAGCACAGGCTCCGGACGCGCAGGCTCAGTGGCCGTGGCTCACGGGCCCAGCCGCTCCGCGGCATGTGGGATCTTCCCAGACCGGGGCACGAACCCGTGTCCCCTGCATCGGCAGGCGGACTCTCAACCACTGCGCCACCAGGGAAGCCCCATCCTTAGACTTTTAAAAGGATTCTCCACATTAAAATTGTAATAAACATTTATGTGGCCAGCTCCATCCCTCCTTTCCCAACGGAGTTGGTGTTGCTTTTATGCTTACACACAAACAGGCTAATACTTTCTTGTACCTGCCTGTCCCCATCCACACCACAGCCCCATGCAGATCCCACCTGTGTGCCCAGGACCAGCCTCTGCAGATCACCTGGGGCTGTTTCAGAGGGAGGTGAAGTACAGGAAGCAAGCGTGGCACTCAATCCCTATCGTCAAGTCCCCCAACCTCCTGGGTGCCAAAGAGCCAGCGAGGTGACTCCCCACGCCCCCTGCCTAGCCACCTCGCCTTATGTGCAGGGGCTACAGCAGGACGCATTCTGTCCACGGTGAAGGGATGCACCCTACCTGGGTGAGCACGTAGTCCTTCTGGGTTAGGTTCCAAAGGATTTCAAAGTGATCCACATCATGGAGCTCTTCAAAGGAGGCTTTCCACCCTCCTCGGCGCAGAGTCTGAGTAGGAGAAACGAGGGAAGAGGAAGCATGAGGCTGCGGGGGGCTGGGGGGAGAGGGGCTCTCGCAGCTGCCTGGCACATACCAGGTGCTAAGTATTTGTTGAATAAATGATTGGTATCGTGGGGTCCGTCTGGGTGAAATAAACAGGAAGATAATAAGACTGCATGACCCTCAACCTCGAGCCAAAAGCGGGGTGCTGGGGGTACCTGATAAAGTTCCCTGGACTGTCGGTGGAATTCGGGGCTGTCGTGTTGGCCCACAGTCACCAGGATGCGGCAGGCTGGATCCACAGGCTGTGTCGGGGCCGTCTTCAGGTGCCACTGTGGGCTGTTCCTTTGAGCATCCTCCCTGGTGCAGGGAGTAAGTGTGGTCAGGACAGAGAGCAGCCTTTGCTGCACCCCTGGCCCTCCTCGCAGGCTGCAGGCCAGCTGGGGGACGAGGGGACAAGTGACTCACAGGGTTGTGAGGAGAGAGGCATTCTCAGAGGTGTGCATGACAGGCTCCAGGTCATAGATCCCACTCACCAGGAAGAAGCCTGTGAAGGTAAGGAACAGTCACAGAGCCAGGCTGCAGGTGGGGCAAGATGGGGCCAGCCCGCCTCCAGGGCCAGTGGGGCAAGGCCACGGTAGGGGGCAGAGAAGAAGCAAAGCAGGCCCTGCTCCCCAGGCTCAAAGCCCCGAGGTCAAGCTACTCACAGCTGTTGAAATTTCAAGCAGCTGTTACAGACCCTCAGGCCCATCAGGGGAGGGTGAATGCTGCCCAGCCAGGCTCAGTCCCCGTGGAAACCTTTGAGGTTGGGCGTGACTCCATGCTTGGTCCAGTTGGCCAGGAGCATCATGGCGGCGAGGTGAGCCCCAGCTGAGTGTCCGCACAGGTAAATTCCCCTTGGGTGGGTCAGAGCAGAGAGCTGGGTTTGCATCCAGTATAACCAAAGCAACAGGCCAGTATCAAGGAGTCCCAATTTGCCTTTTGCTCCAAAGCCAGAGGGGGCAGTTGGGCTGCTTCCAAGATTAGTCCACTGTCCTCCCACTCAGTCTGACCAAAGGAAAATCTACAGCGATACCCACTGGTTGCCTGGATACTGTTTCTGGACAAACACGATGCTCTGGGTCACCTGGGCTACCATCTGGTCCAGGGTGCCTGTGCAGAGGGTAGGAGCTATGTCAGGCTCCGCTGGGGGCCCTCTCCCCGCCAAAGCCCACCAGCCCTTGCACCTGCAAGACTACCCTCATTACCTTTGGGGGCAACGTCATAGGCCACTATCACCACAGCCACTCCCTGTGCTGTCACTGGGCCGACCATGAAGGCTGACGAGTCTTTACTGCAGAAGGAGACAAAGACGTGACAACTGGAGGCCACTTGGCCACTAGGCTGCTTCTGTGTCCTGTCCACCCAGGGCACTGTCGCTCTCTGACCTGGTGCAGTAAGGGAAGAAGGGAGGCTTTGTCCTTGCGACATCACATGCTAGCTATGGGACCCTAGAGACTCTGTTTAACCTCTGAGCCTAATTTCCTTCTCTGTAAAATAGGAACAATTATGTTTTTTCTCTTAGGGTGCTGTTTTTGAGAATTGAAGGAGGTGAGACATGTAGAGAGCTTCACAAAGCAAAGGGTAAAACTGCAATAAATGTAGCATTGAGATGATATGCTTGAAGAGCAGTAGATCCTATAACAGGCAACTCCTTAGTAAGATCCTAGGGAACAACAGTGTCCCTGAAGATCCCAAATTCCCCTCTGCTTATCTTAGGATGCCCCGTGGTCCCAGTTTGCCTGGGACTCTCTCTTTTTTTTACCACTGAAAACCCCAGGTCCTGGGAAACCACTCACTTCTGAGCAAACAGGGATGGTTAGTCACTGTGGTTTTCCATTTGATTAGAGTAGACTGAACAGGCTTTTCACCGGGTATAGTGGATCCAATAGTGTCCCCCCAAAAAACATGTCCAAATCCTAAACCCCCATACCTGCAAATGTGACCTTATTTGGAATAGGGGCTATGCAGATATAATTCAGAATCTTGAGATGGCATCATCCCAGATTTAGGATGGGCCTTAAATCAAATGACTGGTGACATTGTAAAAGAAAGGAGAGGGAGGATTGAAATACAGACACATGAAGACCCTGTGAAGATGAAAGTTGAGGTTGAAGTGATGCGGTCACAAGGCGAGAAAGACCCGGACACCCCAGAAGCTGCAAGAGGTAAGAACGGGTCCTCCCCAGAGCCTTCAGAGGGAGCGTAGCCCTGCCCACACCTTGAAGAATTTCAGATTTCTGGCCTCCAGAACTCTGAGGTAAGACATTTCTGTTGTCGGAGCCCCCAAGTTTGTGGTAAGTTGTTGCAGCAGCCCTAGGAAATGAAGAGTCCAGGCAAAGATGAATCTCCCTTTTTCTCCATTCATCCAAATCCCCCGACTCACCTTCCGCTCTGCCAGTATCCTCCATGAAAAAACACGAGGAACAGCAAGGCTGTAGGACAAGACAAAGGGCGTGTGGGCCGAGGCAGGGCTCCCAGCTGAGATCCATGGGGGACCACTAGCCCCCGCTTACCTTCAGACACTGCCTCAGGAAAGTAGATGTCCAGTTTCTCCCCTTCGCCGTCTCCATAGGGCACATCGAGCAGGTTCCTCCCGGTGGCCTGGGCCCTCTTGGTAGCTGTCTCCAGAAATGGACAAGTCGCTGTCAGCACAACCTCAGGCAGAACCTTTCTGCCGAAAGCCCCTTTGGGTTGACCAGTTAGCTCCAGCTATCAGTGCTTCCCCAAGTCCTCATGGTAATCGGGGCTGGGGGGGGGGGTCTGAAGCATCCCACAGGTGCATAGTTACAAAGAGATCAGACTGGCCCATCCAAGTGGGGGCCAGAACTATCTGTGGCGTCTGTCTCTGGCGAGCTGGCAGCTCTGATGGGCACCGTTTCGACCACTACTGTATTACATGCTTATTGTGTGTGTTACACCTGGCTGTGTGCTCTGGGAAGTACAAACCTTTCCAAGTATTTGGAAAGATAACCTTCTAGGAACTAAGATATAAAATCACTTGAAATAAATAGATAATAAAGCAATATGAATACATAATTGAGCACCATGATGGGAGAGGTCAGAGGCATGTGAAAATTGGCTAGGACTGGGGTCAGGAGAAAGGAGGAAGCACATTTACGTAATTTACCGGAAGTAAATTAAATACCAAAGGCAAAGGCCTGGAGGTGGGATGGGACTCTGTATGTTCATGTTGCAGTAAACAATGTCCCCTCAAGGCCCCACTTCGATCACTGAAACCCAGGAAGCTCAGCTCCCTCCACCACTGGGTGCCAGAGAGTGTAAACTGGTAAGTTCTTCCTGGGGGGCAACTTGGAAATATGTATCAAAGCCCAAGAAGATCATATTCCTTGATGCGTAAGTCCTTATCCATACATTTATTATAAGGAAATAATCAGAAGTATTCTTAAGGACTTGTTTTAAAGATGCCCACACTAATGCTATTTATGACAGCAAAACATTGGACACAGCCCCAGTGATCTACAATAGAAAACAGCTAAAATACATTATGGTATAGCCCCTTTCTCTCCTTTATTTATTTATGTAAAATTTTTTATTTTATTTTTTAAAATTTATTTATTTATTTTTGGCTGCATTGGGTCATCATTGCTATGCGCGGGCTTTCTCTAGTTGTGGCGAGTGGGGGCTACTCTTTGTTGCCATGCGCGGGCTTTTCATTACAGTGGCTTCTCTTGTTGCGGAGCACGGGCTCCAGGCATGCAGGCTTCAGTAGTTGTGGCTCGCGGGCTCAGTGGTTGTGGCTCACGGGCTCTAGAGCACAGGCTCAGTAGTTGTGGTGCATGGGCTTAGTTGCTCCGAGGCATGTGGGATCCTCCTGGAGCAGGGCTCGAACCCATGTCCCCTGCATTAGCAGGCGGATTCTCAACCACTGCGCCACCAGGGAAGCCCCACTCCTTTATTTTTTATCCCAGCATTCATTAATCCTTCATATATTTTTTACTTGTTTACTGTCTGTCTGTCACCCTAACTAGAACATGAGCTCTGAGAAGACAAGGGCTTTGCTGTGCCCACCTCTGTACACCCAGGACCTGGTACATCATAACCACTTAAAAGAAAATTGTGTAGGGAATTCCCTGGTGGTCCAGTGGTTAGAACTCGCACTTTCACTGCCGAGGGCCTGCGTTCAATCCCTGGTCAGGGAACTAAGATCCCACAAGCCGTGTGGTGCAGCCAAAAAAAAAAAAAAGAAAACTGTGCTGCTCTGTGGTGACCTAAATGGGAAGGAAATCCAAAAAAGAGGGGATACATGTATATGTATAGCTGATTCATTTTGCTGTACGGCAGAAACTAACACAACATTGTAAAGCAACTGTACTCCAATAAAAATTAATTTTTAAAAAGAAAAGTGTGTAAAAAAAAGAAAGAAAAAGAAAATTATGTAATGAATAAATATTTCAGTAAGTAGTGTTGGGTCTATTGAATATCTGAAGGGAGAAAAAAATAGTTTCCTGATCCCTACCTCACACCACACCAGACCAATTCCAGATGGACCAGATGAAAGCGAAAACAATAAAGCTTTTAGAAAAGGAAATAGGAAATCCTAATGACCTTGGACTAGGCAAAGATTACACAAACAGGACCCAAAATGCATTAATCAAAAAGGAAATACTGGAGGGAGAGTATTTTGCCACGTAAAGAGCGAAAGCAGGTTACGCAAATACCATACAGCATGAACACTGCAATCTTTCTGATACTGAAGATTGGTGGCAAGAGACCTTCAACTTGGGATCCCTGTCCCTGGAAGCCTCCAGATCCCCAACCTTGGTGGCCACGGTCCCCCCGCCCACCGGCCCCTTCCCAAAAATACTCACCAGGGCTCCCTTGGGTTGGGTGATTCTGCAATTCCAGAAAGGGCAAACTAGGTAGATGAAGATAGTTTGCATAGATCGTGTTTATGCAAGTGTGAATAAACTGTTAAAATGGGCCGCCTCCGTTTCTGCTGGACTGCTCAAGGCCAAGAGAAATAAAAATGATGGCAGGTGCCAAGTTTCCCACGTGCCTAAAGCAGGGACCAGACTGCCTCTGCAGGACAGGTGAGGTGACTGAAAAACCGATTTTGCCATCACCAACACTCCACCCTTGAGTGAGGGAACAAGGCCAGGGGGAGGCTTCTTAGGAAAGGGATGAGGCTGGCTGTGTTCTGTGGGTTCCCACTCCCTCTCCCATGGAGGGGTGGAAGGGGGCTTCCCGTCTCCTAAAGCTTCAAGCGACCAACTGCTCAGAGCCTGATGTGTGACTTCTACAAGGATCAGACCCAAACAGGCTTCACCTGCCCCCAGGTGCCACGCTGGGTGCAGACCACACTGCAGGACACACTTAACTGAATCAATCCATTATAAATAGGTACGTTTTACTTGATTAGAACCATGAGATTCTGTTAAGCAAATCAAATGCATTGCATTTGCGATTATAATTTGAAGTGCTTTTTTCAGAATTCCATCACATCTTGTAAGTTGCGCTGAAAAGTTGACGGGAATTTAATCTGTGAAAGTTATGAGCTATCTGAGCATTAACTTAAAAAAATAAATGAAATGCCATTCATTTTTCTTTTGAAGAAATAATATGTTTATATGGTTAAAAAATATACAACAGGCATTTGCATGAAATATCCCTGCCAAGGTGACTGTTATTATTAATACGGATATGGACTCTCTCTCCCTTTAATCCAAAGGGCAGCGTATGAAATACATTTCTGCCCTGCCTGTTTCAATTCATCTTTCTTGGAGAGCTTTCCCAATCAGTACATAGACAGCTTCCTCGTTCTTTTCTTTTTTTCATAAAGTTAACTTGCTATTCCATACTATGGCTGCACCTTAATTTATTTAACCAGTAGTGACACTTTTTTTTTTTTTTTTTTGCGGTACGCGGGCCTCTCACTGTTGTGGCCTCTCCCGTTGCAGCGGAGCACAGGCTCCGGACGCACAGGCTCAGCGGCCATGGCTCACGGGCCCAGCCGCTCCGTGGCATGTGGGATCTTCCCGGACCGGGGCACGAACCCACGTCCCCTGCATCGGCAGGCGGACTCTCAACCACTGCGCCACCAGGGAAGCCCAGTAGTGACACTTTTTAGGGCAAACAAACCACATCTGATCATCAGTAAAGTCTCCCAGCTCCCTCTCTGCTTATCCTGAATCCTGAGTCTTCTCCCCACCCCTACTGAGACCACCCTGGAACCCCTTCACTACTCCCTTGGAAGCAGGGACAGTCCCTCTCCACTCCCTTGCTTTCACCAGGGCTCCATCCAGCCACACGTGTGCGCCGGGTATAACTAGCATCACATCCTGTTGATCTGAGGCGCAAATTCAATCGGAGCCTCGCGTCTTAGTTGCTGAGGCTGCCTTAACGAAATGCCATACAGTGGGGGGGCTTCGACGACAGACATTTTTTTCGCCCAGTTCTGGACACTGGAAGGCAGGGTCAAGGTGCCAGGTGGGGTGATGTCTGGTGAGGGCCCTCCCCAGGGGTGGCAGATGACCTTCTCGCTGTGCGCTCCCGTGGCCTCTTTGTGCTTGGGAGGAGCTCTCCCTCTCTAGGGGGAGGAACCCTCTGTGTCTCTTCTAATAATCCTACTGGATCAGGACCCCATCCTTACGACCTCATTTAACCTTCATTACTTCCTTAGAGGCCCCATCTCTAAACACAGCTACAGTAGGGGTTAGGGCTTCTACACGTGAATTTTGGGGAGACACAAAATTCGGTCTATAACAGCCCCCACACTCCCCCCAAAGGCCCTGGAGCTCCCCTGCTCGCCTTCTCTGAGGGGTTTGCCAACCACCCTCCCACCAGCACTGTGTGAAGGTGTTTGTTCCCGACAAGCTCGTCAACACAGCAGGCTCAGCAAAGGGGAGCAACTTAATTAACGCAAGGGTTCTGGAAGTGTACGTGGACCAACAAGATTTATGCTGTGCCAAAACTAAGAAAAAGATGATGCAATTTATGCCCTAAGCTGAAGAGCAATTAAAACCAAGCAGCTATCGATATTCGTTATCATGCATAAAAAAGTCTTCCTCCAGTATTAAAAAACCCAACCGACCCTGAGCCAGAGAAATTGCCTCTCTCCAGGAGGTGGTATGACGGTGATGGCGGGCAGCTGGCTGCAAGGACAGAGAATGGGGGGACCCACTGCCTCCTCCAGAGCATGAATCCTGCCAGCCCTCCAGACGCTGCACTTACAGGCAGCACAGGAGGGCTTCAACAAGACACCCCAGCATAAACCCTATTACAAACTTCCTTTTTTGAAAAAGCAAAACTTCGGTTTCTATTAATCACAGTCCAAAGTGTCACAGCTCTTACAGAGAGAAACTCCAGGTCCCTGGACCCAACTGAGCATCGTGTTAGAGCCATTAGGGGGAGCAGGGGCCTAGAGACTAATGTAGGCGTGGGGCGGGGAGACCCATCAGACAGTCACGGAGAGCTGAAGACCAAGGGTTCATCACGTCTGGGGCAGCAATTTAAGAGGAGGCTGGGGCCCATCAGCCTCCATCTAGTTTCAGAACTATTCTCCCCCAGTCTTTTAATTCATTTAGCAAACAAATACTTATATAAGCAGCAGCCTTGTGCCCATTTTGGAATATCGTAGTGACAAAATAATAAAAAAAATCCAAATCACATGTGCCTTACCCCTTAGTGAGGGGGACAAGCAGTTACAGAAAGATGTCAGGTGGTAACATGTGCCACAAAAATGAGCCAGAATCTGAAAAGGCTACATAGTGTATGATTCCAACTATAGGACATTCTGGAAAAGGTGAAACCACGGCAACAGTGAAAAGATCAGTGGCTTCTAGGGAGCGGGCGGGGAGGGGGGAGAGGGATGAATATGTAGAATACGGGATTTTTAGAGCAGTGAACACACATTGGGAGCCATGGTCTGCCAGAACCAGTGGACAAGCTGGAGAAGCTGGGGGACGTCAGCGGGGTGGGGTTCTGGGGCTCAGTCACAGTGAGTTCGTAGCCAAATCTGTGATAACCAAAGTCAGAGAAAAACCAAGTTTCCCAGGAGGAGGGAGTGGAAACCAGCAGAGCGGCACAGGCTGAAGAAGTGGAGAGGGGGGTGGCCAGGAGAGAAGACAAAGGCCCCCCCTTCTTCCCAGCACCTAGCACAGTGCCCCCGGGGCATGAGGACTTGCAGATGGACAGAGAGAAGTGGTAGTGCTGCAAAAGATTAAAAATAATTTATTGAGGTGAAACTCACATAACAAAATTAACTACTTTAGGGACTTCCCTGGTAGCGCAGTGGTTAAGAATCCACCTGCCAACGCAGGGGACACAGGTTCGATCCCTGGTCCGGGAAGATCCCACATGCCATGGAGCAACTAAGCCCGTGAACCACAACTACTGAGCTTGTGCTCTAGAGCCCGCGAGCCACAACTACTGAGCCCGCGTGCCACAACTGCTGAAGCCCGCGCTCCGCAACAAGAGAAGCCACCGCAATGAGAAGCCCGTGCACCGCCATGAGGAGTAGCCCCCCCACTCGCTGCAACTAGAGAAAGCCCGCGCGCAGCAACAAAGACCCGACGCAGCCAAAAATAAATAAATAAACAAATTTTAAAAAAATTAACCATTTTAAAGTGAACAATTCAGTGGCACTTAGCACATTCACAATGTCATGCAACCATCACCTCTATCTAGTTCCAAAACATTTTCATCACCCCAGAAGAACACCCCCTACCCGTTAAGCAGTGTCTCCCCAAACCCCCCTTACCCCAGACACTGTAACCACTAACTGCTTTCTGTTCCTACGGATTTCCCTATTCTGGACATTTCACCTAAATGTGACCTTTTGTTCCTGGCTTCCTTCACTGAGCATTGTGTTTTCAGGGTCCATCCATGTTCTAGTAGGTATCAGTACCTCATTACTTTTTAGGGCCAAAAACTATTCCATTGTATGGACATATCACATTTTGTATATCCATTCATCTGTGGATGAACATTTGGGCTGCTTCCACCTTTTGGCAACCGTGAGTAATGCTATGAACATGTGTGTACAAGTACTTGTTTGAGAACTTATTTTCAATTCTTTTGGGTTAGAAAGATTTTTTTTTTTTTCCGTCGGTACGCGGGCCTCTCACTGTTGTGGCCTCTCCCGTTGCGGAGCACAGGCTCCGGACGCGCAGGCTCAGTGGCCATGGCTCACGGGCCCAGCCACTCCACGGCATGTGGGATCTTCCCAGACTGGGGCACGAACCAGTGTCCCCTGCATCGGCAGGCGGACTCTCAACCACTGCGCCACCAGGGAAGCCCTGGGTTAGAAAGAATTTTTAAAATTGAAGTGTAGTTGACTTACAATATTATATTAGTTTCAGGTGTACAACTCAGTGATTCAACGTTTTATAGATTACACTCCATTTAAAGTTATTACAAAACAATGGTTATATTTCCCTGTGCTATACAATATATCCTGTTGTTTCTCCATTTTATACATAGTATCTCTTCTAGAAATAATTTTTAAGGCTGTTTATGCTATTAAAAACAAGATTGCACATTATAAGTACAGAACACTTTCTCCTAGGAGAAAAAAAGACTATAAGAAATGATCTCACAGTGTTAACAATGGGTGACAATTATTGACGGTTTTATTTTCTAAAATCCTTTTCAATCAGCAAATGCTCCTTTTGTAATCAGAAAACAATTGTTGCCTAAAAATAGCCAACCTCAGAGAGTGCAGAGCAGGGCTATTATAACGTGTTCTGTGGACAATGGGTGTCCCACACGGCTTGCTACTGGTCCATGATGAACTAAGTAAAAAGGTGGAAGTAAACATTTGGAATACATGCAGTTTGGTAGAATGGCTGTGTCTATCGAACTTAACAAGAAATTAGGGCTTTCAAACAAAAACTTGTACATGAATGTTCACAACAGCACTTTTCACAGTCGCCAAAAGGTGGAAACAACCCAAATGTCCATCAGCGGATGAATGGATAAACAAAACGTGGTCCATCCATACAATGGAAAATTATTCATCCATAGAAAGGAATGAAGCACTGACTTTCTATAACATGGTTGGACCTTGGAAACATTATGCGAAGGGAAAGCCACCAGACACAAAAGACCACATCTTGTAGGATTCCATTTATACGAAACGTCCAGAATAGGAAAATCCACAGAGACAGAAAGCAGTCAGTGGCTGCCAGGGGGCTGCTTAACGGGTAGGGGCTCTCCTTCTGGGGTGATGAAAATGTGTTGGAACCAGGTAGAGGAGATGGTTGTACAACATCGTTAAGGTACTAAATGCTGCTGAATTGTACACTTTACAATGGTTAAAGTGGTACATTTTATGTTATGTGTATTTTATCACAGTAAAACAAAATTGGGGCCTGTATTTTGCGTGCCTTTGTTTTCTTCCTTTGGTTTTTCTGATGGAGAGGAAAAAGCACAATCTCAGCCTTGAAAGGCAGGAGGGGTCCTCAGAGAGGCTCTCGGTCGCAGGGGCTGTCAATCACGAGGCCCCACCCACCTCACTGGTGATTGGTGCTCCTTGGGCGAGGCGTGGTTTGGGGGAATGGGAGTTTGGAACTGTGCCCCAAGCCGGGTTATACATATACCTCCTTTAGTTTCTTGTACAATGTGTTTTTACTGAGTCTTGTTAATCAAATTTAATAGCTACTGGTAGAGGAAACAGTTCTTCAAACCTTCCTCTGCCGGTGCTCACCCAGCTGTCCCCAGGTGCCCAGCCTGAGAGAGGCCAGGCCTTGGTGGAGGATAAAAATGACCTACTCATTGGAAGAGGGCAGTCCCCACTGCAAGTTCCAGGTCGACGCTGTTAGAATGAATATAGATCAAAAGAAAAACAATTTCATTCTCCGTAGTGCAAAAAAGGAAAAGAGAGTTTACCTTCCTCCCTTTTCTTAGAGCATTTATTTTTAGGAGACCTCATCAAATATCCTTTCTCTACCCCTTTGGGAATGTGTGTAAATATTTTATCTATCTATCTATCTATCGCTGCGCGGCTTGTGGGATCTTAGTTCGCATACCGGGGACTGAACCCCGGCCCTCCGCGTGGAGTCCTAACCACTGGACTGCCAGGGAATTCCCCATATGTAAATATTTTTTAAAGCTAAAAGAGTCTCTTGCCAGTTTTACAACCTAGGAATGTTCTTCTCAAAGACCTGGGAGCTCTCCCTTTGAAATATAATTATCGAGCAAGATACCCCATGGGAGAGAAGGACCCTAACTTCTGCAGGCACATGGCTCCAAGTTGCAAAACCACCTCTTGCCTTAAGGATATGGGAATTTCTCGTCTTCCTCTGGATAAAGGCAATTTGCAAACACAGATGGCCACCCTTATGGAATTAGGATGGACTAGGGCAGTAGATAGTGCCCTCAGGTCCTCTTGCTTGAACACAGGTATGCTGATTTTGAGAACAGGTATGCCCTAGGGATATAAGCCTGGCTGTATAAAAGGGTGAGGTTTCTTTCTGGTTTTGCAATCTCCTTACTCAATTAAAAATCATGTTTTCTTTCTCTTCTACCTCTGTGGAGAGGTTTTCTGGGTTGGCGAGGGATTCCACTGTTCATTTTTTCCGCTTTACATTCCTTCGCCATCTTCTGGGAGTTTGACTCCAAGGAGGCAATCTGCAAGTCCAGAGGTCTGGGGAACTCAACCAAGAGAGGCAGCTGGTGGGCACTCACCAACGCCACCTGCCTGTCATCACCTCTTGTCAGCCTGCTCCCCTCTTACCTGGAAGCTCAGCTCTGGGAAGTGGTGGCTGTCCCTAGCCACGTGAGCTTGGGTGAGTTGTTTAACCTCATCATGCAGGACTAGGATGGGGTGAGTGAGACACCTCAGGCACAGCATGGGGCAGGGCACCAAAGACTCAGTAATGAGGATCGCTATGGGCTGAAGGCTTGTGTCTCCCAAAAATTCATACGCTATTTTGATGGTGACTTTGGGAGGTAATTAGGTTTAGTTGAGGTCATGAGGGTGGAGCCCTTGTGATGAGATTAGTGGCCTTATAAGAAGAGGAAGAGCAAGCGTTTCTTTCTCTCTCTTTCTGCCATGTGAGGATGCAGGGGAAAGGGGTCTATCTGCAAGCCAGGAAGAGTACCCTCACCAAGGAACCAAATCATTTGGCACCTTTTTTTTTTTTTTTTTTCAGTTGGCACGTTGATCTTGGACTTCTCAGCCTCCAGAACTGGGAGAAAGAGATTCCTATTGTTTAAACCACCCAGCCTATGGCATTTTGTTATGGCAGCCTGAGCTGACCAATACAAAGATAACATTTAAGTGCAATATTTTTAAAAATCAAAATTAATGCCAAAAAGTCCACGATGAAAGAAATATCAACATTTCCAATAGAGACAGCCTCCAACCCTGCGCATGCATGGCTCCGCCCACTCGTCTGGCCCTGATGCCCCCCTGTTGTCGCACTCACCTTCTTCACCAATGAAATAGGGCAGATGCACCTGCGGCACCTCTGGGCCAGCTGGAGCATCGAAAATAGGAAGGGAGGTAGGATGTGAATGTAAAGCTGTCCATAGGGCTTCTCAGGAGGGATTGCTAAAGACAGTCTCTGAGGGCAACAGCCTCAGAGTCTCTTCTAAGCCCTTGCTTCTTATGAGAGACTCCCTTTCTCTACAGGGTCAGCTCTTTTCTCCCTCAAGACAATTACAATAGACAAACAGGTTTTCTACCAGCTCATGTAGGTTTCTCTGCACACTCAAATATATATTGAGTATATAGAGACATATTTGGTGCAGAGCTAGGCACAGTAGGGGACTCTGAAGAGCCCAGGACACAGCTCCACCCCCTATCAGGACAGGGAGGGCGCTGAAATGTGCTGGAACCAACCCCCACTAGCCTGTCCCTCCAGCTGGCTTATCTCAGTGTAGAGAACCACCAACCCTGGGAGCTCCAGTCAGCCTGCTGACACAAAGCTCATTTGCCAACATCCAGTTTTCCAACTTGGAGGAGAGGCTGGCTGCTCCCTCACCCACACATCCCCCATGAAGCCCACCTGCCCAACCCACTCAAAAGGTGGCAGCACAACACTCTAGAGACCCAGGGCTGGGATGGGAATTAACCTTGAGACTTCACTAGCTTACAGATTCCCAAGCCCTGATTTCTCTAAAGAAAAAAAAAAAGACCTCTTTGCTTTTTGTAGATAGCAACAACATCCCGCATTCAGCAGCCACATTCCTTTTCTCACTCCACTTCCCTGGGCCACTGTGGCCTTAGGGCCTGGGCATAGTTGGCAGGTTGGCTGAGCAGGAGGGGAGGTGGGGCATGGTCACTGCCCCTGCCCTGCCTCCGGCAGTCCTGCAGCGAGGGCTCCGGGGCGCCTGGCCCCGAGCAGATGAGGTGCCTGGACTTTGGGAACTGTCCCGAGAGGCTGGGGCTGGGAAGCCCCTCCTCCCCGCCCTGGCATCCTGAAACACTGCCACATGCTAAAGTCCACCTGAAGCGGCCACAGAGAGAGCCCCCGGTACCTTCGTTTCCTATCTGTGAGTAGGTCCTCAAGGCCTCCTCTGCTCCCAGTCGGACGACCCATCTGCTGGGGGAGTACTGATTCTCCAGCTCCTACGGGACAAAGACACGAAGTTCCATAAGACCTTTGACCTCCACGCAGACTGTGCTCCCGCCCCTCCGCGTGCCTGGAGAAGCCCCTTCCCTGATATCTCAGGCTCTCATAGATGCCCTTAGCTTCCTTCAAGCCCCCCAGTCTCCAGCCTGACAATCCACTCCCCACTCTCCCCCACTAACTAATTAGGTGTTTCAGATACAACACTGCAGATGCTGCCGGATCCACGGTCTAGAGCAATGGCCATGCCTTCAACCAGCAGGACAGCTTCACAGGGAAGTGAGGTCCCATAGATCTGTCCCAGTCAATGCCATCATGGGTACCACTTCCACAGCGGCTAAGACCACAGGAAGCCAGGGAGCTGGGGTGGCCGCTGCAGAGAAAGTGAGGTAGAGCTGATATTCCCTGAAAAGGTATGATTCTGACTGCAGGTGGACGCAGCACAATCGGTGAAACAGAGGTGAAGAGGAAGGAATCAAAGGTCAGTTTGGAAATGTTGACCAGCCAGATTGCTGAAACACAGAGGTGAGGCTGGGAAGCGGGGGCTGGGGGGTGGAGGGTCTTGAATGTCAAGCTAAGATGTTCAGACTTAACACAGAAAGTAATAAGGAACCAGGTTTTGGAGAAAGGGCTCAGAGGCAAAACAACAACAACAAAAAAACAGGTGAAGGCTGGACTGGAGAATTTGAAGACAGGTGGCCTCATGGAAAGGTCTTGGGCTCTGGAATCAGATGGGCTGAGTGCCATCCAAGCTCCATCACTTGCAGGCTCTTTTACCCTGGGCAACTTACTGACAGTCAGTTCCCTCATCTGTATAATGGGCAAAACAATAGTACTTTACTTCATTCACATGACTTATAGCTTTCAGCCTTGTGAGGCTGTATACCTTGTGAGGCTGAAAGCTATAAGGCATGTAAATGAAGTCAGGCTAGCCACTCAAATTTGGGTTTCCCCCTCTTCCCATTGAACGGGGTTCTTGGCCAGGGGTCTTTGGATCTGTACAATCTATGCCCGTCGGATGTTTGCAGTCATACCTCGCACACTCTGTGACTGCTATCATCATCATCTTTTATTATTGCTATTATTTATAGTAATGAAAATGCAATGGGTTTCTGAAAGTGCTCTGATATTATAGGGGTGTGTGTGTGTGTGTGTGTGTGTGTCTATATGTGAGACAGAGAGAGACAGACAGACAGAGAGAGACCGAAAAAGAGAGGTTAGGATTTCTTGGGGGCAGTATCTGTAACTGTCACCACATTCTTAGAGGCGTCCGTGACCAGAGAAAGAACCACTACCTTAAATGTAGGAAAACTAGTTAGGAAATTATAACAGAATGATAAGCATAACAAATGCTTTGCATATGTGGTTTCTAACCCCCATAACCTTCCCTCAGTAAATACCAGCCCTCCGGTATTTACTTCTTCAGGTCTGACACATCCTCCAAACATTGCACAACCTCAGATTAAGGTCCAGAACTTCGGCCCCAACCTCATCCCGGTTTATGGGTATTGACATAGCCAGGGCTGGACTTCCCTGGCGGTCCAGTGGTTAGGAATCCGCGCTTCCACTGCAGGGGCACGGGTTCAATCCATGATCAGGGGACTAAGATCCTGCATGCCGCACAGTGAGGCCAAAAAAAAGTAGAAAAACATAGCCAGGGCTTCCATTTCCTCTACCCTTAAAATCAGGCTAGCAAAAGCCTACCTGTGGCGAGAAGTAAAACATCAATAAATCACAGTGCTAAAGCTTTCGGGAGCTGGCACACAGTAGGCTATCAACGGCGCCCACAGGAGTGGTTCTAAACTTTCCTCTCAACCCCCATCTCATCTCTGAACCACACTCCTCAGCCCCAGCCTCTCCCAGTGATCCGCCTACCTCTTTAGACATCCTCTTCCAGGGAGCCCCGCCCTCAGGACCTCCGTCCAAGTCGTCCATCCCGTCCATCCCGCTGTGTACGAGCCGACAGGCGCCCGGGCCGCCTTTTTATGCCAGGAGGGCGGGGCTCTGGTCAGGCCCCGTCCCTGGGAGCCGCGCCCACCGCCCTGGTGAGCTGAGCCTGGTGCGCGCGTTCCCGGTCCCTCCCACGAGGGGGCGGGCTGAGGTAAAATCTCCCGCCGGTCCCATAGCCGCACGCTGATTGGCTCCGGGCCGGCGGCGCCGGCTCCCGATTGGCCCGCGCGCCGGGGATAAAGAAGCAAGGCGCGGGAACCGACGAGAGCCTGCAGGGCGAGGGCGGCGGCGGCGGCGGCGGCGGCGGCGGCGGCGGCGGCGGCGGCGGCGGCGGCGGCGGCGGCGGCGGCGGCGGCGGCGGCGGCGGCGGCGGCGGCGGCGGCGGCGGCGGCGGCGGCGGCCCCTCGATTTGTGATCTCCCTGAAGGCACCATGAGCTGCATCAACCTGCCCACCGTGCTGCCCGGCTCCCCCAGCAAGACCCGGGGGCAGATCCAGGTGCGGGCCGCGGGGCGGGTCGGAGTCGTGATCGAGGCCCGGGTGTCCGTGCGCACCGGGGCCCAGTGACCTCTCCTTCTCTCCTAGGTGATTCTCGGACCCATGTTCTCAGGAAAAAGGTAATGGCCTCGCGGGACGGGGGTAGGCCGGGATCTCTTTCCCTACTTCCCTGCTTCTCCTCCAACTCCCAGGACCCCGTCCTCCTCCCATGACGCCCCACGACCCCGAGCCTGCCGCCCCTCTCAGAGCCCCGCTTCTAGAGCAGCCCCCACCGCCCGACCCCGCGTTCGCGCCCAGGATGCCTCTCCTCCGTGGGATCCTACCGGAGAAGCTCCTCCCCTTCCCGTCCGGGTCGGAACCTCTTCCCCTTGGGGGTCATTCAACCACCGCTCCTTCCGGGAGCTGGTCACAGCTGCTCATCGTTTAGCCCCTCACTAAAGCCCTCTCTGAAGGGTGCATCTACGGTGGCCAGGCTCTGTGCGCCCTGCAGTATCTGTGGCTTCCTTGCAGTGTATGATTGTTTCCTTAGATGGCCCAGGAGCGTAGTTACTCTCCACACTGAAGAGTCAAGCGCTGGTGCCTTTGCTTCCCTGAAGTGATAGAACCAATCCCAGTGAGCCCCCAGTAACTCCCCTGGCCCCCCTTCCTATATGGCGCTGGGGAATCACTCCAGCTCAAATCCCTTGCCCACGATGGTGAGGCTCAGGGTGGGCTCTTGGACTCAGAGACAAAGCGCTTCCCTTGTTGCACCAAAAGGTTCTGTGAAGTTAGTTCAGGCTATGTGAAGAACTGTGGGGTGAGATTACTTTGGAATGGAATCTGAACCCCTCTCCTGTGCATGTGGTCTTTGCTTTGCCCCCAACAAAATCACTCCTCCAGCCCTTCCTCGAATCACCTGAGGGCCCTTCTTTGCCACCCTCCCCATAGAGAATGACTATCAGCCCAGGCATGCTCCTCCCTCCTGGGTCGAGACTGAACTCTCTGTGTGGGCCTTTTCTGTCCTCACCGGTCCACGCCCTGCCCTGCAGCCTTCCCATCCATTGGTGGGGCTCAGGCTGTATACCCCTAGAAGGCGGTAGGGAGCCCGACTTGTGCTGATGGGGTCTTCCTCGCCCACACTTATGCATGGGCCTTACCTTGCAGTACTGAGCTGATGAGACGGGTCCGTCGCTTCCAGATTGCCCAGTACAAGTGCCTGGTGATCAAATATGCCAAGGACACGCGTTACAGCAGCAACTTCTCCACGCATGACCGGTCAGTCCCTGCCCCTTCTGTCCTGTTCCCACACCTTTTGTGAGAAGGCCAGTGACTGTCAGAACTCTTTAGAGAGGATGGTTAATAATGCTGATGCCAGGCAGTGAACCGTTCAAATCTGCAAACTTTCCAGGTTGCTTGGCAAGGTACCCTAGAACTTGGCCTTTCTTGGGGCTCTCGCCCAGTGGTTCCTAGCGGGACGTGATTCTGCCCGCTAGCGTCTATTTGCAATGTCTGGAGACGTTTTTTAGTTTTCACAACAGGAGGAGGTAAGGGCATGATGGCAACTAGTGGGTAAAGGGCAGGGATGCCACTACATCCTACAATGCACAGACAGCCCCATAACAAAGAATGATCCAGCCCCAAATGTCAGTAATGTCTGGCCAAGGTTGAGAAACCCTGCTCTTGACCTATGTGGAGGTTGCAGACTGGTTTTGCTGGCCTGCAGGCTGAATTTTATTTAAGTTTTTAGTTGGCTTGTCCTTGCTGACTCCCTGTCTCGTGGCCTTTGTGCATCCCCCTTTTATGTTTATCTGCCTGTGTCCTGTGGACATTTCAGCCTGCAGCCTGAGGTTGGGAGGTTAAATTTAATACCACTCCTGCCGTTCCGTACAGCATTTAGGGCCTGATGGTTTGGAGGCTGAGACACTTTTCTCGTCTTCCAGATTCATCCACCTGAGCCCCCAGCATCAAGGCTGTGCTGTGTGTGGCTTCAGGGTGGGAGTGCAGGGGGCTCTGGGCAGGTGGGTGAGGCGGAGAGGGCCCAGGACTTGGAGTTAAGTTAAACGTTGAGTGACGTTTCCTGGACATGTTGCCTGATGCAGGTCATTTACGTCTCCACGTTTGCTTTCTCATCCCTAAAACATAGGTGTCCGCTGCTCAGGACGCGAGAAGTGTCAGGGGAGGACAGTGAAAGCAGTGGAGAAGATTAGAAGTGCAGCTTCTGGGTCTGTCAGATGGGGGTGGAATCCAGGCTCTGCCCCAGTGTCACAAATCCTCTCTAATCTGGGCTGTAGAGGCCCAGACGAGCTGCAGCAGAGGCCTAGCGCTTGGCAGGGGTGACGGTGCTCCAGAGACGCTGCTCTTGCTGAAGCTGGAACCGGCTTGCGTTGCCTGCAGGATCAAAGCAAGATCATCACTAAGTAGTTGTAAAGTTTTACATAAATATATAGCTGCAAAACTGCAGAGCCGTCAGGAAACTCCTAGCTCCTTGGAAGGGTAGTTCAGAGGAGCAGGCAAAAATGGAAACAGAAGAAAATAACATTGCAGAAAAACAGAAACTAGAAGACAAAGAACAGCATTCCTCTTCCAAAAGGCCTGGCTGTGGGGCAGGGTGGGGTCCACCACGTCATTTAATGCACTGGAACACTCCCACACATGGCCTTTCACTTTCAGACTCTGCTGGGTAGGAACCTCCCCTCAGGACACACGAGGCAGCGGTATGAATGCGGATCTGAATCCTGACTCTGCCCGTTAATAGCTCTATGATCTCGGAGAAATCCTTTAATCAACCAGACGAGTCAAACGGAGGGAATCCTAGGTCACTGCACTGCTGGTTGGTGTTCCTGGCTTATCTCTGCTGGTGCACGCGGCGCCTAGTCTTAGATTCTGGCGCTAATGGTCTGCCCGGGGCCATGGTAGGATTTTCATGGGCCCCTTCCTCTATAAAGAAAAAAATAAAAGTATATAATTTATGACTGCATTGATATAAAGACAAAGATAATCCAGACTGAGTTACATTTATTCTGATTTTTAGAAGAAATTAAAATGTTTCATTCGTCCCCAAAGCATCATGGGCCCCAGGCACTGTACCTGATGAAGTAACCCTGTCTGCACCCCACCCCACCACACACACACACACACACACACACACACACACACACACACACACACACAGCAGAGAAGAGCGAAGAGCTTTGCATCTGGGTTGAGCTTTACATTGGGCATTGCTAATTTCCAGTCCAAAGCGTGAAGTGAAACAGCTCTTGTTGAATAACTGGTTTTCCAAACAAAGGCCTTTACTCTTCTCCCCAGATGCCTTCCCACAGGTGCTAATTTCTCAAAGCTCTGGGCAGACATCTCAGCCTGCTCTGCAGGTAGGGGTTGCTCATGAGACCATTTCCCTGGCCCCTCATTCTGGTTCCTGGTCTCCTCTGGCTCCCTTCTCTTGCTCACACTCTGGCTTTCTGTCCCCAGGAACACCATGGAGGCCCTGCCAGCCTGCGTGCTCCGGGATGTGGCCCAGGAGGCCCTGGGCGTGGCTGTTATAGGCATCGACGAAGGGCAGTTTGTAAGTTGACTTGTCCTGATAGCACTCTTCCTGTGAACTCAACTGTCCCCCTTTTTCCTCTGCTAATTTGGAGGTTATTGGTTCAATTTCTGATATTTTTATAAGGTAAACATTGTTAACTTGCTTTAACTAGTGTCTGAATACCCTTTGAATTCCCTTTACCGCTTTCTGTGTTACTGTTATATAGAATTTATTTACCTTAAAAAAAAAAAAAATTTACAGGACTTCCCTGGTAGCACAGTGGTTAAGAATCCTCCTGCCAATTCAGGGGGCACGGGTTCAAGCCCTGGTCCAGGAAGATCCCACATGCCATGGAGCAACTAAGCCCACGAGCCACAACTACTGAAGCCCGTGCGCCTAGAGCCCGTGCTCCGCAACAAGAGAAGCCACCACAATGAGAAGCCCATGCACCGCAATGAAGAGTAGCCCCTGCTCGCCGCAACTAGAGAAAGCCCGCGCGCAGCAACGAAGACCCAACGCAGCCAAACATAAATAAATAAATAAATAAATTTTTTTTTAAAAAAGAAGCAACATTGAGCTAAACAGAACCAAACCCTCCCTATACACCAGTGTTGAGAAATCAAATTTTTTGTTTACTGTAAAAATAATTTTTTAATATATATAGTTTATTTATTTACTTATTTATGTTTGGCTGCATTGGGTCTTCGTTGCTGCGTGCGGGCTTTCTCTAGTTGCGGCGAGCAGGGGCTACTCTTCGTTGCGGTGCGTGGGCTTCTCATTGTGGTGGCTTCTCTTGTTGTGGAGCACGGGCTCTAGGCGCACGGGCTTCAGTAGTTGTGGCTCGTGGGCTCAGTAGCTGTGGCTCGCGGGCTCTAGAGCGCAGGCTCAGTAGTTGTGGCACACGGGCTTTGTGGAATCTTCCCGGACCAGGGCTCGAACCCGTGTCCCCTGCACTGGCAGGTGGATTCTTAATCACTGCACCACCAGGGAAGTCCGCTTCTTTTTTTTGATTTATTTTTTGGCGGTGTTAGGTCTTCGTTGTTGCGCGGGCTTTCTCTGGTTGCGGAGAGCAGGGGCTACCCTTCATAGCGGTGGCTTCTCTTGTTGTGGCTCAGGGGCTCTAGAGCACAGGCTCAGTAGTTGTGGAGCACGGGCTTAGCTGCTCTGCAGCATGAGGGATCTTCCCGGACCAGGGATCGGACCCGTGTCCCCTGCATTGGCAGGCGGATTCTTAACCACTGCGCCACCAGGGAAGTCCCTGCCCCACAGTTCTGTTCCCTGTTTCTATGGCTACTTCCTCCCTGGCCAGCAAGTCAAACTCGAGTTCCCATAACTAGTGTTTATTAAACCTACTGCAGAAACATCACCAATCTTCTGTTCTGCCCTCACCCCTGTGGGTCTTGCTCTGCAAGAAGTTCTGGGGCCCAGAGGTGGCTGCCTCAGTTGCCTCTCAACATGGGACCTGACAAAAGGACTGCCTCTCCCTCCCTTCATCCTTCCCTTGGAGAGTGGTACATCTGAAGACCCCACGCTATAAGCTGAGGGTGCAGTGGTAGGTGGGCAGCTGGATCCTGGGCATGCCAGCCGCACAGTGTCACTCCAAGTGTTGGTCTTACCTCTGTTTCTTTTTAATTTTTTTTTTTGTCTGTGCTGGGTCTTAGTTGCAGCACACGGGGTCTTCGTTGCAGCGTGCGGGATCTTTAGTTGCAGCATGTGGGATCCAGTTCCCTGACCAGGGATTGAACCCGGGCCCTCAGCAGTGAGAGCGCGGAGACCACTGGGACCACCAGGGAATTCCCTAGGAGGGGTCTGGTTTTGTCTTGACCATCACAGTCACAGAATGGCCTTGCCGGAAGTTCGTATTTATAGATCGGGCTCATATCACGTGTTGTGACCATTTTTTCCTCATCAGCAAATACCTATCCTTATGAACATCCCATGTCTTCCACGAGCTGGCCCCTTGGGTGTGGCACTTACAGGCTGTGACGGACGTGTGTGCGGACATCCTGGCTATCGTCCGGTGTATTGGGGTTTATCTACTAAGTAGAATCACTGGTCAAGGGACCGATCTCATTCATTCAGTAAGTGTTTTCTGAGCTTGTGCTGTGTGGCAGCGATGTTCTAGGTGTTGGGGATACAGCCAGGGTCTCACCCTTGCACTTACATTCTAGTTGGGGGAGAGAAATATGTAAAAGGTGGTGGCAACCGGGGGAGAAAGGCACTGGGAGGGGGTAGAGCTAAGGTGGGGATGATGCTTTATGAGGACGGTCAGAAAGGGGCCAAAAGGAAAGTGGGGTGAAGGTTCCCAGTCAGGAGTGTGCTTTTGGGCATGTCTCAGGAGCAGCCAGGAGGCCAGGGGCTTTGGCCAGGTCAGCGGGAAAGACTTTGGCGGTAACCCTGGGAGAGCCTGGAAGCCGCCCAGGGCGTCTCCTCTGCTGGAGGAGCATGGACAGCGTGGGGGGTGGGGGGAGAGGCATCTGGGTGTTTGCGGAAATCCCCGGCCGTGGAGGGCAGGGTGTTGGCGGCTGCATACACACATCCTGTTCCAACTGCCCTTCTCTTTTGTTGCTCGGGTGGCTGACATCATTTTCCCTGTGTTTCTACTTTTGTAAATTGCCTCCTTCTCTTGGTTGATCTTTCCTCTACAGGACATGATGTAATCGGTGCCAGTTTGTCACATGCTGTAAATATTTCTTCCCTGTTTATTTGCCTCTGGATTTGGTCTGTGCATCTCATTTAGTCTCTACCATTCATGGTGGAACGGTTGAATGTTTCAGTGTCACGTCCTTCGTTCCTGTCCTCTGTGGCCTTTGCGCCTTCAACACCAGCCTGGCTGCCGGGAAGCCGGGCCTCCACCGGGGCAGGGCTGGGGTGCTTCCCTCGTGCATCATGAGGGCGCCACCTCTCGGCAAGATAAGGACGAGGGTGAAACTACTTCTTGGCTTCCTGATCTCCCCTTTCGGTCCTCTCCCCTCATCAAACCTTGTTCAGGAAGTGGCTCACGGCAGGTCAGCCCAGGTGCTGGATCTGCAGGTGAACCAAGTGGGTAGACTTGTCACCATCAAGAAACCCCCCGTTACTTTTCTACCTGGATCCCGTGTGGCAATCATTTTTGTCTACCAAGAAAACCCTACGTTTACTAGGTCCTCTGAAGTTCCGCTTTGAATGTAACCTGTATTAGAGTCTATGGCTGCTGTGACACGTACCACAGACTGGGCGGTTTAAACCACAGACATTTACTTCCCACAGCTCTGGAGGCTGGGAGCCCAAGGCCAAGGTGTGGGCAGGGTGGGTTCCCCCTGAGGCCGTGAGGGAGAATCTGTTCCAGTCCTGTCCCCTTGGCGTGCAGGTGGCCATCTGCTCCCTGTGTCTGTCCCTCTCTGTGTCCAAGTTTCCCCTTTTTACAAGGACACCAGTCATACTGGAGTGTGACCCTACTGACCTACTTCATGACTGGGTACCTCTGCAAAGATCCTCTCTCCAAATAAGGTTCTGAGGTATTGGGGGTGAGGGTTTCTACGTATGGATTTGGGGGGTGGGAAGGGACACAATTCAACCCATAACATAACCTAAAAAATTTAATGGCAATAAGAACAAACGTCAGTAATGTGGTTGGTTACCAGTGGGCATTCTGGGATGTTGCAGACAGCTCTGACCTTACCTTTGATCATTCAGGAACCCCAGCTGGAGGCCCAGGGTTCAGTGTTTGGGTGGGGGCGGGGTGGCATGTGAACAGGGGACAAAGTTTAAGTGGAAGAATTGAAGTCTCTGATGGTGGGCATCGCTGCAGCGGGCAAGGTGGAGGACCCTGAGAGGTCCCCAAACCCTGGTGTGGAAGGACCCACATCTGATGAGGCCTTGACAGGGAGAGTGAGACGCAGGGGGTGCTCATCCCAGGGCAGTTTTGCCCCCAGCCCCTACCCGGGGGATATCTGGCAATGTCTAGGAACCATTTTGTTTGTGACAATGGGGGTAGGGTGGAGGGCACTGGCTGACAGCTCCTTGCAGGCTGGGGGCTGCATTTCTGTGACCTGTGATGAGTCCTTTAGAGAAGAAGAGGGGCCTCACCTGGAGCCAGGCTGGAGCCTCTGGGTGGGAGGTGCTGTTTCCGTAGCTCAGGCTTGGCAGCCCTGCAGAGGCCGTCAGATCTGGCTTCGGTGAACCCCGCTGGAACTGACCCAGGTTCTCCAACCCCTCTCCTGGACCTCGTCTTGCTGAGCCCTCAGGTCTTGGTAATTTTGCACCCACATGAACGGCTTGGAGAGAGACCCTTTGCCCAAACACAAGAACTCCCCACTGCACCCAACCCAAAGACCAATCTAGACAGATGATTGACCAGTGAAAGTTCACCAGAGAATTTAAGTAGCAGCCTTGCCCTGGGCCACTTGAAATTTGATTTCCCAAGTAAGTGACCTTTCTGCAGGCCCTGTATTTAGAAGGGTGTGCCGTGCCATCCTGCTCTAAGTGGCCAGTGGAACCCTCACCCCTTCTCAAGGCGTCACACGGGCACATTATGTTTTTAAAGAAAAGCAAGCACACAGAGCCTGCCTCTCGGCCATATAGCATATGTCATAAATTATTCGAGGCTCCTGAATCCCTAAACACCACCAAGGGCCTTCCTTGCCTTTTCTTGGGCTCAGAAACGTGAAGTCATTGCCAAGGTCACAGCTAATGGGTCCAACCAAGACCACGGTTCAAGCCCAAGGCAGCCTCTGGCCTGGGCTTTTGACCACTGCGGTAGCAGACTGCCTCTCCTGGTGACTGTTCCGGGTGCTTGGCCTGGAGTGGGGCCCGGGTCTGCCATGGAAAGCTGGCAGGATGGTGGAGCGACTGGGGCTGCTGCAGATGTGCAGGCAGCGTGCCGGGTGTGGGGGGCTGGGGCCACCCTATTCTCGCGCTCCACGCCGATCCAGGTGGCCAGAGCTGTTGGGTCCAGCCACGTGTTCGTGGCTCCTGGAAGCTGCTGCCCAGGGCGGAAGCTCACTCCTCCTCTCACCCTTTCCAGTTCCCCGACATCGTGGAGTTCAGCGAGACCATGGCCAATGCCGGGAAGACCGTCATTGTGGCTGCACTGGATGGGACCTTCCAGAGGAAGGTAAGGCGTCTGGTCCAGGTCTCGGGATGGGACCCAGGAGGGAGGAAGGGGCCGGGGCTGTGCACAGATGGACAGCTCACCGCGCCCTGGATGACCAGACTGCCAGAGCCCAGGCGCTCAGGCGAGCCAGACCCAGCTCCCTGGTTTGCCCCAGACTAGGCCGCCTGCTGCAGGGGCTGGTGCTCTGCGGGAAAGCAAGGTCAGGGCCTAGTTTCCTGGCTTCAGGGCTGTGCATCGGAGGGTTTCAAGGAAAAGCCCACCCGGTGAGGTAAGTGCACACCAGTCTTTCCATGGGAATACAGGCTTTCGGGACCATCCTGAACCTGGTGCCCCTGGCCGAGAGTGTGGTGAAGCTGACGGCGGTGTGCATGGAGTGCTTCCGAGAGGCCGCCTACACCAAGAGGCTGGGCGTGGAGAAAGAGGTGGCGCCTCCTGCCTTCTCCAAGGGGTGGAGGGGCGGGGGTGGTGCTGTGTCCCCGCTCAGTCCTGGCGCTTCCTGTCCCATGGCCAGGTCGAGGTGATAGGAGGAGCAGACAAGTACCACTCCGTGTGCCGCCTCTGCTACTTCAAGAAGGCCTCGGGTCAGCCTGTCGGGCTGGACAGCAAAGAGAATAAAGAGAACTGCCCAGTGCTGGGAAAGCCCGGGGAGGCCATGGGAGCCAGGAAGCTATTCGCTCCTCATCAGATCCTGCAGTGCAGCCCGGCCAACTGAGGCACAGGCCCCACACCCAGGACAGGCGCTGACCGGCCACCCGCTCCCGTGCCTGCTGCTGCCCCCTGGCGGACGCCTGCCCCCTGCGTGCTGCCCGGCCTTCTCGGAGGAGGAAGCGGGGGTGGGGGGGTGAAGTTTCACCAGCGCCCCTTCCCCGGCCAAGGGCCACGGGCCGGTGGTCTGCACATCACACTTCCCTCCTTGCCTGCCCACCAGCTCCCCTCAGTTCCCTTCCCAGACTACTCACAATCCACCCCAGGCGGGCGCGGGGCCACTGCTGACGTGAGTCCCTCCCTCTCCAAGCGGTGAGGCCGGAGGCGCGAGCTCCTGTGGCATCAGCGCTCCTGGCTTCTTCCCCTTTTGTGGCTTTTGCTGTTGAGTTTCTGTTCTCACTGGGAAGTCGGAGCACCAGCACCTCTGGCTCAGCACCGAGCCTCCTCTAGTGCAAAGACTTTAGTCCTCCTGCCTGGGATGGGCTCCTGGCCCTTCTGAGGATGGCTGGACTTGTTCTCTCTTACTTCCCTTTGGGCCAAAAGCCCTTCCTGCTCTGGCGATCATTTTCTCCAGAATTACAGCTTCTTCCATGTGGGTGACACCCTGCTGGGGCTCAGATCCCAGGGGCTTGTCTTTTACAGCAGGGGCTGTGATTTTTCTGTTGTAGTGTGTGATATTAATAACTAATATTAAAATTTACTGGTTGATGAAAGCGTATTTCTCTTTAACTGTCTGGGATTCCCCAGGTCTCACTGGAGACAGCTGTGACCTGATTTAGGTGTGGGGATTTCTTTTCAAATCATTTTCTAGTACTACTGATCTCTTAGCCACAATGCTTTTTAACTGAGAAATGATCGTGAAGTGTGTCCTGAGAGGAATGTCTGCCTGCTCTTCTGTCGGGGCAGGTTTCAGGTCAAGATGGGTGGATGAAGGAGCCTGAGGCCCAGGTTGGAAAGATGAAGCTTTGGTCTGTGCTGCCAGATGGGGCTGTGAGGTCAGGTTTTGTTTGTGAAACAGACACTTGACAGTTCAGGAGCCAAGAAGACCAGCTCTGCTGTGCCTCAGAAAATACGCTGTGGGCAGCTTACACGGAGGCAAGAGTGCGCCAGGTCAGGTGTGGGTGGGGTGAGCCTGGGCTGTAGGTGTGCCCCATGCACATGGGGGTCCGGGTTCCCCACCCTCGCCCCAGCTTCTCCCTCCCCTTTGCTCGCGGTTGGTCCCAGGTTACAAAGGTGCAGTACAGTGATGAGAACGTAATTCCCAAACCCTATTAGTTTTTACTCAGGATTTTGAAACTGTTGGGGCCCACTTTTGACAGCTCCCTGTCTGGGCTCAAAAGGGGAAGCCCCGAGTTGCCCTGGGGGCCCTGGCCTCCTGCCTGAGCCGGGCTTGTTCCCTGGGGCGGGCTGGGCAGTCAGGCCGGCCCCCTGTGTGTCCGGAACAGGCTGCAGAGGTGCTGAGCCCTGTCTACGGGAAGCAGAAGGCCCCTGCCCCTCCAGGGGCACACCAGGACCCTGGCAGAGCGGCCCAGAAAAGCCATGTTGTTTACAGGCTGAGCACAGTTACTATTTTAGGATGCTGATGGGAGGGCAGCGTGAGCAATGAGACCCTGGGTCGGTGGGGGGGTGGGGGTGGCGGGGAGCTGCTAGGCACGCTGGAGGGCCAGACTGCCACAACTCTGTTCAAAATACAGGTTCCATAAGACCTCGGCCAGAGGGTGTACCTCAGGGTGGAATTTCTCTTTCTCCTACCCCTAGACAGAGGCCCCACCCATGACAATGGAGATTATGAATGAGAAAAACATTTATTCCATCTCCAAAGTTAGTCAACAGAATCCAAGGGCGCTGTGCATCTCCCCCGAGGCTCTGCAACACATTCAGAGCAGCCTGGGGGCTGTGGGTGTGCTCCACGCCTCCCAACTAACGGTGCGGGGGTATTTACATAAAGCTGGGTGCTGTCGTCAGGCAAAGCCCCTTCCTGCGGCCAAGGGGTGGGAGCAGAGACAGTGCTGCCCGCCCGAGCCCGCTGGTGGGGGGCGGCACCAGCCCTGCGCCTAGGCTGTCAGGAAGGTGACCCAGAGGCACTGGCACAGAGCCCAGATCCAAGCGAGCAGACACTTCAGCAGTGAGCACGGGCTGCCGCTCGCAGAGCAGGCAGGGGGCAGGGGGCAGGGGGCTGGGGGCAGAACGAACCTGAGTGAGGAGGAAAGGAGCCCCAGCCCAGTGCCAGCAGCAGAGCAGGGGGAAGGCCCCACAGCCTCATCTTTGGCAGAGACCCCCAGATGGCGGTGGCCACCGAGGCCTGCACGTGGCCCGGCTCCTTCAGGCTGGGGAGAAGCTAAGGCACTTGTCAAACCAGCACATCGGGCCCTTGGAGCTACTTCAGGTGGGGCTGGGGATCATTAAAAGCAATGACAAAACCCATCCAACCAAAAACCCTTCCCTAAAAAATGCCCTCGAGGAGTGGTAGGTGAAGCCCCCTGGGGCACAGGCCGAGGCTCTGAGGCCAGCAGCCAGGACGAGGAGGCAGGGGCTCTCTCTCCAGGCCGTGCGTCAGCTCCGACAGGCGCCAGGTGGATCGAGCGGGGCCGGCAGCTCTGGGAGACCAGCCTCCGGGGAGGAGTCCGGGAAGAGGGGAGGCCCCACAAGCGCCCTCCCTCCTCCCCTTACCATCCCCGGCCGCAGCTCAGTACACGGGGGGCGGCTGGTAGCCCTCTGTGGTCTCGGCGTTCTGGGTGAAGGGCGGCTGTTGGTAGCTGTCCACAGGCGCGCCTGGGTAGGAGGCGTAGGCCGTGCTGGGGTCCAGAGTGGGGTCCACATAGTTCTGGATGAAGTCGTCCACTCCGGCCTTGTAGCGCTGGTAGGCCAAGGAGGCCAGCACGCCCTGCAGAGAGCCCCGAGGTTTGGGTTCCTCAGCCCTCCACCACCCTTCACCAAAGACACCAGGGCCCTGGCCCGTCCTGGTCCACTTACCCAGGAGAAGACAGAAAAGAAGCTGAAGGCGATGGCCGCCCGGGCCGAGTCGGCTCCCACCAGCACGTATTCCGGCTTGGTGGCTGCCCACTGATTGGCAAGGAAGCAGAAGCTGACGAACCACATGAAGGTCCAGAGAGCTGGGGAGAAGGCCAGGAGGGCAGGGTCAGCTCCACGGAGCCGGCAGGAGGGCAGGGTCAGCTCCACGGAGCAGGCAGGAGGGAGAAGCCTCCGGGGGTGCAAAGGGCACTGATGCAGAAGCCAGGGTGGGGACAAGATGCTATCCTGGGAGTCCTTGCTCCAAGTCCCACTCAGCTGCGGAGGGTTTCAGCAGATGGTGAGAAATCCTTCCGTGCCAGCCTGTCTGCTGGGAGGTCTGGGAACCTGGGGCTACTCCCACCCCTCCCAAGCCCTGCGGTCACAGCACCCTAGAGCTCTTGGGACCACTGCCGCTCCTGTTCACCCCAAGATCAAATGGAGGTGCAGCCGGCAGATACCTGAGAAGAGCAGGTCGCTGATGACCAGGTACTTGCGGTCAGTGGCGTTGCTGATCTGGGGGAAATAGACGTCGATCACGAAGAAGAAGGCCGAGGCCAGGAAGGCCAGCACCCCGATGGCGCTGCCGAAGCGGCACGCGTCCTCGTTGCGGTTGAACACGCAGTACTGCTGTCTGGACTCGTGGGTGTTGCTGTAGCCCTCACCGAAGATGCATGAGAACACGATCAAGGCGAAGACCTGAGGGGGAGGCAGGGGAAGGGCTGAGTGACTGCTACCCTGTGACAAACCCCCCAGGTGGCACACAGAGTGGGGCCTCCTCTGCTCCTGCTGTCCCCCGTGCTCCAGGTTGGTGTCCCAGCCCCTCCTGAACTTGGGGAGCGAGCCCCTCCCTCTCCCTTCTCCTGGGCTACCTCCAGACACCAGTCACAAGTCACGAGGGGCATGGCCGGGGATTCCTGGACTGGGGATGGTGGGGAGTGAAGGGGATCTCCTGGGAGGGGACTGCCTGCCCAGCTGTCTGCCTGGAGGATGGGTACTGGTGGTTAGGTACTTGAAGATTAAGGGCAATCGCCCAAACTAAAGCACTCCCACTTTCAGTGAGTTTTAAACAGGATGGGTCACAAAGTCATAAAAACCCAAGCTTGGAGTCTCACCCCCATCACCTGTCTGAGTCACCTCTACAGCACCCAGCCTCTGCCTAAACACCCAGTGATGGAGGGCTCCTCCCACCTCAGGAAAGCCATGCCTCTGAGCCGAAATAGCGTCCCCAGACCCCCACCTCCTGGAGCCCCCTCCACCTCTTCCCTGCTGGGCTCCTCAGTTTGGCCAGCTTCTTTCCTACAAGGAATTCTGGGCTCTTTGGCATCCTGGCCCCTGCCCTCCCAGGGAACCCCAGCTGGCCTCCCGCTCACAGTGGGTCCCACCCACACAGAGCACCTCACGCTGGTCTGCCCAGCAGGCCTGTGGACACAGCTCTGCACGCAGACCCCTGGATGTACTGGGGTGGGGGTCGAGGGGGTGTACCAGCCAGAACGCTGGGAGGGGCTCCAGGCCCTTGCGAAAAGCCTCACGTCACCCGTCTCCGCCCCAAACTGAAAGGCCACCGCTCACCCCTGCCTTATGTCAGCAGACCCGGGACAGTCTGGAGGCCTGGCTCCCTCTGGGACCGGCCCAGGCCTCTCCCCAGCCTGCCCTGCCTGCCTGCACAAGGCCCTCTCAATAGGCTCTGGAGCTGGCAGTCACAGGCCCCACCCCCAGCTGGAGATGAAGCCGGAACTCTGGATGCTGGGAGCAGTGTGCCAGCCTGACTCCTGGCACTGCCATCCCGAAACGTGGGCATCTGCTCCTGGAGTCAGACCCCACAGTCAGGCAGAGCGGGGGGTGAGAGTGTCACCAGGGCAACGCGTAGGGCTCCAGTCCCAGGCAGGGGCAGGTGTGGTGTGGGCGCCGCATGCCCAGCCCTCTGCCTGCGGGCTGGCTAACAGCTTGTTCAGCTTTGGGCTCCGGTTGTCCGGTTGTCCGAGAGCATGGGACCTCCCACCAACGCCCCACCCCGGTAACCTGGTACTGGAGCGCTCAGCCAGCTCACATGGAGGGGAACATCCTGGGGTCACCTGATCTTGGATGGGGAAGCAGACCCATGGGCTGCTCTTGAGAGACTCTATATCAGGGCGCCAGGCTGCCCCCCAACCCCACGCACCCCACGTGGCTTCGGAAAGCCCCTTCCTGATGAATTCCCCCAGGGTGGGAGTCGCGGCGTGCCGGCCACCTGTCCTAGAGCCGCCTCAAACTCCTCCCACTGCCAGCAGGGCGACGGGCCTGCTCCCCGCGGTGCCGCCCGGCCATTCCGCGCCCGGGCTGGGAGGTGGGGGGTGGCGGGACCCGGGTTCGGGGGGCGGCGGGGCCCGGGGGGTGAGGGGCTGGAGGGTCCCGGGCCCCGCTCGCCCGCCCCACGCGCGCCGCTCCCACCCCCGGGCCTCGGCCGCCACCACCTGTCGCGCTCTCAGGCTCCCAGCGGCCCCACTCCCCCGGCCTGGCGACGAAGTCGGTTCCCCGAGGCCCCGCACCCCGGCTCACCAAGCACACGGCGCGCACCACCACCTGCGGCTGCGTCAGGAAGCGCCTCAGGTCGAAGGAGCCGCCCGCCTTGGCCGCGCCGTAGGCCCCGCTCTCCATTTCGCCGTCGCAGCCGCCGCCGACGCCGCCGCCGCCGCCGCCGCCGCCGCCGCCGCAGCCGCGGACTGTTGAGGAGCCAGCTCGCCGCCCCGCCCCCGGCCCGGCTCCTCCCCAGGGGCGTGGCCGGCACCGCCCCAGGGACCGAGGGCAAAGTCCGCCCAAGACGAGCGGCGGTGCAGGAGCGGCAGGGTTACCCCGACATCCCGGCCTGCGCTTCCAGCGGCCGACATCCGTCCAGCGGCAGCGGACTCGTTGTCCAGCCCACCTCTCGGCCGGAGTCTCGTCCCTCTGCTCTACTGGTCCGCAGGGCGACTGGAAAGGGCCAGAGAGTCCCCAGGAAGAGAGGGTCGCAAGGAGGGCCCGCCCCCCTGCTCCATCCACTCTTTGCCCCTGCACTCCCGCCTCCGCCTCCAGGAAGCCCCGCCAGACGCCGTCTGGGCCCCATCTGCCCAAGACCCAGGCTCCTACGCACCTCCTCTCTTCTCCCCCATTCTACTTAAACCCCAGGCCACAGCCTGGACCCCTCCCTGCATGGCCTGTCACTCTTTTCTCCTCTCTGGAGCTAAGCCTGGGATGTGGTCGAGACCACCGCCCCTTCCAGTTTTTCCCGAGCCGGGCCCGGCCCCAGGGCCATGTAGGGCCGTGCGTAGGGCCGACTTCCAGGCTCCAAGATGGTGTGCAGACAGAAACGAAGTTCCCAGGGTGGCCGGCAGGGGGCAGAGTTTAATACAATTCTTTCCGGAAATGGTTCAGAGCGTCCAAACTGGGATGGCTCTAGGTGTGTGTGGGTGGGGAGGGGGGCTGGTTCTCCAGGGGCCTCAGGCTGACTCGGCAGGGAGGAATTCCAGACATCATAGTTGCAGGTAAAGATTAATGAGGGGGTGCTGGCCAGGTGGGGCCCAGAGTCCTCCAGGTGAATGGGACGGTGACAGGTGAGCAGTGGAGCCAGAGGACTGGGCCACCAGGAGATGGGGTGCCACTCCAGGGAAGAGGGGAGCAGGGGTGGGGGAGGAAGCAGTGGCCCTGGGTGGGCTGGTGCCTCTGGGCCTTCACATCTACCCCACCGTCTCCCCAGACCTGGATGGACGGTGACGAGCTGCTGAGCGGTGAGGAGAGGGGCCCTCACAGAGCCCCGTCCTCCTATGGACCTCTCCTTCCCCCTACAGCTCCCCCCATCCTAAATCCCTCAAACTAGCACCATGAGTATTTGATGAAGAACACCAGCGCTCCAAGAATCCAGGCTGGTGGGGCTTTTCTTCATTCTTTTCTTCATTTCATTTCTTCAAATGGTGGGTCCTTCTATAGGGGACAAGGACCAGGGCTCTCCTGGGGACTCTGCCCAGCCTGCATCTTCTGGTCACGACCTTGATGACAAAGGAGTTGAGACTCCAGGTTAAGCCAGCATACCTCCCAGCCACCCCCTCCCAAGGCCTCCAGGAATTTTATTGGTGGCAAGTGCATCAGTGCCCTGGGCAGGAGGAGGGGCGTGAGGCTTAGTCACACCACGAAATAAGGTGGGGGCACTGAATCACCTGGAGGCCAAGTACTGGCCCCTGGTCTGTATACCCCCTGTTATAGAAGGGGAAACTGAGGCTCAGAGAGCTGACATGGTTCGCCCATGAGCCTAGCCTCTGGGACAGACTTGGGAGGGAGGGGCGCAGAGGTAAGACAAGGAGAGTGCCAAGGACTCCTGGACAAAGCCCACCAAAGAGGCTGGCCAGGTGTTAGTGAATTGGTCGACCAAACCCACACTGGGGTCCTAGCTTGGGCTGAGACCCCCTGTCTCAGCCAGGGAGGCTTGATTTGCTCAGTCGATAACAAAACGGATGCTGAGACTGGAAGAGCACCAGCTTTCTTCAATGGCCAAAGAATGGAGAAGCGGGAACCTAGTTTGCAAATCAACTCAACCCAATTCAGTTGGAGACACCAAATAAATAGGAGGGTTGGAGTAAAAGGGAGGGGTTTGGAATGAGTGGGAGGAATATTCATGAGTTATCCAAGAACAGGGGTGTGGTTTGGACCTGGAACTGATGCAACTCTCCTTTTCAGTTCTCATAGGGGCTTTTCTGGTTGTCATCATGGTGATCGCCAGCTGTCCTGGTGCTGGTGGGTGTGTCATTTAGCTAACGTATAGAGCGTGTAGTAAGGCTCTAGATCTATTGGAAGTCGAATCCTCCGCCATCTTGAGCCTAGTTGGTTCTAACTGGTTCTTGTTTTTTTTTCTGTTTGCTGCTTCCTCCTGAAACTTAGATAAGAGTAATTGGTTTCTCTTCGAGGGAGGGACAGGGGTGTGATTCTGGGGAGACAGCTTTGGTACCAGAGGGGCGGGGAGGATGACCAGGAGACAGAAGTGTCTTAGGAACGAGGGGAGGTGAGAAGTTCGGAGGCAGAGGTGACCACTGCCAAAGGCCAGGCAGGTGGGGCACACAGAGGCCTGCGGTGCCCAGGGTTAGACAGCACAAAGGCCCTGGTCACTTTACAAGTCAGTGAAGTAATAGCCTTCGAGAGGGGACCCCAGGAGGTCCAGCCCCTGCCTCCGGTCACCAGCTGGAAAGACTGACGGGGTTTCCATGGAGGGCAGAAGCCCCTGGCCCACCCTGGTGCCCCGGAGGCTCCATCCTCCTCAGACCAATAGGGAGTATTGGAGAGAGCCCCACCCAGAGGCAGTGGACTCCACGACAAGGCGGCTAGAGCATGGTCAGGGTCAGATAAAGCCGCCAACGTGCTCCATGGGCACTTGGCACACGGTAGGCCCTAAGTGAACTTTTGCAAGTCATGCATAAGCCATACGGCCCTTTCTTTGCCCTGGTGGTGTTACCGAACGCAAGTTCATGTGCCCAACACACTGTGAAGCCGAACAAAACAAAATGTTGGAGTTTGGAGCACAGAAAGTTTTACTGCGGGGCCACGCAAGGGGAACGGGGCAGGGGCGCTCTGCCCCCCCAAATTCCGAACTCCTCGAGGGCTTTCAGCAAAGCACTTTTATCGGCCAGGTGAGGGAGGGGAGCCGCAGGGTATGTGATCAATTCTCTGATTGGTTGGTGTCACAGAGGTTAACATTATCGATCCTTAGGCACCAGAAGGCCCCTGGGCTACGAACCCATGATCCTCAAGTAGTTAATTTCTTCCATTGGGTCGTGGGTTTTAGCATCTGAAAAATTCAGGAAATATGCCTGAGATACTGTTATCTGGGTACTTCAGAGAGGAGCTACAGCAGAAGATATGGAGGAGGGGTCTGTCCTGGGAAAGCCCCATAGGGTCCTGCTTGGTTCCAATGGCAGCCCTGCCCTACCAAACCACCACCGGCTCTGCCAAGCCAGGGCCCCCGTTGGTCCACATAGGCCATCAGCAGTTCACTCCTCCCCCACATCCAGCACCCATTTCCTACCTGATCTGCTTGGTCCGGCTCAGTTTCCAAGAAAAGACGGCTATGATGGAGATGAGGCAGGCAGCCAGCGCGAAGGTGGGTCCCGGGGGCAGCTCTCCTGTGAAGGAGGCGGGGGACAGCTGGGCTGGACTTCCGTTAGGCCAGGCCAGGGTAGGCATGGCTGCGTCAGGGCACCCGTCCCTGCTTTTGGCACCTCCCACTGACCTACTCAGAAGCGCCAGCTGCCCCTCTGGAAACCAAGGGGCCCTCTCACCTGGGGGCACCAGTGTGAAGGGAGTGTGCTGGACGCTGATGTTGTTTTCAGCCTGGCACCGGAACCAGTCCGACGTCTGGTTCAGTGGGAAGGAGAAGTTGGCTGGCTGCCCAGGGTTCCGAGTCTGCTGCATGTGGATGTGCCCGTTCCTCCTGACCAGTCTGTAGGTGATGGGTGGGCTGCCCGAGGATGCCTGGCAGAACACCTCTACCCTGAGGCCTGACCCCCTGTCCAACAGGGTGAAGTCAGCTTGCAGCTGGGACACCGGCTCTGGCAGGGTGGGAGAGGGCGGGAGCACAGGTGTGGCTGGGAGACTTTAATGCCCTCCCCCTAGCCAGTTCCCTCAGTACACATGCCTAATGAGCCTAGTGGCCTAACTGACTGATTGCTCCTCCAGGCAGCCTTCTGGATTGCTCCCTCCGCCTCGCGCCTGAGCTTCTACCCTACTTGCAGTGTATACCATACAATTTCATCCATGTATTTGGTTTTATTTTCATGTGGTATATTCTGGGTTGCCAGACTGAGCAGCTAAAAATACAGGACACCCAGTTAATTTTGAATTCAGATTAACAATGAATAAAATTTAGGCAGTCTCTTAAAGATGAGACAGTCCAAAGAGGAAGAAGGAAACCAACGTTTAACAAGCACCTTAAGAAAATGCTCGTCTGGCAATTCCTCAAAAAGTTAAAGAATTACCACACGACCCAGCAATTCCACTCCTAGCTATATACCAAAAGAATTGAAAACAGGGACGCTAACAGATACTTGTACACACATGTTCACAGCAGCACTATTCACAACAGCCAAAAGGTGGAAACAGCCCAGATGTCCATCAATGGATGACGGATAAACAAAATGTGGTCCATCCACATGACGGAAGAGTATTCATCCATGAAAAGGAATGAAGCACTGACACCTGCTACAACATGGATGAACCTTAAAAACATTATGCTGCGGCTTCCCTGCTGGCGCAGCGGTTGAGAATCTGCCTGCTAATGCAGGGGACACGGGTTCAAGCCCTGGTCTGGGAAGATCCCACATGCCGCGGAGCAGCTGGGCCCGTGAGCCATGGCCGCTGAGCCTGCGCGTCTGGAGCCTGTGCTCCGCAACAAGAGAGGCCGCGATAGTGAGAGGCCCGCGCACCGCGATGAAGAATGGCCCCCACTTGCCACAACTAGAGAAAGCCCTAACGCAGAAACAAAGACCCAACACAGCCAAATAAATAAATAAATTTAAAAAACCAAAAAAACACATTATGCTGAATGAAATACATCAGACACGAAAGGCCACATATTGTATGATTCTATTCATGTGAAATACCCAGAATTTTTTTTTTTTTTTTTTGCGGTACGCGGGCCTCTCACTGTTGTGGCCTCTCCCGCCGCGGAGCACAGGACCCGGACGCGCAGGCTCAGCGGCCATGGCCCACGGGCTCAGCCGCTCCGCAGCACGTGGGATCCTCCCAGACCGGGGCACGAACCCGCGTCCCCTGCATCGGCAGGCGGACTCTCTGCACCACCAGGGAAGCCCTCATACTATTTTTTTTTCAAACACTCCTTCATGCAAAATCTTTGAAGTTAAGTAAAGCTCTATCTAGAGTTTAATCTACTCTCCAGGGCACCAGTTTGCAAACTGCTACCAACAATTTCGTCAACGTGACTCTGGGGCCCAACAGTCAACGGCTCTTGGGGCCAGAATCTTCCCCCCCCACACCCCCGGGGAAATGTGGGTTCAGGCTTCAGGGTGATGACACTGTTGCTCCCTTCACTATGGGGAAATGACCTTGACTTAACAAAAATGGAAAGAAAATGCTGGCCCACCTTCATTTCCATTACGATGGCCATTAATAGAAGCCTGATTTACATAAGTTCACAGACAGAAGCCACTTTCGGTTTTAGTGCCCTACAGGGTAGAGCACTCACTTTTTATTCTAACAAGACCTGTGTGGGTCTTTCCTTTTGATTATTTAGTTTATGCATCTAGCCCACCCATAACGAGGGGTCTATCATTTAATTACAAATTCATCATCTGTGTCTGAACATTTGAAGATAGGATGGCACACTCAAAATTTGATCAAGCGACAAGGACACCCCGGGGACCGGAAGCTGAGCCAGCCAGGGCTGGGGTGATCGAATGGCTGTGCAGAGCCTCCCGCTGTCACTAAAGAAAGAGCGAGCAGCTTAGGGCTGTGCCCAGGCCGGGCAGTGGATTGCCGTCCAGCTGGGCTTGGAGGCCCTTCAGGATCGCCCCTACCTCTCCCTAGCTTGTTTCTGTGATAACCCAGAAGCTTGGAGATTGGAGTCCCAACCCTGGAGGCCCAATTCATTAGACCTGAGCTCGGGCCCAGGGATCTGATGAGGGTTGAACAAGCAGCCCATCTGTTGAGAGTTGAATTGTGTCCTCCAAAAAGGAAGATGTATTCAAGCCTTAACCCCAGGTACTTGTGAATGGGACCTTATTTGGAAATGGGGTCCGTACAGATGGACTTCAGTAACCCTTGCTGGATTAGGGTGGGCCCTAAAGAGAAGAGACAAAGACACACACACACACACACAGGCCATGTAAAGACAGAGGCAGAGTTTGGAGTGATGCTGTCACAAGCCAGGCAACGCCAAGGACTACCACAGCCCGCAGGTGAGCCTTCAGATGAAGCCTCCAGAACCAGGAGAGAATCGATTTCTCTGTGGTACTTCGTTAGAGCAGCCCCAGGAAACTAGCACAGCCCCCTGACAAGTGAAGCGGGTTTCAGGATTGGGGGGAGGGGACAGTTATCAAGACTCCTTTGTACACACTCGCACTCTGAATCTGTCCTTCAACCAGCCGCGCCCCAGCCCCCCACCCCGAACATTGTCTTCTTTCATGGCAGCCCCACGGGAGACCCCAGGCCTCATCTTCCTGCCCCACCTTTTCTAGGGCTCTGAAAGTCCCCCTTTATGTCCCACCTCCCCCTGCGCCCTCTGGAAGGCTGGTAGGCTCAGTTGCACCGAATCCCGGAACCCTCAAGCTCTCCTCTCACATCTCACCTTCTACACCTAATGGAAACCAGCCTCCCCTCCCCCACACAGTGCCTGCACCAGTGGTATCTCAGGTGGCGGGGGGTCCTCACAGCCTTCCCAACACTGGCCTGGGATGGCGAGGGCGGGCATCCTCTTGCTATTCCTGGACCACTCTCCCTCCTCCCTCCCTAAACAGCAGCCTTGAACCTCATGTCTTCAGACACTGCACCCTGCCCCTCTGGGTTACAGTTACCTGGAAATGCCCACCATCCCTTGAAGATTCTTGTGCCTGGTTCCTGCTACACTCAATACTGCACTTGCCATGATTCTTGGGGATTTCAAAATACACAGAAACGTTCCAAAATCTTGGCTCTTAACACCCAATATCTCAGGCCCAACCTCTTGTTCCCATTAGTAGTAATCAGTTGTAAGGCTGCCGCCAGTTCCCAGCTGCTCAGACCCAAACCCCCCGAGTCATCTTCCACAGCTCTGTCTTTCCCATCCCATCCCATCTATCAGCAAAGGCCTTCAGAATATACCTTGACCACCTTGCCAGGCCTCCTGGCTATCACCCAATCTCTCCTCTGGATCCCGGGAACAGTCTAAAGGCTCTCTGGGATTCTAGCCTTCATCCCCACCCCATCTCTTCTCAACACAGCAGCCAAAATGACCCCAGGAAGAGTAAATCAGGTCAACCCTTCTGCTGTAAACCCTCCCATTGCTATGCCCACAGGGCCCCCCCGACTCAACACTGCCCCCCTACCTCATCCAACACTCCCCTGCCCCTGCTTCCTGTGCTCTGGCCACGCAGGCTCTTGTCCAGGCACATCCTGCTCTACCACCTCCTTCGTGTCCTTGCTGGCGTGTCCCCTTCTCAGTGATGACTTCCCAGTAGATGGTGCCCTCCCTCCCCACCCCCAACCCATGTTCCCTTCCCCTCTTCCCTGCTTGCTGTTCTCTGGGACCTATCACGTTCTAGCACGCTGTAGAATGTGCTTATTTTTATTATCATCTGTCCCTCCGGCCCCACTAGAATGTAAGCTACGTGAGGGTAGGGATCTCTGTTTTGTTTCTGCACCCACCATCCTGGGGCCTCAAGCAGCACCTGGTACCAAACAGATGCTCAACCAGTAATTACTGAATGATTGGATAAATGAATGAATGAATGAATGAATGATTTGTCAGTCGGCTCCTTAGCAGTTTAGTTAGCAGGACTTGCTGGGCAAGAGTCTGAGCAGAAGTCAGGGGTTGGAGGGGGGTGGACCGGCCCTGCCCAGGTACTTCCCGGAGACCCAGAGGCCAGGGCCCTGCACAGTTCTCCTTTTAGCGGAAACACCATGATGTGTTTTTTTTTTTTTTTTTTTTTTGATGTGTTTGTTTTTAAAGCAAATAAGGAAATGATAGTTCAGCCCATGCGGCACTCAAGTGAGGTCCACCCTTAAGTGGAATAGAAGCGGCTGCAACTGCAGCCCTGAGACCAGGGAAGTTACAGGTCCAGATGAGACCAGAGGAAGGGCAGCCGCCCTTGCAGAGATGTGGAGAGGAGGAGGTGACTGACCACCTTGACTTTAAGGGTCACAGGGCTGGAAATGGGGGCAGGGGAGAGGGCAGGAGAAGGAAGGGGAGTGGAAAGACAGAGGCGGCCAAAGCTGAGGGGAGGAGGGACGGCCACCGGGAGCCTCCCCTCTCACTGGCTCTTACACCAGGCGGCTGGTGGAGAGAGGGGCCCTGACACCTTCCTGTTGCCTCTGAGAGTCAGGCAGTTTCCCCTTTGCTGGACCTCAGGGAGGGGGGAGTTGGGGGAGCCCAGACTTCCTCATTCTCTCACTCACCCTCCTCCTGGGCCAAGGCACCCCACCAGAATGCCCCCAGCCTGCCCTGGGGTCACACCCACCGCAGGGGCTTCTGCTACAGATCAGGCACTCAGAGTGATTGGGGTACCCCTGCCCGGGACACGCCCTCTGCCTGCCTCCGCTGGTAATACCTGCCCCCCCACCACACACAGCCCAAGGGGAAGCCAAGCACTTTCCTTGCCCCACGTCACTGTCCCCACCGTCTGTCTGTTGTCCCGCCCACTCCCACCTCCTGCAGAGCTTTCTCTTCTCCAACCCTCCAGGGCCCTGCATGGGTTGAGGCTGGGGTCCAGAACCTTCCAGTGGTCTAGCAGCAGACGCCACTCACCCGCAACACCCTTCCCCCGGCCGGCCAAAGCCTCTACCGTGGGTAGAGGCCTCTGACTCCAGGGTCCCCATCTGGGGGTACTCCGCCTTCCAGCATGCTGGGAAACTCACCTTTCTCCTGCTTTGCGGAGCTGCTGGTGGCTGTAAGAGAGGGGAGGGCAGTTAGGAGAGCCCAGGGTGGAGGGGAGGCCAGAGCCCACTCAGAAAGCCTCATCCTGAGCCCAGAAGGAGGCCCAGGACTCCACAAGCACCGTCACTCACAGAAGCTCTTTGGAGCCCGGAGCGTTTCGTATCATCAGCCCATTCTGCAGATGAGTAGAGTGGACCCAGAGTGGTGAAGCAATAACTGGCTGGTCTGAGACTCAAGCCTAAACCTTCCCCTCTCTGTCCTGTGCTTGCAGAGGTGTCTCCTGTGCTCCCTAGACCCCTGGACCCTGAGTCTGCCACCTCAAGGCCCTGGCAGCGGCCCCCTCCCACCACGTCCCTGGGCAGCTCACCCAGCGCAGCCAAGCAGAGCAGCCGCAGGACCCTCATGGCTCTGCCGCGCGGGGCCCTCAGCCAGGAGGGCAAGCGCTTCCTCGAGCGAGGCCACCTCCACTCCAGAGCCTCTGGGTGCTCCCTGGGTGGGTGCGTGCCTGCAGCGGGGAGATAACCGGGATGCCACAGCGCCCCAGGGCTGGGCCCGGGACGGCGACTCTCCCCACACCCCCAGGGAGTTAGGAGGGGCCAGGAGCCAAACCAGGGTTCACAGTCGCCGCCACTGCCGAGCTGTAGGACCCCAGGGTAGAAGACGTCCGTGTCCTCACCCTGGAGTCCTCACCGGGACCCCCCCACCCCAAGGTGGAGGCACTGGTAGCCAGCAAGGGGGAATTAAGCTTGCTAACCCGCTGATTTTGAGACGAGAGGATTATCCCAGATTATCGAGGTGGGCCCGATGTAATCATGAGGGTCCTTCTGAAGAACTGGTGGGTTGGACCCCTCAGGGCTGGGGGCTCAGGGCAGAGAGAAGAGAGGGAGCAGGTAAGGTGGGACTAGGACCCATCCAATCCCACAGAGGCTTTTTTTTAAAAAAATGAATGAAGTGACTTTATTGAAACACTCCCTGTTTCTACACTGACACAGCTGCATATGCGTTTTTCTCCTGCTATCACAGAACATGGAGCTTTGATTTGCACACAGGTGCCTTCCTCAGGGAGGATGTCCCGCCCCCAGGGAACAATTTGCTTCCTGTGCGGGCTCTTCTCTCCTACAGAGCCTCACAGGTCAGTGGCACTCACATCCCCAGCACAGCCCAGGAACCGGCACCTGACCCAAGGCAGGCCAGTTACAGCCCTGCCCTGGGGCCCCTAGGCCCGGCTCAGGGGCACCCACTGAGGCCTGGGCGTGTTGGGAAGCTGGTCTGGTGGGATGACCCTGCCCAAGCCTGGGCACAGTGTCCTGGAGCTCCCCTGAGGACTGGCTTTGTCACCTTGGTGGTCCCTTCTCCTCAGTGGGCAAGAATCAGCATCTGTCCCTTGCCACCCAGAGTCCTGACTCGTACCCCTGGGGATGTGCTCTGGGGACCCACCTACCTCTCTGCATTTGGGCAAAAGCTAATCTTCTCTTAGTTTTCCTAGCGAAATTCCCTTCCAGAAAGTCTGTTCTCACTCTGCCGGGAGGGGTGCGTGGAAGGAACTGACGACTGAAGGCAGGCAGAAGCGTCCCCTCAGCTGTGGGCAGTCTGTTGCCTGAAGTCCCAGAAGCTCGAGGTTTTTCCTCTACGTTGTGCTCAGGGCTTCTGATTCGAGCTGAGGCAGCTCATGAGAAGCCTCCCCCTTTTATCGGTGTGTCTGGGGAGCCAGAGTCAGAGCAGAGAACGGTGGGTGGACTCGAGGGACAATTCCCCCAGGCCTTGGTGGGACCGGGGGCATCTCTACTGCCTCACCCCGACTACCCCTCTCCAGCCATCACCTGTGTGCCCCACCAAATGAGGGCTGTTTCTCTGAGCTGTTCTGCGCCTCTTCTCCACAGGCTGCAGGTGTGACAGCACCGAGTAGGTTGCCCCAGGTGAGCCCAGGTCACCTAGATGGAGCGGAGTCAGGGTGTCCTCAAAGCTCTCCTGTCACCCACTAGACTGACATTTCGTGATTCCTGCCCACCGAGGGCCAGTCTCCTCTATGATAAATGGCCTTACCAGCACCTCCTTGCGTCACTTTCCTGGGAGGGTCCCCTGGGTGGGAATCTGTGCTGGGCTGCCTTGGCCAGAGTAGCTGGGAGCCCTCTCAGGGCTGGGTGGGGAGAGTCCGGGACCCCCTCCCCCACCCCAAGGTGGAGGCACTGGGGCTCCTGCACCTGGAGAGACCCTGGCTCCACTTACTGCAATAACCCCACGGGCCTCTCCCTGCCCACGTGTGTCTTCTTTGCTGCTGGTAGACGCTCAACGTTACCGGACCCCCGGGCTCTCCAAGCCCAGCCATAGGTGTGCTGGTTCCGCCTTCACTCTGGTTGTCCTCGTGGGCCCCAGAGCCCAGTCTAGAGGACTCAGAGTCCCAGTTTCCACAGCTCAGGCCCGCCCGGCCTGTCTCTACACCGTGGCTCAGGCCGTTCCTCTGCCTTCACCTCCGGTCGAGTCCTCCGTCCCCCAAGGCCCCGCTAGTCGCCCACTCCACGAAACCCTCCTGCTGACTGCGATGGCTCCCCCCTGAGCCCCAGGTTGCCTCGCTGGGCCGGCACGGTCACAGGGCCATCAGGGCCCCTTCCCATCTGTCCCACTTTGCTCCGTTAGGCCAATGACCATGTTGTAATAGGGCCTCAACTGCTCTCCTAGGAAGGACACTATATAAGTAACTGCTCATTCAGTCCTCACAGCCACACAGAGGAGGGTGGTGTCATCCCCAGGCTTTGGTCAAGCAAACTGAGGCCCCGAGTTTGAGTTCCTCAAGGTCCTGAAGCTCGTCCCCCTCACATCCGGTGATGCACTTGGCGGGTTCTCTGAAGGCACGTGAAGGTGATAAGAAGGACCTGGATGCCTCAGTGCTGCAGGTTCTCCCGCTTCGCACCCAACAGCCTCACCCCCGGGGGCTCATTAAACCACATCGCTGGGCTCCACCCTTAGAGGAGGTGCGGTGGGGCCCGAGAACTGGCTTTTCTAAAAAGTTCCCAGGTGATGTTGGTGCTGCTGGTCCGGGACCACACGTTGACCCTAAGCTGCTAATTAACAACGTGTGTCGCCTTCTTTGGGGCCAGACTGGTTGCCCTCCCCAAGCTGAGCACGTAGCTCCCTGTGTCTCCCGCAGTCTCACCACCAGCCCCAAAACAGGGCCCAGCACTTGTTGACAGGCGGATGGGTCATGGGATGCTGGGTGAGTGAGAGAGAGGGACAGCGACAGGAGGAGCTGAACCAGCCAAGACTGCAACGACCACGTGAAGCCCCTGGACTGAGGGCGCCGGGCCAGAGCCGCCCAGATGCCGTGTCCAGGCTGGGAATCCAGCCAGGCGCTGGCCTCCTGCTGCTGGAAGTAGAGCCTCGTCAAGCACGTCCTGGGGTTTCTCCTGACCTTCCCTCCTGACGGCTCTTTAGGCCAGCAATCCTCAACCCTGGCTGCCGGTGAGAGTCACCTGGGAGCTTTAGAAAGTCCAGATGTCTGGCTGCTGGCTGCACCTGGACCAATGGCGTCAGAGTCGCTGGCACAGGGCCAGCAGCTGACGGGGCTTCTCAGGAGTTCTCCGAGGCTGAGAACCACAGATTGAGAACCTCTGCAGCCTCGGCACCCGAGGCTTGGGAATCTTGGACGCAGCCCTGCCTTCCTGGGCAGCGGGCTCCGCTACCTCCCGGGGCCCACACTCGGAGTGTCTCCTGATGCAGGTCAGATCTGAGCTCTGCCCCTTGCTGACTCATAACGTCTGTGGGTCTCAGTGGTCTCACACGTGAAGGAGGAATTACAGGATGTTGTGTAGGGTGCCTGCAGTCAGAGCTCAGCAAGCCCCCACTGTTTGCTCTCACTGCGGCCAGGCCTTCCCCTTCCCGCAGGTGCAGGTCTCTGGACTTTTATAACGGTACTGCCCAGGGTAAACAGCTCCTGAGCACTGCCCATGGATGTGTATTTAGCAACTGCATTCATGGCTTACTATACTAACATATTATGCATACTACAAAACATTCAACAAAAATAGAAACTTTTAAGGATTGAGATAAAAATATAAATACAAGTTCCCATATTTTCTTCTTGATGCCCCTAGGTATATGCACCCCACCTTAGGGCACCCTGCTGGAGGGCCCACTGAGAGAGGCGGTGGTCACCTGGGGTCACGAGCGTGGGGCGAGGGAGCAGGAAGTGGGGAGCTGCACACGGGGCCCTGGGGAAGCTCCGGGCGGTGGTGGGGGTCGGTGCTACAGCTCCGAACCGCTGGGGAAGCGGCAGCTACGGGCAGGGACCCGGACACCGCGCAACCCGTTAGGATCCTCAAGGGAGGGTTCCGGCCTGGAGGCCCTGGGTCCCGGGGAGCCCGGGCACGGGAATCCGGGGCAGAAGGATCTCGGGCGCGAACCTCGGGAGTGAGGGGACTCAGGCCCCAGAGAGTCGCCGGAGCCCGGCTCCGACATCAGCCGCGACAGGTCATCCACCAGGTGCCACTTCTCCTGCACTTGCTGGGGCGGAAGAGGGGAGCGAGCGGCCGGTTTACGAGCGGCGCCTCCTCTCACCAGCTGCCGCGGGAGAAGCGGCCACCTCGCAGTAGCAGCCCCGAGGCCCCGCCCCACCAATCTCCCGCCCTATCCCTAGACCCGCCCCGCCGGGCCAGAGACCACGCCCCTCCCGATCCCGCCCCAGCCCAAGGCCGCGCCCCATCAGGTCCCGCCCCAGCCTGGCCAGAGACCACGCCCCCACCAGTTTCACCTTCTACTTCAGCCCAAGCCCACACTCCCGTTAAACCGGGTCCCCAAGCCTAAAGCCACATTCCTGTTGACTGGTTCCCGGCCGGAGGCACCGGTTCCCTCCCTCCACCTTCCCCACTTCTATCCGCGGCCTGAGGCCACAATCCCGACAGGGTCTTGCCCGGAGTCCGTGACCCCTCCCCAGTCCGGCGGACACTCACCCACACCAGTTGCTTCCGGAGCCCCCGGATGGCCCTCGCGCTGGCCTGGGACTGGGAGACGCACACGGTCAGGACAAGGCTTTGGATAGACGGGGATGCTAGGTCAGTCAGCCCCCCTACTTCCTCCTTCCCCACCCCAGTCTCTTAAAAACCACCTCCCGGGGTCTTCTCTCTTCCAGGTTCCTAGACACGGCTTTCTCTCTCCTCTCCTTCCTCCCACTGGTCGCTCAGCCCCTCTCCTCTAAATGTAGTAAGAATAACAAGCGCGGCAGGCTCACAGCGTGTCTGCACCAGGCGACGTGCTTCCCCAGTGGTCACTTAAAGTGCCCGCTTTACAGGTGAGGGCCTTCAGGGGCTGCCCAGGGGCACAGGGCAACCCCCAGGCCACCTGCCCTTAGGCCCCTGGCTCCCTGCGACCTTGGGCTCTCCTTGTCTGGCCCCCAGATCCCATGAGACTGGCTGGGGGTGCCCCCTCCCTCGGCCCCTGCTGCCCTGAAAGGCACCTGAGCAGGATGAGGAGGGGGAAGCTGAAGGCGTGGGAGCCCAGGTAGTGGAGGATGCGCTGGCTAGGGGGTGGGAGCCGGAGGGCCACCAGCTCTGGGACCACCTGCCAGGGGGCTGAATAGTTGGTGAGGAGGCCACAGTCCCAGGAGGAGCGGATGCTGGGGAGAGACCGCCAGAGGAGGGCCGGTGTCAGTGCTCGGGTGACGAGCTGCCGGCCCGGCAGCCTCAGCCCGTCTGCTCCCCTCACCTGCTGACCACATAGCCCAGGGGCACAGCGGCCAGGAGCAGGCCCAGGATGAGCACCAGCTGGAAGAAGAAGATGGAGCTGGAGGCGCGGAACGGCCGAGGGGACGCCCTGGAGTTCCTCAGCAGGGTGTACTAAGGAGCGAGCAAGGACACAGGGGCCTCAGCGCAGTGTGCAGATGGGAGGTGCCCGGCGGGGCAGCAGCAGGAGGTGAGGGCTGCTCTGCTGCTGGCGCTCGGGGTGCCCACACAGGTGCGGCCCTGCTCCCTCCCAGCCCCCGAGCCCTCACCTTCTTGATGTAGAAGGTGAGGAAGACGAAGATGCTGTTAAGCAGGGGCAGCAGGGGGCAGTAGAAGAGGCCCATCCAGGTGACTGTCTGGCCCTCCACGATGTCCAGCACGTTCTTGGGCAGCAGGAACTCCTCCCGGTCCAGCCAGGCCCAGAACCGGCCCGAGAACCGCTCCACCAGCAGCCTGGGGGAGGGGAGTGCCCAGGTACCCATCACCCAGAAGTGTGTGGACCTCGTTGGTCCTGGCTGTGGACCATAACACACTCACACGGTAACAGGCATGTAGAACTGCTCACCCCTGGCTGTGGCCACTGGCCACCCCCAGACACGCCCACTCCACCCCCGTAGTGTCCCCACGTGGCTCACCTCCTAGGCAGGCTGACAAGGAAGGTGAAGGCCACCGTGAGGAGGAAGTTGAAGATGCTGAGTTTGTACAGCTCCTCCCCCACCGAGTTCTCCCAGCACTGGTCAGAGGGGGCATCTGTCACTACCCTCGGTCCCCAACCGCCCCTCACCCACCCGTTGGGGGACTCTGTGGTCTAGGAGCCTTGCCTGGAGTCTGATATGATTGCTAAGTTAAAACCCGGGCCTGGGATAAGATTTGAGCAGACAAAGCCCACAGTCTGGGCTGCCTCTCTGCAGAGCGCAGAATGTGATGTGAATGGCGCCCCCTGGAGGTGACTTCTGGGTGGGCAACTCTGCCCACAGCCTCTCACAAAGGTGAGACCCTGAGAAGGACGAGGAGATCAAAGAGGTGGGGCTTTGCAGAGGACAGGAGGGACAGGCCCTGATGGAGTCACCGGCCACCTGGTAGTCACATGCGTTGTAGCCGTAGGACTCACAGCTGGTCTTGTTTCTGCCAAAGCACAGCAAAGTCTGGCCCAGCGAGAAGGAGAACATTCCCAGGCTGGCCAGCTTCAGCACCACACACCTGGGGGTTAGGGGAGGGGGCGGGGACTGTGTCAGGGGAGGAGCCCAGGTACACGGCACATCTACTCGGGACACAGGTGTGGCTGACATCTGCATAAGCTCAAGTCTCTCCCGGGCCCAGCCCCCTCGAAACCCAGAGCCCAGCCTCCTTCCAAACTGCTCCATGCGTGGCAATATTTCCCAAAGTGCGTTCCCTAGAATCTTGGTCTCCAGATGATTCACAGGAGAATGGTTCTGTTTACATCAGTTTGGGAAACACGGCACAGTCCAGCCACCCTCCCCCCACACCCAGCTTGGAGATTCACAGGCACATACGTGCTTTTATATCATTAATGCAGGTGAGATCTCTCTTCTAAGGCCTATTAATGCCCTAGTCCGTTTACACTGTCCATATATCACAAACACGTGCATGCACACTCCTGAATAATATGTAACTGGATCACACAGGTAGGGTGGCCTAACCCCAAACGATTGCCTGCACGTTATATCAAAGTGTGGACTTGCTTTCTTTCTTTCTTTTTTACTTTTTATCCATACTCCGCAGTACGTGGGATCTTACTGCCCCGACCAGGGATCGAACCCGCGCCCTCTGCATTGGAAGCACGGAGTCTTAACCACCGGACCGCCAGGGAAATCCCATGAAGTGTGGACTTTCAAGGCTGATGCACAGCCGGAGCCTGGCTGGGAACAGTGGTTCTTGTGTTGAGGAAGGCAGGGGTGGTGGGGGCTTATTTTCATCTTCCATGCTTTTGAGCATTTTGAATTTTTTTTTTTACCATGTGCACGTGCTATTACCCATTCCAAGAATAAAATTTCAAAGCAAACACAATCTACCTCGGAATGGGTAGATACGCAGAATGGGCTCCGGACAGCTTCTGTGCCAGGGAAGCCCGAGGAAAAGCAGACCGTGCCAAGTGAGGGGTGGGTGGCAGACGGAAAGAGAACCTGGGCTGGAGCTGTTGTGTGTGTGGGGTCCTGTGGGTGGGTGGGTCCAAGGCAGGACCCGAGTCCTGGGAGAGGAGACAGAGCAGAGCCTGGGGGCGGAGGACAGCTTGAGTTTGAACCTGCACCCGGCAGGCATGGGGAGCCTCCCTTGGCCAAGGCGCTTGACCCTTTCAAACCTCAGTGTCCTCATCTATCCAGTGGCAGTGAGGATGGTCCTAACTTCACAGGTCACGTGAGGGTGTCAAGGTGAGGGGTGTAAACCCTCGGGGCACATGGGAGGGAGCTGTGTTCCTAGGTGGGTGACTGTGGCACCCAATGTGTCCTGGCAAAAACAGTCACTGGCTTGCTTTGGATGGTGAGGACTGGAGAACCTTAGACCGGGGCCCCCCAGACTGTGTGTGGGAGCAGCTGCCTGCCTTCCCTTGCACGGGACCCCTGATGCCAGGTGATAACCAAGACAGGCGGCAGGACACAGCCCTTCCATGCCCTCCACACTCCGTCCCACCTGTCACCCCCCCAGGTGTCACTCACCAGATAAGGGTGAGGTTGACCTCAGTGTTGGGAGGGTAGTTTTCCAGCTGGACCAGGAAAACAAACAGCAGGGGACCCAGAAAGTTGACCAGGGCGATGACCCCAGGGGGCAGGTACTGGAGCAGCAGAAACAGGGACTCCTGTGGGGAGAAGTGGATAAGGGGGTGCCGTGGGCTGGAGGGCCCCCAGCGGCTCCCCTATCCCCTACGGCCCCCTTCAAGTGTAACTCTGGTGCAGGCCCGGAATCTGGAAGCCCACGGATTATTCCCAGTGGCAGCAGGGGGTATCCACAGGTAGAGCCTGTCTGACTTGGTTATGACTTTGGGCAAATTGCTTTAACCTCTGTGAGCCTCGGTTTCCTCTTCTGCAAAGTGGGACCATCCCGTCTCCTCCCCCAGGTCTGGCCAGGATTAAATAAATGCATGTCAGTCGCCTGGCACCTCCTTGTTGTCCTGCGAGTACTTGGTGGCCCAGAAGATAGCACTGATGGCCCCAACCACCAGGAGCCCGATGAGGATGTTGACCCGCAGGTAGGTGAGCAGGTGGCAGGCCCTTTGAGCCCGGGTCTGATGCTGCACCATCAGCAAGTGACGCCCCTCCTCCAGCTCCACCTATCACGGGGGCAGGGGCAGGGGCACAGGTGGGTTAGGGCTGGCCCAGGTGGAAGCGGAGGGGGCTGGCAAACAGCCCCAGGTCGGTGTGCGTGGGGAGAAAGGCTGCCAGGCTCTAGGCAAGGTTGGGGTGACGCTGAGGCGGGGACAGACGGGCTGGTTTTGTCCAGAGCATCCCCAGAGTACCGTGCAGGTGAGCGCTCACACCCAGACACGGCACAGCCCCCGCCTCCAGCTGGAAAACCGTGTGTGCACACACACACACACAGACACACTCCCACACTCAAGCCACACACTCATACAGTCTCACGTGCTCCCACACTCATTCACTCTCACAACTCACACTCACGCACATCCTCACACACACCTTGAACTCGTTGCTGATCTCATGCTTCTTGATGGTAGCTGCCTCCTGCCCCTGGATGCAGAAGTCCCAGGAAGAGAAGACCTTGGCGCTGAGAGGTGACCTGTAGTCCTGGCCCAGGAACATCTTCTGTGGCAGCCCCTTCACCATCCTGGAGGGGGCAGAGGCCAGGGCTCAGCCTCGGCTCGGCTCTGATCTGGGGTGGGAAGTCCCAGGCAGCCCTAAGTGCAGCCTTTGGCCTCGGCCTGGGTGGGGGGGTGGGGACACAGGAGCGGCGGCCCCGCTCCTGAGGTCTGCAGCTGGGCATGCAGAGTTCCGGCCCTGGAACCTCCATTGGCAGGGACTCCCTGCCAGCTTGGGGGTACCACGCCAAGCAGGGGTGATCAGGGAAGACCCCCTGGAAAGGGGTGGAGGCAGGGGCTCTGCTCTCACCGCCGTAGAATCCCACAGAAGCAGAGGAGCAGGCAGGCCAGTGGGCTCAGTAAGTAGGCCAGGCGGATGCTGTATACTGAGCTGCTCTCAGGCCCCGCTCGGTACGCGCCGTAAAAGAGATAGGTGTTGTTGAAGGCCTGGGGATGTCAGACAATGACAAGTGAGCCAGGCTGTGTGCTAAGTGTTTTCTTGCTGTTAACACATTAGCCCTCACAGTGACCCCATCAGGTAGAGAATAAGAGTATCCCCATTTCACAGAGGCTCAGAAGGGTTGGGCAACTTGCCTAAGGACACACAGCTTGGAAGAAGAGCCAGGACTGGAACACGGGAGCCCGCACGGTAACCACCCAGTGGCTTCCAGGGATGAGGGTAGGGTGGTGCTTATCCCAGAATCCTGGACAATTTTTCCCTTCTTGTCCTTCAAACCCCGACCCCAGCTGGGCTCTGAGGGCCGTGGGCACATGTCCATGGGCCTGGGCTGTGCACAGTGGCCTCAGCCTCTCTCTGACCCCACTGCTGACCCAGCCAGCCTGTCTGTGGAGGACCGTCTCCCTAGAAGCCAACGTGCCCTTGGAGGGGTGAGGGTCCTCTTAGACTGGGGTTCCCTGAGGCTAGATCACCAGGTTCCCCAGCCTCCCTGGTCCACAGCCAGTACAGACCCACTCACCCTGCCGGTTAAAACATTCCAAAGTAGATTGTTGAACTTGGGAACACCAGTCTGGGGTTGGTGGCCACCAGGACACTGGAGGGCTGTCGAGGAGGGAGAGGGGTCCAATAGGGAAGGGTCCCCAAGGCATAGGTGAGGCTCTGCCCCTCTCACTCCATAGCCTCCCATCTCAGGAGGCCTGAGCAGGGTCATGAGGGCATGTCAGGAGGCCTGTTATGCAAAAGGCGAGATCGAGTAGAGCCTCACGGCTGGACCCAAGCAGGACGATGCCCCGGGTTTGGACACAGAGGGTTGGGGCTGTCCCAGTGGACCAGGCCCCACAGGGTTCAGGTGGGCTCGGGGGCACTGTTCCCTCCGTGGGCCAGGCACTCACTGAAGTTCAGAGCAGGTCCTCTGTCAGGGGGGCGGAGCCAGGTCAGGGGCAGCAGGACGAAGCTGGTGGTCAGAAGTAGGGTCAGCAGGTTAAGCAGCAGCAGGAAGCGAAGAAAGGTGAAGTAGGACTGGATTCCGGTGCCAAAGAGGCCTGCGGGGAACAGCAGGTGGGTCCGGAGGCGCCGAGCCGAGAGCCGTGGGCCCAGCTGATAATCTGAGGGTTGTGGGGGGTGGGTGAGCAGCCTCACAGGGACCTCAGTGTAACAGCCAGTCCTGGAGGCTGGCCTAGCAGTACCTCTAACAGCCACCAGGGGTGCCATCATCCACCAAGGTTTGAAGGGTGGCTCTGGGGGCAGAGGGGGATGTGTGAGGAAGGCGGGGTGGGTTGGTGGGGGTGGAGGGGTACAATGGCCAGGGGGATAATGCCCTCCTCTGGTTTCCAAACTAGACATTGAGACTCCAGAGAGGGGAGGCAGGAGGTGGGGATTGGGGTTCGGGTCCTACCCCCGATCTCGTAGAGAGCCCCCTCCCAGAGCCCACAGCCCCGGGCCAGCCGCCGTGCTGCCTCCCCCAGGCGCCGTCCTGCAGTCTGCTGCCTGTGACGCCACTGCTGCCAGCACGAGGTCTTCACCCCCTCGGGCTCCCGCAGCTGCCTGGGATGGGGTGGTGATGAGAGGGGTCCCTGAGTCACCCAGCATGCCCACCTGGCCAGGCAGAGCAGCACCCTGGGCCAGGGAGTCTTCCCACTGCTGGTGATTTCCACCCCGCCAACCAACAGGTGCATCCTCTCCCCACCCCCACTGCTCCTCCTCCGCTGTGTTCGGCAAGGTGTTCGGGCACCCACCGGATGAAGCGCTTGTCCACCATGGCGTAGGGCAGCAGCCGTACAGGTTCCTGGGAGGAGCACAGCCGCTCCATCTCCTGCTCCCACAGCTCCTCGCCGGCCGGCTCAGGTTCTGGCTCCCCTGAGGCCTGCACCGACCACTGCCTCAGCATCTCTGTGATGGGGTTGAAGGTGGGGTTGTAACGCTCCCCCTCCTGGGAGGGGATGCTGTTGGAGGAGATCTGGTTCAGTCTCCAGCCACATCTCAAAGCAACGTATGGCCTCAGTTTCCCCATCTGTCAGACGGGGAGAAAGGTCCAAAGGGCTCGGAAAGATGGGACGTCACAAACAAAGCCAAGGCCAGATGTGGCCACAGTTAAGTGCGGTGGAGCCCAAGGCCCGCTCTGCCCCACCGCAACCGGTTACCAGTGGCCGCAGCCCTTCCCCATCGCCCCCTGGCAAGGGACAATTCCACGTGCCGATTCTCCCATTGGGAAGACCTCTCTGCCGCAAACCCCAGCAGTTCCCTGGATTCAGCATACTGCAACACCTCGAATCCGGACGTGTTGGGACCTCCTCTGTCTTCTACCTGGTGGTCCAGATCCCGGGACTGGGTCCACCCCGGCCCCCCATGGAACCCAAATGGGGAAGCGTGGCTACAGCCCCGGCCATGGGAAAGGAAGGAAGGGACCCCTCTGCCCCTCAGCAGCGGCTCTCACCCCTTCCCCGCCAGCTGCCAGCAGCTCCTCGGCCTCAGTTCTCTCTTCCACCCCCTCACGATCCCCCCTCCCCTCACGCTGCACCCAGCTCACCTGGGGACAAGGGACCTAGAGACCGTCCTCCGACTGGCTCCCGCCACTCCCGGCGGGGCTGCGAGAGAGCCGAGGGGAGGGGTCACATGACAGGAACCCCAGCACCCCTAGCCGTCGCCTCCCCGTACTCCTCTCTCCCCCGCCTCCGGCACTTCCTCCGCGCTCCACTGAGGCCCGCACTTCCTGAGGGGGCGCGGAGCGCCAGCAGGCAGGTGAGAGGCGCTGCGCGTGCGCGCTGGGCGGGGGTCGGGCCCTTCCCCTCCCCACGGGGGACCCGCGGCTTCTGGGCCGAAGGTCTGACCCTGCGGGGCTGCGGTCGGCTGGGCGCAGGCCCCGCCCCTTATCCGCCGGTAGCCCCGGCTCCGCTCGGCTCAGAGGGCGCGATAGTGCAATAACTTAGGGGGTGGGTCCGACCACTCAGGGCTGCTCGATTTTCAGAGGCCCTAGGCGTTATTTCTCAACTTCCCGCCTCGATCTTTGGCACTTAAGCCGAAGCGGCCCAGCGCCTGGCCCATAGGAAGCGCTCAGGAACTCGCTGCACTCATGCCCCGCCCCGGCGAGTTATCTCGGCCCTTTCTCTCTCTTGGGACCCCCTGGGAGGCCCCGCGGTCCTGTCCTTCCTCCTTCTCCCTCTCCGCCTCCTTGAGGGCCCCCCTCATCCCTAAAGAGCTCCAGTGTTTTTTCTGCCTCCCTGCCTGCTTCCGCTCCTGGTTTTCTAGACGCCCCCGCCCCCCCGCCCCGCGCCCCATGCCAGGCCCCAGGCTGGGTGCTGGTGCTGGGCACACAGTGAGCATAGAGATAGAGACGGAGCGGGAGAGGGGGGACGGACTAGTAAATGTACATGTCACTAGGAAGTGGCACATGCTCCAACAGGGTTCAATCCCGGAAGGCTCCCCAGAGGAGGTGACTTTCAAGTTGTGTCTGGGATCATGCAAGTAAAACGTGACTGGAGCATGGGTGTGCAGGGCAGGGAGTAGTGTTGGGGGAGAGGCGGGGGCTGGGCAGAGCTAGTTCTCTAGGCTGAGGTGCCTGTACCAAGATCCATCCTGAGGCAATGACTATTTGGGCATCCTGGCTTGGCCCACCTGTCCTCCCCTCCAGGAGGGCCCTCCCCTTCCTTTCTGCCTTCCAGCTCACTTTTACCCTGCCCGCCTCTCAAGTCTTCTCCCAACAAGAAATGGCTCCCACCACTGTCCAAATCCCACCCTTTTCTCAAACCCAAGGGTGAGTCTCCTCTGCCGGGCTTTTTCGAGGTCAGGTTTCTAGGTAGAGCTCCCAGGTGGACAAGACTTACACCCTGGCCGATGACACCCTGGAGGCTGACTGACCTCTCGGCCCGTTTCCTCATCTGTGAGCTAGGGTCATCAGTGCTCCCCTCCCTGGCTTGTGGGGAATAACGGAGCAAACAGCAATGGGGACAGCCCCCAAGTGTGCCTCCTCTCTTCCCCACCTAGCACACAGGAAGTGTGCCGGAACTCTGCTGGAGAAACCACGCCCACATCGGGAGGTCGGAGATAACCCCGGGTTCTACCAGCCAGTTTGGGGCTAGTTGTCGCAGGAGGCTGTGCTGGAGGAAGGGGCTACCCAATGTAGTCCTGCAACGCCCGCCGTATCCGTGTGGCTTTGCCGCATGGTGTTATTTTGATAATCGCCCTGGGAAGTGGGAGGGTCTGGAATCATTGTCTCCATTTGAAACTTGGGGAAACTGAGTCCCACAGAAATTGGCTTCAACCGGAGATTGGAACACTTCCAGACACTCGCCGCCTTCATCTTGGTCAGACCTCAGGGTGGGGTGAGAGGAGGGGTCGGAAGCTGGTGGGGAGAGGGCACAGTCGCCGAGGGCTCGACGGGGAGGGGAAGCAGGAGGAGCGGGGCGCGCCCCCCCAGCCGGGTCACGTGACTTGTCCGAGCCCCGTCGCCACGTGGGCCGGGCTGGGCGGAGCAGCACTCTGGCCCCGCCAGGCCTGATACGCTCACAGGTCGACCCAGGGCCCTTGGCCACTCCCTCCCTCTGACCTCACGACCCCTCCCGCAGCTGGTGGAGCCCAGACACAGTTTCCGGCGGCCCTCGCGGGGGACAGGTGAGCCGCGCGCCGGGCCCCTCCTCCCCAGCGCCTCCCAGGCCAGTGCCGGGATGCGGATGCCGGGTCGTGGGTGGGGGCCGCAGCTCCGGGGCTTAGGGACCTCGCCCTCGTCCTCCTAGCCCCATCCAATTCCCCTGCGGCCACCAGCTCCACCCCCTCCGAATTCCTTTGGGCCTCTGGGGCCACTGGGCACTGCGTTGACTCCTCGGGTTCTCTTGGATCTCCCTGAGTTCACTACCGGAGTTGACTCTCTCAGGGGTGTCCGGGTGGGGGACGTGAAGATCTCAGCTCACCCCAACAGTCAGGTGGCGGGCGTCAGGGGAGAGGGCGGTGGTGTGCGTCTCTCGAGATGGGAAAGGGTGGGGAGGCTGGGTTTGCAGGTGGGTACCACTGGTGAAAAGTGGGCGTGTGGGAGACTGGCAGATGAGGGGTCCAGGGTCTCTCGGAGTTCCTGCCTTCCCTCGGCTCAGAGGCTGGGCCGCGGCGCTGACTGGGCAGTAGCTGCTCCCAGAGGACTGGCTTCCGGCTGGGGTGGGGTTTCTGGAAACGCGCCCCACCCTGCCCCTCCCTACCTGGCTCACGGCTCAGGAATGGTGCACCCTGGGAGCTCCTGCCCGACTTGTCCCTGCCTGGGCGAGGGTGCCGGGGTGCTGGGTACCAGCCGGACAGAAGTCTAGGGCAGTGCCCAGATGCCAGTGCCCAGGTGAGCCCCCATCCTCCAAGCAGCCTCTGAGCGCCTTCCATCTCCCTGCTTCTCCCTCCTGGACAAGGGGTGTGTGGGAGAGGCCTGCGGATCTGAACCTGGGAAGGTCTGTCTTTCCAGGAAGGAATTCCAGCTCTAGGGACTGGATTGGGGGGCACACCCTCAGCCCCAGCTACTCACCATTTCAAGCGGAGTTAAGAGTCCACCTCTGACCTCTCTCTGCTGGTTTCTCCACACTGTGCTCCTGTGAGAGAGAAGGGGATGGGGCTTGGACTCTGTGCGGCCTGGGCTCAGAGACTGGACACCCCTAAGTGAGGGCACTGTCTGGGTACAGCTCTAGCGGGACCTGCTCTGTCTGGACACCCTGGCCTCGCCCGAGGAAGCCCCTTGAGCTGAGCCAGCTTTCCTCTGTGCTGAGTTCCCTGGGGGTGAGGGTAGCGAGGAGGGGTGGACAGGGCAGACCGAGGGCTGGGCCCCGTCCTCCTGGGGCAGAGCCTGCAGGACTCAGGGGGTGGTTGGGAGCCTGCTGCCCTTGCCCCACTCCCACAGGCTGAAGAGCCTGGACAAGGCCGCCCTGGTTCAGTTGTCTTGGGTGATGGCAGAGCCCGGACAAAGGCTGCCTGTTCAACGCCCAGCACCCCTCCCCCAGCCAGCTGCCCTGGCCTGCGGGAGGTGATGGACTATAGGGGAGTCTCCCAGGAGGGCTGTCAACATTGACGCGCCCAGGCTGGCGTGGAGTGACTCCTGTGGGGGGGATGCAGGGTGGGCCGCAGCCGAGGAGGCCATCCTGTCTGCTGTTCTGTCAGGCGCTGGTGGGGGTGAGGGCCCAGGCTGCTAGCTGTCTGTGGGATTTCCGGCCGGGAGGAAGTGCTGTGTGGTCACGGGCGGGCGCAGGGAAGGTCTCAACTGCTCTGACCTTTCCCACCCAGAGGGCGGCATCTCTGGGTCAGAACCCTGGGAATGGAGAACCTATCTACAGGCACCCCACCCGCTCCCCATCTCTCAGGGATGGCGTCACTGAGGAAGCCGGTGGGGAGCTGCCCAGACTCCCCTCACTTCCTTCCTCCTTCCCTCCGGAATGAGCTCCCCCTCAATCCGTTCTGGCCTGAGGATTATTTGGGGCCCCTCACTTGGCCACGCGTTTGGTGTTTGTGTGTGGATGGGGGCAGGATGGGGGCTCAGGCAGCCTGGGCTGGGAGTGGCACCCGCCCCATGGTCCCCAGGGAGCGGGCAGTGGAGCTGGGTGCCAGGCTAACTTTGCTGTAACGCTTTCTGTCTCATCACATGGGCAGCGGGAGGCTCCTGAGGCTGTGTCCAGGCTCTGAACTGCCCTAGGTCGGCAGACTGGCTGCGGGTGGGCCGCAGATATGTCCCGGTCGCTGGCTTTTGTCCTCAATGTCCCTGAGACCCCACAGGACCCAGAGGAGTAAGTGCTCTGAGGTGGGGCTGGGGGGCTGGGATGTATCACCCCCAGGGAGAGGTGGTCTGGACCTCAGCCCTTCGGAGCGGGTAGGCTGCTGGGGCGAGGACTGGGTCAGCCGCAGCCTGAACTCCTGCCCCTTCCCCCATTCTCACCACAGCAGCCAGGAGCCCAGCCCCTACGATGAGAGCGAAGTGCACGACTCTTTCCACCAGCTCATCCAGGAGCAGAGCCGCTGGGTGGCCGAGGAGGGGCTGGAGCTGCAGCAGAGGGTGCTGGGGGCTGGAGCCCTGGGGGCCTCAGGTGAGCCCGCCTGCCCTGGCCCAGGCCGGGTGCTGGGATGTGTGGGCCGGACACGGAGCCTCTCAACCTCTCAGGAAGCTCCTCCTAGCAGCCTGGGGCAGCGGGTGGGCAGGGGATATCTCCGGCCAGTGGTGTCTGTAGAACCTCTGGACGAGTCTTTCTTGCTGGGCAGGCAGTGACCGCCAGGCCTTGCTGGGGCCCGAGGGCGCCCCTGTCTACAGCACGGCCACACTCCGCATCTTGGCCAGCATGCCCAGTCGCACCATTGGTGAGTGGGACCCTCTGCCTTTGGACCCTGGGCTGGGCTGCGGTTTCCGGCGGGGATCTGTGTACCTCAGAGCCAGGCCTCTTTGGCTCTTACCCCACCCCGTCTGCTGCTTGGAGGCCCAGCCCAGTCCCATGCAGCCTCGCCGCGGTCTAAAAACGACTCCGGAGTCGTCACGGGGATAAAAATATGCTCTTGGGAACCCAGTGGTGCTTGAGGTCTCTTGTGAAAGAACTTTCATGGGTCCTGGGAAGGAGTGGGGGGGCAGCCCCTGCCTCTACATAAGAGGGGCGCGTCCCCCCCTGACCAGCGGCCTCCACAGGCCGGAGCCGCGGCGCCATCATCTCCCAGTACTACAGCCGTACAGTGAGGCTGCGCCGCAGGGCCGGCCGGCCTCAGCTCAGAGACGTGGGCCGCTCAGCCCGGCCCAGCCTCCGCCTGTACGACCTGGAGCTGGACCCCGTGGTCCTGGAGGAGGAGGGTGAGTGAGGGAGGGCCGGAGCCTCGGTGGGGAGGAGGTCAGCAGGCTGGGTCGGGGGACTGGGGTGCAGTGGGCTGTCTGAAGGCCCCCAGCGGTGAGGTCTCTTTGCAGGGGTATGGGAGTGTCTCGGTGTTCTGGCCACTGGTGTAGAGAAGTGCGGGCCTTTCCAGCTGCACAGTGTTTGGCTCATGCAGGCACGCGCTCCACAGCGTCTGTTGAGCATTTGTAGTGTCGCAGACGCTGGTGTTGGCTTTGGGATGTGATGGTGGTAAGCAGATCCAGTCAGCTCTCATGCAGCTTATTGTCTGCCTTGTGAAACAGACAGGAACCAAATAAATGGAAAAGAGGATGGTTGAAGCTCAGATAAGGGCAGCTGAGGAAAGGCATGCCGCAGGATAGTGTCACGGAACCTGTCTAGCCTGGAGCGACCCAGGAAGGCTTCCTGGAGGAAGTGACACTAGAGTCAATGGGGCATGGGCAAAGGCCCTGAGGTGGGAGCCTGCCGGCTTGCCTGAGTATCTCGGAGGCCTGTGTGGCGGGGCTGGGGAACAAGGGAGAGTGGTCATAGGAGGGAGCAGGGCCCAGCTCACAGGTTGGTCTTCAGCCAGATGATCTCTGGCATCAGTGCCCAGGGGCTTGGGTACTTCCTGGGGCCCTGCCTGTGTTTCCTCTCCCTGTTTACCCAAGGCCTGCAGCTGGTGGGTGACGGAGCAGTGCAGGGTGGTGTGGGCTCTGAGGTCAGGATGGACATTCCAGTTTCATTGTGTAAACCATGCCAGGTGTCTGCTTTCTGGTCATTTTTTATGTGTAAAGTGGGGTTAAAATAGCACCCCCTTTCCAGGGTGGTTGTGAAGATGAAAGGAACGAGGACATAGGGGAGGGGCAGATCTCCAGGTCCCGCCCTCCCCTACTCACCCCACCAGGCCTTGGCATAGTGGGATGTGGTGGGGGGACAGTGGGGACTGCTGAGTGGGCGGTGGACGGGGCTCAGGGGCATTGGGGGGTCAAAGCAAGATGCGAGTGGGGACCCAAGAGGAGAGTTTGGTTCAAGGCAGAGGGGCCACTGGGCTGGGCCTCGGAAGATGCTGGGAGCTTGATCGTGTCCTGGGCTCCAGGGGGTGGAGGTGAGAGAGTGATGGCCAGTGGGGGTGTGGGACAGGTGGGCAGCACAGTGTCCTAGCAGAGAGGAGCCATCGGGCCCGGCAGGGCGGCAGAGGCCTGTGTTGCCGGGGAACGGCCACAGTTGTGGGAGGGAGGGAAGGATGCTGCGGGGAACCTGCAGGGCTCCCTCCTGCTCCTACAGAGAAGCGGGGCCTCCTGGTGAAGGAGCTTCAGGGCCTGACGGTGGCCCAGCGGGACCACATGCTCCGGGGGATGCCGCTGAGCCTGGCCGAGAAACGCTGCCTGCGGTCAGTGCCCCTCGGCCTCGTGCGGACCCCAGCCCCACTTCCTCGGCTGGGCGTGGTGGTTGGTGAGAAGGGCCCTGAGCCTGCGGTGGGCGGGTGGTCCCTGGGAGGGAGTGGACCAAGCCCTGACGCTGCCTCTGCCCCCAGAGAGGAGAGCCGGCCCCCGAGGGGCAAGCGGAGGGTCCGGGGGCGCCATGGGCTCCTCTCCTGCTGCAGCCGGCTGCGCGACAGCTGTATCCTGGTAGGCGCCTCTGGGCGGCTGGGGGCGGGGGCACTGAGGGGGGGCCACGTGTTCTCCCTCCGCGTGCTGCTCGTGGGGTCCTCTAGCCTTCAGCCTGGCTCTGGGCGTGATCGACCCCCCCTCCCCTAGCGGCTGCCCCTCCACTGCCCCTGCGCTCTAGGCTTGGCCCGGGGTCTGGTTGGGGGCCGGCTCCCCTCTCCAGCCTCGCCTGAGGGCTGTCCTGCTGCTGGCCCCACAGGCGTTGCACAACCTGGGGCTCACGCTGCTCTCGGGGCTGCAGGCCCTGATGCCCTGGCACTACGCCCTGAAGCGGATCGGGGGCCAGTTCGGCTCCAGCGTTCTCTCCTACTTCCTCTTCCTCAAGACCCTGCTGGCCTTCAACACGCTGCTGCTGCTGCCACTGCTGGCCTTTATCGTGGCTGTGCAGGCCGCCTTCCCGCCTGCGCCCTCGGGCTCCACGCCCGCCTTCAGGGGCCTGGAGCTTCTCACAGGCGGGGTGAGGCTTGGTGGGGGCGGGCAGGCGCCCCCTTGTCACGGCTTCCTCCAGGGATCCCCACCCCACCCCTTGCTGCGACTCCGGGAGGGGGGGTGCCCTGGCAGCTCCAGGGTGGCCGCGGCCCTTTGCCCACCTCCGTGTTCTCCTCACTGCCCCTGCCCTGGCCCTTCCCCTTCCGCCTTTCCCCTCGCCCTGCCCCCTGGGTGCCCTCCATCTGCCTTCCAAGCCTGAGGGTGGGTCAGGTGCAGGGAGGGGGAGAGTCCCTGATGTGGCCGGGCGTCCTCTCTACAGGGCTGCTTCACCCACACCGTCATGTACTACGGCTACTATAGTAACGTGACGCTGAACCAGCCATGTGCCTCCCCACTGGATGGTGGCCAGTGCACGCCTGCGGCGGGCGGCCTGCCCTACAACATGCCCCTGGCCTACCTCTTCACCGTGGGGGTAGCTTTCTTTATCACCTGCATCACTCTGGTGTACAGGTAATAGCCCTCCACTCTATGACCCTGGCTCTGAGCGCCATTGATCCACCCATACATCCATCTGTCCATCCATCCATCCATCCAGCTACCCATCCATTCATCCGTCCAGCTACCTATCCATCCACCATCACTTCCTCATCCATTCATCCGTCCATCATCACTCCACCCATCCATCCATCCATCCATCCATCCATCCATGGATCCTGCCTTCCTTCCATTCATCCATCTACACTTTCATCCATGCACCCATCCACTCCACAAACATTTGCTGTGCTCTGCTCAGGACAGGAAGGTAAGTGAGTTTGGTGCATGTCCTTGAGAAGCTTGCTGTCTACAGGAGAAGACGGGCCAGTGAAGAGGCTGGGAAACTCTTGGTGTTATGTTGCTCCGGTGTTTTGGAGCATAGGAGAGGAAGTCAGACCAGCTCCCCAGGGCGGTGGCACTCATCCCAGAGAGGGAGGTTAAATAAGGGTGGGCTGGAGAAAGGCCGGGGAAGGTGTTTTGGTTATCGGGAGAGGCAGTGCAAAGGCCCTGAGGTGAGCCAGCACCCTCTGCAGCCACGTCTGGGTGGGAGGCAGCCAGCCATGTTGGTGGGGAGTGGAGCCTGACCCCTCTTCTAGCCACCTGTGGCTGGCGGGCACCCTGTTGGTCAGGGCTGATCTAAGAGTGGCCGGCGGTCCACACCAGGAGGCTGAGAGCTCTGGGCTAGAGGTGGGGCAGGGAGAGTGGCTGGAGGCCCATCCAGCGCCGGGAGGGCCCCCCTGAGTGGGTGGTAGGTTTTGGCTGCAGGGAGCATCCCATCTGTCTTCTCCCAGCCTCTGCGCCTTCCGCCCCATCTCACCCTCTGCCTGCCTCTGCTTCTCCCAGCATGTCCCGCTCTTTTGGGGAGAGCTACCGGGTAGGCAGCACTTCGGGGGTCCATGCCGTCACTGTTTTCTGTTCCTGGGACTACAAAGTGACTCAGAAATGGGCCAGCCGCCTCCAGCACGACAATATCCGAACCCAGCTGAAGGTGAGCTGCCCAGGGGCCCTGGGGCCGCTGTCCCCCACCCCGTATCCAGGGAACACCAGTCAGGGCCTGCTCCAGTGGGAGAGGGTTAGGGCTGCTCTTGGGCCCTCTCCCCGGAGTCCCTGTGTCCTCCAGCCCCCGCGGGCAGAGGCCTGCGGGGCGCCAGCTGGCACGTGTCCCAGTCCCCGGAATAGCCCTGGGGTACACGAGAGGACACTGCCCAAGGCCTCAGGGCTCGAGGGTGGCTGGCTGGGCCTCGCGGAAGGTTCTCTGCCTGTCTGGGGTTTCCCGCTGCGGGATTCGGGTCAGGGCAGCTCGCGGCTTTGACCCAGCTGATGGGCCCCCAGGGAGCGCCCTGGGGCTCTGGGTCAGCGAGGGTACGGCTTTCCACAGGCAGGACAGCTCAGGAGGCAGGGCTGGGGAGGGTGCGTGGGAGCGGCTGGGGCAGGCCTCAGCCTGCGGCCCCGTCCTGCGGTCTCCTGGTGCCTGGAGGGGCCCCAGAGCAGGGGGAGCGACGGGCCGTGGCCCCAGGGGTGGGCGGGAGGCGACCCCTGGTGCTCCCCGAGCCTCCCTGTGTGTCTGCTCCACGTGTCTCCTGGGGTGTGGCGCGTGTGTCTGCGTGTCTCCGTGGGTCTGTGCCACGGGTGACAGGCCCGCTGCCGCCCCCAGGAGCTTCTGGCCGAGGGGCAGCTGTGGCAGCGCCCCCGGAGGGCGTGCGGACGGCTGCAACAGGGGGCCGTGCTGGGGCTCGTTTGGCTGCTGTGTTTGGGGACCACGCTGGTGTGCGCCCTGGCCGTCTACACCTTCTCAGAGCTCGTGATCCAGGTGCGGGGAGGGCATGGGGGGTCCCCGCGGAGGCTCCGGCCGTGGGGTCAAATGTCTGCTTCGTTAGACTGGGCCCCTGGGGCCCCGCCGCCTCCGCCCGGGCCCTCCCTGGAGGCCACTTCCCTCACGAGCCTTGTTCTCATTCTTGTTCTGTCTCAACACTCTCCCTATTTTTCTGTCCTTTTGTTTTCTCATCTTCTTTTGGTTTCTCTTTTCTTCCGCCACACCTGTGTTCCATCCTCCGTCCTCCCCCTCCCACGCCCCTTCCTGTGCGGTTTGAACACTGGGCCTAGGGCGGAGGGTGGCGTGCCTGCCACTTCCACCCCCTCCTTCCGCCCCGGGAACCCCTCCTCCGTCTCGGGCCCATCAGTGGACCTGCCTCTGTCTTTGGGGCGCTGACCTCTGGCCCTCCCCCTGCCATAGCAGAGCCGCGTGTCTGCTGAGCGGGACTGGGCGCTGCTGGCCTTGCCCCTGGTGGTCTGCCTTCTCAACTTGGGGGCCCCCTACCTGTTCCGCGTCCTGGCCGTCCTGGAGCGGCACGACTCCCCGGTGCTAGAGGTGTACGTGGCCATCTGCAGGTGCGTGGTCGGATGGGACCGCCAGGTGGGGCTTTCTGGGGCGGGACCTCTGTCTCCCAGGCACCCCTCCCTCAGCCTGTGCACGCCCTCCCCCCTCTTTGCACAGGAACCTCATCCTCAAGGTGGTCATCCTGGGGATTCTTTGCTACCACTGGCTGGGCCGCAGGGTGGGCACCCTGAAGGACCAGGTGAGGGCGGGCTGGGCGGTGCTGGCAGAGGCGTGGGGCTCTCCGGCCCCTCAAGAGGGTCTGCCCTGGTCCCAGGTTGGGGGTGGACGTGGTGGCCCCTCACAGCAGCCAGCCCTCACCTCATCTTACCTGGCCCGGTCTACAAGCGTATTGGAGGCCCCGAGGTGGGCATGGGGAGCAGGGGTGGGGGGCACCAGGGCACTGGGGGCTGAGGCCGCGTCCGTTTCAGTGTTGGGAGGACTTTGTGGGCCAGGAGCTGTACCGGCTCATGGTGATGGACTTCATCTTCACGCTGCTGGACACGCTTCTGGGGGAGCTGGTGTGGAGGTGAGGCCCCAGGGGCGGGTCCCTGCGCTCACCTCCTGGGCACCTGGGCTCCCCCTGTGGAAGGGCTCCTGGCATCCTCACCTGGTGGAGGTGAGGGTCACTCAGGCGGTTCTCAGGCCTCTGAAAATCAGGACCTGACCCCAGATTGGGACCATAAATCTCTACCCGTGACGGCTCTTCTGTAAAATATCGATAAACTGAGAAAAACATTTAGGAGACAGGATGTAACCTATTTTGAGGTTGGAAAGGAAAACAGGTTTCAAAATGATGCATATGGTATAATCTGTCTCATACAAAGGAAAAAGGGGTGGGGAGGAAGAACAGAAAGTAGAGGAATGTTTTCAGATGTCCTGGCTATGAGTGCTAGCATTGTAGGTGTCGTTTCCTTCTTTTTGTGTTTTCTTTGAGAACATATGAATTTAATAATAATAAGATTTTAAAAAAGCCGTAAAACAGGGACTTCCCTGGTGGCGCAGTGGTTAAGAATCCGCCTGCCAATGCAGGGGACATGGGATCGAGCCCTGGTCCAGGAAGATCCCACATGCCACGGAGCAACTAAGCCCGTGCATCACAACTACTGAGCCCGTGCTCTAGAGCCCACGAGCCACAACTACTGAGCCTGTGCTCTAGAGCCCACGAGCCACAACTACTGAGTCCACGTGCCAGAACTACTGAGCCTGCGCTCTAGAGCCCGTGCTCTGCAACAATAGAAGCCACCGCAATGAGAAGCCTGTGCACTGCAATGAAGAGTAGCCCCTGCTCGCCACAACTAGAGAAAAGTCCGCGTGCAGCAACGAAGACACAACGCAGCCAAAAAAAAAAAAAAAAAAAAGGCAGTAAAACATTTGATGCTGACGTGCACATTTATACCTGGGTGTATCCATACATGCTTAGAAAAAGGACGGAGATGAAGCTGGCTGCAGTGTGGACCCTTCAGGGTGGGACCCCAGGCCGCCGTCTCCCCTCTGCATCACTGGGCACCCTGGTGGGGCGGGCAGGGTCTTCAGCTTGGCGTGCGGGTCGGGGTGGGGACGAGGGTCTGTCTTGGGGATTGGCCCTCCTGCGTGACCCCAGTGGTTCCTCTGCCCAGGCTCATCTCTGAGAAGAGGTCTCAGAGGAAGGGGAAGCCCGAGTTCGACATTGCGGGGAATGTTCTGGAGCTGATTTACGGGCAGACCCTGACCTGGTGAGCATCTCCCACTTGTGTCCCAGTGCCTGGCCCTTGGGGAGGCTGACTGCTTCCCCCTGGGCCACAGCAAGACCCAGCCCTGGGAATCTGGAGGGACCTGACCCTCACTTCCCCGGGGACCCAGCCTCTGGATGCAGCCCTCTCCTCTCCTCGCTCTCCTCAGGCTGGGGGTCCTCTTCTCCCCGCTCCTCCCCGCCATGCAGATCATCAAGCTGCTGTTCCTCTTCTACGTCAAGAAGGTAGAGGTGCCGCTGGGTCCCTGGGAGGGCGGCGGGGCCTGGGGAGATCGTGCAGCCAGGGTGGCCGCTGGGCCGGCAGATGCGGAGCCCTGAGCCAAGTGGTGTGGGGCTGGCAGCCCAGGGCCACCCTCTGGGGTCAGTCCCACGGGCCACAGCTGACCCCCGTCCCGCCCCTGCATCACTGCCTTTGTTAGGGTCCGTGGTCACTGCCAGGTGCCCGTGCGCACGGGCCAGGGCTTAGGGCCGGGGGGCTGGGAGTGCTTAGGGCCAGGTCCTTCTCCCTGGTCCTGTGCTTCCTCCTCTGTACAACGTGATGCTGCTCTGGGGGTGCTGCCGGAGATGACGTTTATAAAGCGTCGGGCACGGTGGAGACCTTCAGTCAGTGGAGGTGGCTTTTAGTATCAACCCTTTCACATGCAGGTGACCTGGCCAGCCTGCCCCCCGTGAGCCTCAGTCTCCCCTCCGTAGACCGGGAGGTAGCCCCGCTGGCCCTTTCCAGCCTGTGGGCTGAGATTCTGAGTGTCTGCTTCTCTGCGGGGCTGTCCTGGGGGATCGGCTCGGGCTCCCCCTGCAAGCAGAACACCCCCAGCCCACTGCCGGCCTTGCCCCCTTCCCTCTTGGAGGCCCCACCAGGCCTGGGGGAGGGTGGGTGGCAGGGTGGTGGCAGAGCGCAACCTTTGTCCCCAGACCAGCCTGATGGCCAACTGCCAGGCGCCCCGCAGGCCCTGGAAGGCCTCCCATATGAGCACCGTCTTCATCTCGCTGCTCTGCTTCCCCTCCTTTCTGGGCGCTGCCGTCTTCCTCTGCTACGCCATCTGGCAGTGAGTGGGCCCTCGGCCTCTGGGGGCGCGGGATGGGGAGCTGCCCCCTGGGGCCGCTGTGGCTGGTGGCCGCGGTTTGGGTGGTGTGGAGGTGGCCTTTGTCCGGGCTGAGGGGTCAAGCCGCCCGCCCTCTTCCCCCAGGGTGAAGCCCTCGAGCATCTGCGGCCCCTTCCGGACCCTGGACACCATGTATGAGGCAGGCAAGGTGTGGGTGCGCCAGCTGGAGGAGGCGGGCCCCGGGGTTTCCTGGCTGCCCTGGATCCACCGGTACCTGGTGGAAAGTGCCTTCCCCATCTACTTGGCGTCGGCTCTGCTGCTGTGAGTGCGGGGCAGGCCCGGGTGGGGGCCCTGGTCTCCTTCCCCCGGGGCTCCTGCGCGGGGGGGCCCAGCCTGAGCGGCCATCTCCCGCAGGGCCGTGATCTACCTCAACATCCAGGTGGTGAAGGGCCAGCGGAAAGTCATCTGCCTCCTCAAGGAGCAGCTAAGCAACGTGAGTGCCCCTTGGGCTCCCACCTCGGGGGTGCCTGCTGGCTCACACCCGCGGCCCCTCCACACACCCCACGCCCCCCCGCCCCGCATCCCCACTAGAGGCTGCCCAGCCTTGCCCGCAGGCTGTCCCTCCCTCCTTGCGCAGTTACTGGGCCTCCCATCACCTTGAAAACAAGTCACTGCCCCGCAGGTCAGAGTCACTTGGGCTGGCATTTCCCCAGACAGGAATGGCCTTTCACCTGGTCCTGTCCTCCCGGGGTCTGGGCTGGCTGCTCAGGGGCACCTGTCAGTGACAGCAGGTCTCCCCTGAACACTTGGTGGGCCCTGACCTCATCCCCAGGGCCCCAACCTTGCCCCCAGGGCCCTGACATCACTCTCCCCACTGCTGTTTCTTCTTTTTTCCTTTTCCTTCCCAGTTTCTCACTTGTATACTTAATGCTTGAGCCCACCTTGGGGCCAGCTGGTGCCTGTGTCCCCTAGGTGGTCACCTCAGGGCTGGTGGCCACCAGCCACTCTCCGTTAGAAATGACTTGGGGGTCAGCTGCTGGGTGTCAGCCGAGGCAGGACAGGGCTGGGGTGCAGCTCGCCTGTGACTCTGCTGCTAGCTAATTGGTGCAAGGACTCTGGGTCAGGTCTTCTTGGGTGGAAGGATGCCCTGGGGACAGCTCCCACTTTTTATAGGTTTATAAGTAAGGCAGTACAAGGTAACCCCTCTCCTCCCCTTTCACAAACCGAGGGCAGGGCTCAGGCTGGGCATTTTGGCTGAGGTACAGCTATTGGAAGTGGGCTTTTCCCAACCGGCTCCTGCCCTACCTTGTAGAGTTTTGGGGCCTGCGGTGTCCCGTGGTGGTGGGACGCACAGCAGCGTCGGGAGGGGAATCCCAGCTCCGCCCGCCGTTCCTCTAGGAGCTGAAGGACGGTTCCCCAGGCAGCCCTTGCTGCAGGCTGTGTCCTCCCAAGGCCGAGGCTGGCCCTGGTTCTGAGTCTTTGGGGCCACACTTCTGATCTCAGCCTGCGCTCGGAACATCTTTTCCCTGGCCTGGGCTTGTGGCTTACTCAGGTGCACAGCCCTCTGTACCCACCAACTCGATGGAGAGAAAACAGGGAGGTCTCTTAAGGAGGTCCCACCTCGTAGTGTCTCAGCGCCTTCGTGGGTGAGCCAGGGTCCCCAGCGCCCAGAACGCATCCTGACCAAATTGCTGTTTTCCCTTTGTGAAGACTCCCTGCGAGGAATCCAGTCTGACCCCGGGGTTCGATGGGCCCTGAAATCCGCCTGATGTTTACTGGGTCCCAGACTTAAAGCTTTATGTGCGTTTTCACAGTCACTTGTCGAAAGAGCCCTGGGTTGGCCAATACCTGCCCCAAAGACGTCTTTGTCCTAATCCCAGAAGCTGTGAATATGCCACGGTTACGTGGCATTGGGGTTGTGGGATTAGGTTCGCAGATGGAATTACAGTTGCTAATCAGCTGACCTGGAGGTGGGAGATTATCCTGGATTATTCGGGTGGGCATGATGTAATCGTAAGGTCCTTAAGAAAGGAAGTGGGTGAGTCATTGTCAGAGAAAGAGGTGTGAGAAAGACTGGACTGGCCATTGCTGGCTCTGAAGGAGGCCATGAGCCCAGGGATGTGGGCAGACTCAGAAGCTGGAACAGGCAAGGATAGATTCTCCCCAGAGGCTCCAGAAGGAACCAGCCCTGCTGACTCTTTGATTTTAGCCCACTGAGACCCATTTTGGACTTCTGACCTCCAGAACTGATGTTGCATTTGTGTTGTTTTAAACCACTAAGTTTCCATAATTGATTAGGTCAACAATAGAAAACTAATAAAAGCCCCATGACACAGACATTTGTATCCCTCTTTTACAGATGGTGACCGAGGTCAGAGGGGAGGTAATTTGCCCAAGACAGACTAAGTGTCAGGGCCGGTTGTACATTGAGTCAGGCTGGGTAGGCAGCCCTCACTGTGCAACTGATCACATTTCCCTTTTCACCTTGGCCACTAGGAAGCTTAGATGCATATGTGTGTGTGTGTGTGCCCACTACTTGGCTCTTGGTATTTCCTTGTCCTTGTTTGGTGCCTCTGTCCCCCTTCTTTAAACTTTTTGTGCTTGTGATGTCAGACACTCTTTGTGAGCTACCCCAAGTGCAGTCTGGAACAGGGCACTTCTGGACGGACACGCGATGGATGTTTTCTCAGCCTTTGTGTTCTGGCATTTCTAGGAGGGGGAAGACAAAATCTTCTTAATCAACAAGCTTCAGCGTATCTATGAGAGGAAGGAGAGGAGCAGGTGAGGGGCCCTGGAGGGGAGTGTGGGGGGGAGAAGGAACAGGTGCTGCACCAGGAGGCCTCTTCCCGCCGGCGGTGGGGAGGGAAGTGGCTGCCGGCGGCCCGGGGTGGCCTGCAGCCCCTTGGGACTCCCCTACCCTCTTTCCCCACCTTTCCTCCTCAGGTGTGTGGGGTATTTGGGGGAGGAAGAAAACTTAAGTTTGCTGAGAAAGGAAAAAAAAGAAATGAAGGAACTGTGTGCAGGGGGCAAGGTGGAGCTGGGGGTCTCTCATGCCCTTTCCCTCCTCTCTGCCACCCCCGTCTTTCTTTTTTTAAATATTTATTTATTTTTTGGCTGCGTCGGGTCTTAGTTGTGGCACGCGGGATCTTCGTTGAGGCATGTGGGCTCTTTTGTTGTGGAGCGTGGGTTCCAGAGTGCGTGGGCTCTGTAGTTGTGGCACGCGGGCTCTAGTTGAGGCACGCGAGCTCAGTAGTTGTGGCGCGTGGGCTTAGTTGCCGCACGGCACGTGGGATCTTAGTTCCCCATCCAGGGATCGAACCCGCATCCCCTGCACTGGAAGGCGGATTCTTTACCACTGGACCACCAGGGAAGTCCCTCTGCCACCCGCGTCCTGATGGGTCGGGGGTCAGCCTGGCTGGCCTTCTCAGACCCCTGCCCCCATTCTCCCCGTGAGGTGAACACCCCCCCTGCCCCCCGCCCCCACCCCACCGAGTGCTGCTGCCTCAGCCCCGGCTGCCCTGGCGCAGGGCTGGGGCTGCTCCTGTGGCCGCACATCTCACCCTTCAACTGTTACCTGCGGCTGAGCCCAGGGAAGGGGAGATGAACTCAGACATCGTCCTGCTGCCTGGACAGACAGGCCACCCACGGGAATGCACACACACCCCTCCTCGACCCCTGCCCGGCCAGGTGGGCCAGCTGAGGTCTGCAGGTCGAGGCCCCTGGGGCTCCCCCGCCCCGACCCCAGGCAGCAGGAGCCCCCAGAATGAGCCATCTAACAAGATCCCCTGCCCACCCCACTCCCTCCCTTGCCGAGGCCTACCGGTGGTGAGTCTCGGCCTCGTCCGGCTCCTTCCACTTCTGTCCAGAGCCTTTCAGCCCTGGGAGGCCTGGAAACAGCTCCTGAGGAAGGCTGCTGGGTATCCTGTGGCCTCGGCTGGCCAGAGGGATGACCGTGGGGCTTCTCAGCCTCCCGAGCGAGGCCCCTTGCCGACTCCGCTTTCTGGCAGGGTTGGTAGAACCGAGGAGGCCGTGATGCCCCCGGCCGTATTCACAGACGACTGGGATGCCCAGTAGGACAGCGCTGGGCCTGGCAGCCCGGGAACCCTGTCACCCTGTCACCCTCGGTTCCCATGGACCTGCAGGCACAGATGCCGCCTGGAGGTGGCCCGCTGGGACACGGGGAAGGTGACGGGAGTCTGCAGCCCGTCTGAGGCTGGAGCACCCCCGGTGGACCCTGCCCAGGACTCTATTTATCCTGATTAAACACATTTTGCGAAGTGGGCTTGTCTTGTGGGAGTCCATGCTTATGTTCAGGCCTGCCCAGGTGCCCAGGGCTGTAGGTACAGCCCGTGGACGACCTCCAGGCCGAGGTCATGGGAACTTCGGCCTCGTGCGTGTGCCGCCCCTTCAGTTTCTCCCTCTGGTTCTTCAAGGCTGCTCTCCTTGCCAGGCCAGGGCCCTGCGGCCTACCAGATGCCCGAGGGGTCTCCCCTGGTGCCGGGCTCCCCATGAAGCAGACTCTGTGCGGCTTCAGTGTTGAGCGCAGGGCGCCCTCTTCTGGCCCCGCCCCCGATGGCAGGGATGGACCACGCTGCAGCTTCAGGCGCTGCCCTGCCAGCCTGTGCTGTGCGGGACAAGAACGGGGGTGTGTGGAGGGTGACAAAGTGATGCTCTAGTGGTTCCTGGGGTGGGGGTGGAGGGAAAATATAGGGCGGGACCGGGGTGGGTCATTTGCTAGTAAGCCGTGGGGAGAGGAGCCTGCAGGCCGAAGGGCAGCCAGCGCCCAGGCCTGTGGCAGGAGCGGGGTCTGGCTGCCGTGACTGGTGGGGGGTGACTCCGGGTCCTGCCCGGCTGTGCTTGAGGAGCCTGTGGGATGCCGTGGACCAGAGGGTGCGGGGAGGAGGGGACGGAGCTGTCACAGCCCCAGCGCCCGCTGTCCACAGGAGCTGGGGCAGCGGCCGCCGTGGGAAAGGATGGGAGAGCGGCGATGGGCCCACGTTCCTCATCCCAGCGGGGAACCTGGGAGAGCAAACCTGGCCTGGGGGGGCCAGGCCAGCCCCGCAGTGAAGATGCCACTGCCATTAGCAGTGCTCCCAGCTGGGCCCACGCTAACCCCGAATGGTCCCTCTTCTGAGGATGGTCCCACGCAGGGTGCTCCTGCATTTGGCAGACGTCCAGGGGCAGACTGTCACCTGACTTTCTCGGGCACCCGACAGATCAGGCAGGATTCCTGGGCCTGTTGTGGCTGGTCCCAGCCAGGAGGTGCTTAAGGACCTCTACGAGTAGCTGGCTTGGGCTGTGTCTCCGGGCATGAGTGCCGCTGGGTGAGGTCGGGTGAGGACACTCGCCTGGGCTCTAGGGGCCAGCACCCCCGCAGATGTCTGCCTCTGTGTGAAGAGGATGCACTTTTGGATGGATGGACATAAACCGGCTACATCCAGTCTGAGCTGGCACTGCCACCAGCTATGACTGGGCCCACTTCGCCTGCTTTGCAACAACTATGAGGTCAGTCAGGACGAGCTGCTGACGACAAATAGGTGAAAGGCCCGCGGGTATTTCTGCAGAAGCCACGTGTGATGGTCATTTGGTGGCCCCGGCTATCGACTCAAGCGCCACCTGAGGTGTTGCTGTGAAGGCATCTTGTAGGTGCTCGGCACCCAGTCAGCTGGCTTTAAGGGTTTTATCCCCAGTGACGTGTGTGGGCCTCATCCAATCAGTCGGAAGTCCTCAAGAGCAAGGCTGAGGTTTTCCGGAGAAGAAATTCTGCCCAGGGCTGCGGCACCACCCTGCCTGGCCCTGTACAAATTCCAGGCTCGCCAGCCCTGCTACTGCTGCAGCCAGGTCTCTTTACAGGCACACCTGTCGCCCATCAAAGCTGTTTCTGATACACACGTGGCCTCAAGGTCCTCCAGCTGGAATATTCCGTGGTGGATCCTGTGTGGGGCTGACCCAGCGAGCGATGGCTGTGGAGTCAGATGGGCCTGGATTTGACCCTCATCAGCTCATGGCCTCGGGCACATTCTGTAACCTCTCCCAGTCTCAGTCCTCACCTCATGGGGCTGTTGAAACAACATACAGTTCTACACAGTGCTTAGCACCCTGCCTGGCACATAGCAGTTTTGCTAAAAAAAAAAAAAAAGAAAAGAAAAAAGCTAGCTATGACTGCCAAATGAGACGCACTGAACTCTTGGAAATGGCTATTCCAGTGGGTAGGCGGCCGACAGTCTCAGCCTGACAGGCTCCCTCTGACACCGCCTCTGCCCTGGCTGCTCAGTGGAACCAACTGGGGAGATGTAAAAACTCTTGAGATGTGCCCTGGCACTGGGATTTATAAAACTTTCTGGATAATTCTAACACGCAGCCAGGGTGGAGAACCAGCGAAATGTCACTTAAGCCTGAGGCTTCTGCGCACTTAGGGAGCATTTGGAAATGTGCTTCTGGTTTTCACGATGACTGGGGATGCAGGCTCCGGGGCCAGGCCTGCCACACGGTCTGCCATTCAGGGGACGGTCCCACACAAGCTAAGCTGTGAAAACTGATGTGTAAAGCTAGTAAGTTAACTACATGTTTCCACCACGACTCTTACATGGTTTCTCCTTGATCCACCCCATATGTTCTATTCCTGAAAAGAATCTTCTCGAAATGCCTTCCTGAGTGAACGCGTGCTCAGCAACTCAGCTCCTCGGATCTTGTCGTTTATGCAGTTAGAATCAGTGCTGGCCAAGATGGCTCTCTCCTGGCCTCTCCTCTCCATTCAACAGTCCCTTCTCACATCAAGCTTCTACCCACTGAGCACCCTGCCTTCTTTCTTTGCCTTCTCCCACGGTATCGCCACAATGATTTTTTTAAAAAGTGCAGCTCTGAGCCTTGATTTTTCTCTTGATCCCAGACACCGAGCCTCCTTTTCACCTGTGGGTACCAGGAGCCACCTCCACTCCAGGCCATGAGGCCGTCGGTTGGCTTACCCTGTGTTCCCCACCTGTTCCCTACTTCCCCTGGGCCTGGGAGGAAAGTGCCTCCTCCTCCATGAAGCCCGCCTCAACCTGGAGGCACTGGGCTTGTTCTCCTAGGAGCAGGCATGGGGCCGGCTCGCTCCCTGTAGCGATGCTGGACTCACGGGCACTGAACGAACACTTGCAGAAGGGCTGCTCACAGCTCCGGCAGGGTCGGTGCCTCCAGGTGCGTACAAGGGTAGGGTGTCAAGTACATTCCACTGTCCACATTCTGAGTTCCATGAGTTTCGTTCTAGCCTTTCGCTTCTCCTCCGGATGACGGCTCTTCTGCGCTTTCCTCCTCCGCTTTCTAAAGAGGCCAGTCAGAGCCGGGAGCTCGCCGTCTCGCCTGCAGGGGCCAACCCGGGTCCTATCTTCTCGATAAAACGTGGCCGAGGCACCTAAGAGTGGAGAGAAAAAGACACTCACTCTGCTGGTCTCTGAGCGGGGGTCACAAAGGACATTCTGGCTGGTTTTCAAGAGGCTGTCTTTACAATCCTGACGTGACAGGAGCACTGGTGCTGAACTTACTTAAGGTCATGGCAGGCGACCCAGGGGTGGACCTGAGAGCCAGACCCGAGTGTTCTGACTGCCGCCTGAACCCCGTGGGGAGAAGGCTGCTGCTGCTTTGCCCAGTGCCGTCACTTCAACTGTGCTTGTACAAGACGCTCTGTAAAGTTAGCTAAGGCTACTTTACCGAAACGAATGTCTAGGAAAAACAAAAGACCTTTTTTTTAAAAAAAAAAATTTTTATTTATTTATTTTTGTCTGCGTTGGGTCTTTTTTGCTGCACGCAGGCTTTCTCTAGTTGCAGTGAGTGGGGGCTACTCTTCGTTGTGGTGAGCGGGCTTCTCATTGTTGTGGCTTCTCTTGTACGGGCTCTAGGTGCGCGGGCTTCAGTAGTTGTGGCGCACGGGCTTAGCTGCTCCGTGGCATGTGGGACCTTCCCGGACCAAGGCTCGAACCCGTGTCCCCTGCACTGGCGGGAGGATTCTTAACCACCGTGTCACCATGGAAGCCCCAAAAGACCTTCACTACTCTCCTCTCTCCGAATATTTCTTATGCCCAAACTGGGTCATGGGTGAGAGCGAGCAATGGTCCTCAGCTGGGGCCACGTCCCACGGCTGCCCCAGATGACACCGGTTCCCACACGGAGCGGGTGGGTCCAGGCTCTACTGCACCTCTCGAAGACTAGTAATAAGATTTCAGTGTGGACTGCAAAACCACAAAACAAATGATAAGATCACAAGTCAAGCAACCAAAACTTGGAGGGTATCTGATTATACACGTGAACTCTGAGGACGGCATAAGACGACACAGGGAATTTCTTACACACAGTAGGACAACTCTCTCTCCCAACACATACAAAGTGAATTTGGATGACATCCGCCTCTGAAAAATAAAAAACACATTTATTTGAACAGCCAAGAAAAAAAATTGCAATTTATTAAGATTCAACAAAGCGTTGTACTTTTGAAAGCAACTTTCGGTGCATTTTCTTCAACAATCACATTCTATGAGGAAAAACATTAAAAGCCACAAACTTGTCTTTTAATCTCAGAGTTACAGACATCTTTAATTCAAAATAAAAGGTCCAAAGAAAAAAACCAAACCCACCCCAACAAAAAACAAAAACAGAGAGAATCTTTACTTCCATCCTCAATTTAAAAATATCAGTTTTCTACAACTCGATGCTAAATGCAGCATGGGAAGCTGTATGTCTGGGTGCACACGGGCACGCGCGCACGTATATTTGGTGTACATAACGCAGGGACGTGTACATCAAATATACAGAACGCATGTAATGGCAATGAGATGCACTTACTCTGAGGAAGGTCTGTTTAGCTAAATACACTACTGAACTTGAGAAAAAAGTCTTGAACCAGTTTGTGCATAGTTCATGATCCTCTATAAAACCAGCTTTTGTTGATCTGCAATTTTGCAGGAACTTTTTTTTTCTTTTCTTTTTTTTTGTTTTTTTTTTTTTTGTTTGTTTTGTTTTGATAAAACCATTAAAAAGCTAATTAAAAAAAATGTAATGCACAAGTTTCCTGATCAAGCAGGCAGGGAGCACATGTTCATATATTTTTTTAAACATACTCAAGGGTATGTTACTCCATTGTCTTTCTTTCTTGCAAAACAATCAAAACATTGATCATTTTTAAAACATAAAGCAATTTTTAATATATAAAGCACTCTTCGAACATCTATTTCCTTTGAGTCCATTATTTGGTACATACGAAACTGCTACACGTTAGAGATTAGGTATCTTTCTTCTTTGTGTTTTTTTTTTTCCTCTTTTTTCTTTTTTTTCTTTATTTTTTGTTTGTTTTTTAATAACATCTTCAGTGCTAGGAGTTGGGTTACAAAATACATGAAATGGTGTGGAGCTGCCCCTCGGGAACCCTGGCTTTCCTGAGAGCGCATCCGCGTGTGCAAGACAGTGACCACAACTCGTCACCTGGACGAAGGGGACAGTCGACAGAGTCCACGACGGTGGCCGGAGGGGAAAACAACACTGTTCAATCCCAGAGCTCTGAAGTAGCGGATCTGCATTCTGAAAATAGGTTTCTTTACGACGGAAGTCTTTTTTTTTTTCTTTTCTTTTTTTAAATTCCTTTTTAAAATTTTTTTATTTTAAAGTCTGAAGGAGAAAAAAAGGTCTGTAAACAGGTGGGAGCCCGCGCCTCGGGCTCCTCCGAAAGCAGTCACAACCCACGTCCAAGTGCTTGTCTCCGTTCCTCCCGCGGAACCATCCACCTCTACAAGTATCTATGGCCACAGTTCAACGAGAGTTGTTTTCTCTTTAACTTTATATTCCAAATGGAAAAATGGTGCAATACTCTGGTAATAATTTTCTTGCATTAGTCCACGATAAAAAGCTGCTAAAGGTAGGTATACATATTATTTCTCCAGAGATATACACTGTAATTTTTAAACGCAATAACAGAGTCCTTGAGTAAACATTTACACATGAATTGTCACCGGCCCTGTCCTATGAATTCTCTTTAATGTATAGGATTAGCTAAAGGAAGGGCAGGGACACTCAGTGCAAAGTTAGAAGCTAATAATAACAAACGTTTGACCAATGCGCCAAAAAAAAAAAAAAGCACATACTGAATAAAAGGGAAAACCCACAGTTAAATCCCTCACACACTTAACACACACAGAAAGTGCGCACGCACACGCACGCACACACACACGTGCTTCTGTTTCAACACACACACACACATAGGCTGTGAACTTAGAAATTTTTCCTAGAGCCTGTTTCTGTGTACTGATGCCAACCTGGAAGTGTAGAATTAGACTTAGAAAGTGTTCACATTTCATTATTGGCCTGCTGGATTCAAGTATTTGCATGTTTGATATGTCTATTTTTTTTAACTTTTAAAAAATATTTTTTGGGATTAAAAAAAATGACATGAAAAAGTAATGAAACAAGGGTAATGTGCATAGGCGGCTCCGTGGGAACAGAGAACAGATCGCAGACCGCTCCTTCCGCTCGGCTCGCTGGTCTGGGCCGCCAGGACCGTGTCCCAGTGATGGACGCCAGCTCCCCCTGATTACGGGGTCCGCCTCTGGTAATGTGCATAATCGTCACAGGCTCGTTTTAAATAGGCTTTCTCGTCTCCCTCCCTCCCCTCCCCACCCCCTTGATAAAATAACCCTTTCCAGCCCACAATCTGAAAAGTGCCCTTCATGATAGAACTATTCTAAGCAGCTTTTATACTTAAAAAATCAAAATGACAACACACCATACAAACATAAGACGACACAAAATAAAAAGCTGTGAGAAGCATCCTGTCATTACACATGACACTGACCCAGCGCAGCCCGCACTGTCTTGGGAACAGTTCGCAAGGACTGCGGCCAAGGTTCGTCTTCAGTACTGGACAGAGGTACTTGAAAGGGCTGCCGGGCTGCTCGGGTCAAGCGGGGTCCTCAGCGACGCCCGGACTGGAAAGGGTCAGCGTTTCTTCCTAGTGCTGATGACTGCGGTGCCCACGCAGCCTCTCTGGGCTAGATGGACTCCCCACTGAGAAGGTCGCCAGGAAGCAGAGTGTTCAGCGGGGTGGGGCTTCCGATGACCCTGCCATCGTCGCTACTGGGGGGGCCCCACAGGCTGCTGGAGTACTGGGGGACCCCGCCCCACAGCAGGTCGCTGCTCCCTTTGCCTGCCAGGCACGGGGCGTTCCAGTGGCCAGTGTCGCTGCGCACCAGGCCGTGGGAGCTGCCCGAGGCGCCCAGCCGCGTCTGGCTGGTCCCAGCGCTGGGCTGCCAGCTGGAGGTGGGCGGCAGTGCTTGGCCTTGGGCTAAGAAACGGTTCACTTCTTCTTCGCCAGCAAACTCGGCCAAGATGGTAGTGTTTCCCAGAACACACCTAAAAGAGCAGGACAGCAACGAAAATAAGAGCTGGTTTTTTGAAAAGATACACAGAATTGACAAACCTTTAGCTAGACTAACCAAGAAAAAAAGAAGACACAAACAAAATCAGAAATGAAAGGGAGACATTACAACTGATAACACAGAAATACACAGGATGTGCCAACAAACTGGATAATCTAGAAGAAATGTTCAAATTTCTAGAAACATACGATTTACCAAAATTGAATCATCAATAGAAAATCTGAATGGACCAATAATGAGAAAGGAGGTTGAATCAATAATCAGCTGATTACTCCCAATACAGAAAAGCCCAGGACCACAGATGGTTTCAATGATGAATTCTATCAAACACTTAAAGGGGAATTAACATCAAATCTTCTCAAACTTTTCCAAAAAACTCAAGAGGAGGGAACACTCCCAAACTCATTTTATAAGGCCAATATTATCCTGACACTAAAGCCAGATAAGGACACTACAAACAAACAAACAAACAAAACAAAAAACAAGAAACAAAACCCCAAAAAACACACACAAAAAAAACAAACAAAAAACCCACAGACCAATATAAATGAATATAGATGTAAAAATTCTCAAAAAAGTAAAGATTCTCAACAAAGTACACGCCGGTTAAGTGGGACTTATCTCTGGGATTCAGGCAGGGGTGATGGTTCAACATATGTAAACCAATAAATGGGATACACCACATTAACAGAATGGAAGATCAAAATCATGTGATCATCTTAACGGGAGTAGAAATAGCATTTGACAAAATACCATGTCCTTTCAAAAAAAAAAAAACAAAAAAACCCCACCATGTCCTTTCATGATGAAGACTCCTCAACAAATAGGGTACAGAAAGAACAGGCCTCAACATAATAAAAACCATACATATACACAAAGCTAACATCATTTTCAATGGTAAGAGGTTGAAAGCTTTTCTTCTAAGGTCAGGAGCGAGACAAGGGTGCTCACTCTCACCTCTTTTATTTGATATAGTATTGGAAGTCTTAGCCAGAGCAATCAGGCAAGATAAAGAAACAAAAAGTATCCAAGCTGGAAGGGAAGAAGTAAAATTTATTTGCAGATGACATCATCTTACATAGAGATAACCCTAAAGACTCCATCAAACATCTGTTGGAAGTAATCAAAGAATTCAGTAAAATTGCAGAATATAAAATCAACACCCAGAGAGCAGTTGCATTTCTTTCTATACACTAACAATGAAATATCTGAAAAAGAAATAAAGAAAAAATCCAATTCACAATAGCATCAAAAACAATAAAATACTTAGGAATAAATTTAACCAAGGAAGTGAAAGATCTACACCACGGAAACTACCAGACTTTGATGAAAGAAATTGAAGAAGATACAAAAGGAAAGCCATCCTGTATTCATGGATTGAAAGAATTAAAAATACTTTAAAAATATCCATATAACCTAAAGCCATCTATAGATTCAATGCAATCCCTATCATATTCCAATGGCATTCTTCATAGAAATGTATAAACAATCCTAAAATGTGTATGGAACCACAAAAGACCCCAAATAGCCAAAGCAATCCTGAGAAAGAACAAAGCTGGACGCATCAAACTTCCTGATTTCAAACAACACTACACAGCTACAGCAATCAAAACAGTATGGTACTGGCATAAAAACAGATACATAGACCAATGGAACAGAATAGAGAGTCCAGAAATAGATCCCCACATATACAGTCAACTAATATTTGACAAGGGCACCAAGGATACTCAATGGGGAAAGGACAGTCCCTTCGATAAATGGTGCTGGGAAAACTGGACGACCACATGCAAAAAAATGAAACTGGACCCCTACCGTACATCACTCACAAAAATTAACTTGAAATGGACTAAAGACTAAACATAAGACCTGAAACCATAAAACTCCTAGAAGCAAACATAGGGAAAAAACTCCTTGACACTGGTCTTTGCAACAAAATTTTGGATATGACGGCAAAAGCACAAGGAACAAAAGAAAAAAATCAACAAGTGGGACTACATCAAACTAAAAAGCTTCTGCACAGCAAAGGAAACCATCAACAAAACGAAAACACAACCTATAAAATGGGAAAAGTATTTGCAAACCATCTATCTGATATAGAGAATATCCTGTAACTCAAATATATAGAGAACTCATATAACTCAATAACAAAAAAACCCCAAACAATCTGACTAAAAAATGGGCAAAGGAACTGAACAGACATCTTCCCAAAGAAGACATAGAAATGGCCAACAGACACATGGAAAGATGCTCAGCATCACTAATTATCAGGGAAATGCAAGTCAAAACCACAATGAGGCATCACCTCACACTAGTTAGACCGCCTATCATTAAGAAGACAAGAAATAACAAGTGTTGGTGAGGATCTGGAGAAAAGGAAATCCTCCTACACTGCTGGTGGGAACGTAAATTGGTTAGCCACTGTGGAAAAAGTATACAGGTTCCTCAAAAAATTCAGACTAGAACAACCATACGATCCAGCAAGCCCACTTCTGCGTATATATCCAAAGGAAATGAAAATAGGCTACTGAAGAGATAGATATCTGAACTCCCATGTTTACTGCAGCATTACTTAAATAGTCAAGATATGGAAACAACCTAATTGTCAACAAATCAGTGGATAAAGAAGATGTTTACACACACACACACACACACACACACACACAGATACAAACAGACACACTGGAATATTATTCAGCCATGAGAAAGAAGGAAATCCTGCAACAACATGGATTAATCCTGAGGGCCTTATGCTAAGTGAGATAAGTCAAAGATAAATACTGCATGATATCAATCATATACGGAATCTAAAAAAGCCAAACTTGTTGAAACATTCGGGAGTAGAATGGTGGTTACCGGGGGCTGTGGGTGGGAAATGGGGAGAGGTTGGTCTCAGGGTACACATTTCCAGTTAGAAGATGAGTGAGTTCTGGGGAGCTCATGTACAGCGCGGTGACTACAGTTAGCAATTCTGTATCCTTTACTTCAAAGTTGCTGAGACAGTAGATCTTAAACGTTCTCACCACAAAAAGGAAATAATAATCATGTGCCCTGATGTGGGTGTTAGCTCCCACGGCGGTAACCACGTTGCAATATATACATGTGTCAAATCAACGCTACACTCTAAACTGACACGCTGTCGTATGTCAGTTACACCTCAGAACAAAAACTCAAAACAAACAAACAAAAAAAGCAGAACAGGGGTCATGTGAGCAGAGCAGCTGTGTGTCTTCCTGTGTTCGCCTCGTTGGCGTTCCCCCCTTTTTTTTTGCAATGGGAAAAGGGCAGCTGGAGGCTTCATGTCACAGGCCACCCAGAAATGGTCCTGCAGTTTACGTTTTAGTATAGCTATTTCCAAGGCCAGATTATGACCTTTTTTTCTCACCTTAGACTTCTAGCAGCTATGTTGTGTCGGTGTAGAGAGCACATGCTTAAGGAAGTGCATGAATGGACCATTAAACTTGGGCATCATTTAGGGTCAGTGCAATTTTATACCCTGGGCTAAAAATAGGAATGATTAACTTCTAGGGTCCACACCCCAAGTGATGTCGCTGAGTAGGTCTACTCACACATCTTATCAAAAGCATCCTTTAATCAGGGGAGAGGAGTTGGCTGCAGGGACCACTACGAGGCCCAGCAGTGGGTCTGAATGTGTCGTATGCCTGGAGACATCTTCTATGGACAGAGCATCTTCTATCACTGGGCTCTACATGTGCTCTCTTGGGGGACCATTTCCCTACTGGGTGCGGGGGAGGCCGAGCCACGGCACTTCAGCAGCAGAAGAAACCGACACGTCACAAGACACCTATTACAGGGTGAATTGTGTCCCCCCCAAATTCATATGTTAAAGCCCTAAGCCCCAAGACTGCACTGTGCCTGTATTTGGAAAGAGGTCTTTAAAGAGGGAATTAAGGTAATATGAGGTCAGGGGGGTGGCCCTAATTCACTTAGACTGGTGTCCTTAGAAGGAGACGAAGTCAGGACGCAGACACACTCAGGCTGAGAGACTTGAGGACACAGGACTGGGCAGCTGAGTGCAAGCCGAGGAGAGAGGCCCCGGGGGCAGCCGACCCTGTCCACACCACATCGGACTTCCCGCCCGCCCGCGGTGCTCTGTGGCTGCGGCCCCAGGACCCACCCACAACGCCCAGCCCCCGCACCACCGGGCTGCAGCCAGGGCTGCGCAGGGCAGGGGAGGGACATACATGTGCAGGGACTTCTGGGCCTTGGCGGCTTCCTCCTTGGAGCTGTACCGGACCACGGCGTTGCCTTGGGTTAGGTTCAGGTGGAATGTGATGAGAGGCCCGTGCTGCAAGCACAGCGTCCGCAGGGTGGAGCCATCGATCTGATTAAGGAAGCAGAGGGGCGGTAACACGCGTCCTGGGGATTCTTCACTATACACGTTTATGAAATCCAGGTGCACGGTACCTTGGGAAGATGTCTGTCCTTGAAAGGGCTTACTATATGATTATGATATTAACCTTTTGCACCTTGTAACTTACTGTGTAATTTAAAATCTTGGACATTTCAGTTATAGTTTCTGAGTTGGGCTAACAGAAGAAGGAGAAAACCCTGCTTTGGTTCCGACCCCCTCTCTCCAGAGCACATCACACAGAGCCTCGCGGCCCCCGACCCTGGGAAAAGTGAGCGCAGGCCAAATGGTTCTGGAGCGGGTGCAGGTGAGCAATTCTGTTTATAAGGGGACACTCTTTCAGCCTCGGAAGAGTGAAAGGTGAACAATTCACCAGCAACATGGTTAAATGACCCATGCTGCCGGCGCTGCCTCTGGGCCATGAGTGAGGCCTCGGGTCACCGACAAGGCCCTCAGGCCTGGCGATGCCCCCACCGGGTGCCTGTACCTGGGGCGTGAGGTTGCGGAGAACGAGCCAGCTGCTTGTCCTTCCTGAGGTGTCAGTACTCCAGGCAGAACCTGTGCCCAGGGAAGAACCCGGTCAACAAGGCTGCGGTGAGTCAGACAGCTCTTCCCGATGCCCTCCCGTCTCACCACACGGACGCAGCACGGGCCGAACCTGTGCTCCAAGCCTTTCCCAACCCCCGGAAACCAACCCAGAGTCACAGTCCCTGCAGACCCCTGGGAGGCGGGTGTGGTGGCAGAGACTTGAGAACTGCCTGGAAGTTCTGGTCTCCTCCTCTGCCCCCCTCCCCCACAGCTTTGTAATCAATGCTCTAAAATCCCACTTGCTAACAAAAATGAAGCAGACTTGCAGGGCTGGCTTCACTCTCGGCTTCTTAAATGCCCTGTGCACCCGGCTCGTCCCCGCAGTTCAGCAGGGGGCCGGGAGAAGCCTCCAGAACTGCAACTTAGGATGGGGTGGTGCGCTCACACTGGGAAGCGAGACCCTCGTGCTCGTTGATCGGGCCTCTCCAAGGGCCCAGTGCGGCCCCTCAGTGGGTGCCGAGACCGCCCGCCGGGACCTCCTGGCTCCGAACAAAGCTGTGTGTGCGAGCACCCAGGGCTGATGCTGAAACACAGGCAGCAGAGCCTGGGACCAGATAATTCCCGAGGGTCTAGGGCGACTTGGCCCCTCCTAAGCCCTCCCAGTGTCCAGGAGTCCTTACAAAGGAGCTGCAGGACAAAATGATAGGCATCTTCCCTAAAGGACAAGCGGAGCAGGCACGGACACCCCCGTCCCAGCCACCCCGTTTGGACACGAGAACGGACGCGTACCCGAGGAGTAGGAGCTGGTCCAGCCGAGGGGACTGGCTCCCCAGGTGGAGGAAGGCTTGGGATTGGTTAACCCTGGAGGTGGCCTTGTGGGTGCAGTAGTGTTTCTGGGCACCTTCCACAGTTCATGAGACAGAGAGGCTTGTGTGTGAGAGGCAGGGCCAGAGGACCACGTCGATTTAATGTCTGACAGTTTACCTGGAAAGGCAGAGAAGTGGAGCATAGGCATTCCTGAGACAGAGAAGGAAAGTCACGGCAGCGCCTAGGGAATCACACCAGGCGCTCTGGCTCCAGAGGACTGCGTGACCGGAATGTAGCACCAAGTCAAGCTCCCACACGAGGACCACAGGCATCCTCTCTCTTGAATTTCTGCCCAGAGACACAGTCTGCTGGTGTCCGGTATAGATCTTGCCAGTATTTCTGATACTTAATTTGCTAAATGTGCCAGACACGCGCTTGCCACCCAGAAAAACTGCATTTTTGTAGTTCAGTGTTAAAGCTAAACTTAACAAATTCTGCTGGGACACATCTTATCTCATAACAAACTACTCAAGGTCAAGAGCTTTTTACGCCATTTCTTTAGGTGTCAGTCCCCTGTCAAAGCAACGCCCCCTCTGACATAACCCGCCTGAGCTCACGCTGACCAGCGTCATCTTTGCGGCTTTGAGACTCGCTCCCCATGCCTATAGAAACGGGTGTGGCCCAGGGCTGAGCAGTCTGGCATCTTGGCACCTTGGCCGGGGGAAGCCTGCTTTAAGGCTCTTGGGGAGAAAAACCAAAACCAGTAATGACCACCAGCTCCAGCCCCTCCTGTGCCCGGGGCACCTGCCACGCCTGCTTCAGCGGCCCAGCGCTGCGAGGACAGCAGGCAGAGTGGTCGCTGTCACCATGCTCCTTGGGCAGCAGGGCAGCGCCCACGCCGGCACAAGCCCCGTGTGGAGCGCCTCTGCCACCCTGGCGGCCAGGGTCCACTGCAGCTTCACAACAACAAATGCTAATCTGAGCAAAGGCGTCACTGATCAGAAAAAACAAAACGCCATAAAAAACTGCCTGAGATATGGGAAGACGGTTTTGTTTGCCCATCTCTTTAGCCAAATGATTGGGAAGCACTAAAGGCCTAATGCATCCCCTTTGTAAACATCAGAGGGAATAAACATTAGAAGGAATAGACATAATCCAGCAGCTCTTTTTCTCTCTTTAAATAAGACGCTAAAGTACATCAAAACGACTTTCTCCCCTAGGCACTGGTATAAAAGGAATTCCTACAGCATTCTTACATGGATTTAAACAAAGGCTGGTGGAATGCAGAAACATATTTGAAGAAATGTATAAACAATAAACCCTCTTTACTTAAGTTCCACCTCTTTTTATAAACCTGTACTGTACACATTCTGTTTGCGTGTGTGTCCATTATCTCTATCCTTGTCTTAAAACTTCCAGACAACAATTCCTTTGAAGTTACTATGACAAACAATTCTCAATTCTCCTCTCAGCCTAAAAGAAATTTCTAACTTGAAAGACTCGTAAGGTCTACACTGAGAGAGGAACAACCCAGGCCCTGCACTGATCCCAGAGACGGCAGTGAAGCACGGGGCTGCTGTGGCCTCCTAGCCCCTGGTGGCCAATGCAAGTTAACAGCAGGTCCCCAGAGGTGGCCGCCTTCACGTCTTTAAGCCTCCTATACCCCTGGTCTCATGGCTACGGCGGGAAGGGAGGAGAGGGGAAAGCAGCTGTGTCACATCCTGCCCTGGGGAGTTTACATAATCCCCGGATCTTCGTGACAGCCCACGGAGGAGGTGTCACCATTCCCACTCCACGGGGGTGGGGGGTGGGTGGGAGCAGTGGTGCCCGAGGCCCCACGGCTGCTCAGCAAAGCTCAGGCCCGCTCTCCATCACACCACATGGCCTCCCAGCTCAGGGAGGAGCAGACAGACCACCAGGAAAAGCCAGGCCATCCGTTTTGTTTGTGGAAAGAGAGAAAAGGCTACCTGCAAGTCGAGAGGCCAGGTGCGTACCTGCAATACTAGGAGCGGGCACAAGGCTGCTGAGAGAGCGACTGTAGCCGGAGGCAGCGAGCGGCCAGGCACTCGAGGAAGGCAGTGTGGCACTCTGAGATGACGGTGGGGAGGACCCTGCAGAACCAAACGCGGCACTAAGAAAGGTGAGCACGGGCCTGCGGGGTGAGCCGCTCAGCTTGGGCCTGAGAGTCCTAACAGCCAAGAACCAATGTCCTCCTAGGCTGCCGTTTGAGCAAATGGTGGAAAATGAGAGCGTGATGCGGCCAAGACCATGGGGAGGAGAGGAAGACACGGGCACACCGCCGCCTCTGGGGGCCCGGGGCCCTGGGAGAGGCCGGGGCGGGGTGCGGGAAACCAGGCAGCAGGAGGGAAGAGAACGACCACCGAGTGTTTACAACAACACGTCCAAGTTCGGAAGGACCCCACGGTCTCCCCTCCAAGTAAGATAAAAATAAAACACAGGGCCAGCTCCACCTTTTCACACCCCCAGCAAGACCCACAGAGCTGTAAACAGAACTCCAAGCTTTCTGTCACAGATTTTGCCATAAAAAGACCAGCGCTTTTCCTAACTCGAAAGGTCTCACGTATCCCATCTCCCCCATTCGTATTTCTCTTTTGAATACGGGAATAATGAGGAGAAATGTGTGCTAGTAACTGTGTCACTGTGAGCTATCGTGTCCCCAGAACTGAGGTTCCCTCTGTTAAGGACCCTGTTCCTGCTCCTGGGAGGGGGGCTGACGGGGTGTGGCCCCCGGAGCACCCCTGCTGGTGCTGTTTCCATGTCACCCCATCCGTTTTCTGAGGAAAGCAGGAAGCCAGGGAAGAGGGAGGATGAAGCCGTGGTGACTTGTGGGTTAAAGCAGGATGGATCAGAGCTCTTCTGACTTGGCAAGTTACTCGGCCAGAGTGTGGAAGCTGGCCGGGGGAGGGGACAGGCGCACACAACAGTCTGGCTGTCAGGTTTACTACCGTGAACGGAATCTCACAAGACACGGGCCCCTGACGCAGGGCCCCAGCTGGGATGGCACTGAACAACGTCGGGAGTACCCTTCACTGGGACTACCAGGCGTGTGGCACCTCCCAGACTTGTGCAGTCTACAACCTGCACAGCTGTTTACAGCTGCTCTGCTGTAACTGACCTCCTTAGAATATGGCATGAGAGCGGATGAACATTAAAATTTATTTGTAATCTGCAGGTCTTCAATTTTGAAAGATGTCAGCTTTACTGGCAACCTAATCGTAGTTCCTGAACCCTCTGCTTCCATCTACCAACAAAATGCAATCAACCCAAGATCCCAAATTATAGACTATTTAACCCTACGTGGCATTTCTTTTATAATTAACAGTAGGATACTTAGATTTTAACAGTGTTCTAGTTTTGACATTTTTAGTTTAATAGTGGAAACTGTCCCATAAAATTCTGGTTAATTTTCCTTTTCGTATCAATTTGTCAGGAGATGGCACAGCTGCATTTTACCATTCTGGTTGCTATTCACCTCATAAAGGTTAAAACTATAAATAACATCCAAACAAATACTGGACTAATTTAAATTTTTAATATCAAATCAGAACTTAACACCAATGACAATAAATAAAAACAAAAATGCAAATAAAAACCCAACACCTAGTATACTCAGTAAAAAAAAAAATTCCATTATGAAAGTACGTAAAATAAATAAGCCAACAACAAGAGGCCAGTGGCATTTCTCACTCTTTTCCTTCTAGGGCACATTTTCTCCATTTTTTTCTCTGTATTTTATTTATTTGTTTATTTTATTTTTGGCTGCGTTGGGTCTTCGTTGCTGCACGCAGGCTTTCTCTAGCTGTGGCGAGCAGGGGCTACTCTTCGTTGTGGTGCGTGGGCTTCTCATTGCGGTGGTTTCTCTCGTTGCGGAGCACGGGCTCCAGGCGCGTGGGCTTCAGTAGTTGCGGCGCGTGGGCTCAGTAGTTGTGGCTCGCGGGCTCTAGAGCGCAGGCTCAGCAGTTGTGGTGCACGGGCTTAGCTGCTCCGCGGCATGTGGGATCTTCCCGGACCAGGGCTCGAACCCGTGTCCCCTGCATTGGCAGGCGGATTCCTAACCACTGTGCCACCAGGGAAGTCCCTTCTCTGTATTTCAGATCAAGCTGGTCACTCAAAAATACGACAGGCTTTTGTGGCTGGGCCCTGAGCGAGGTCAGCCCCTGGGGCGCCTGAAGGCCCTCGAGTGTTGGGTGCGGCACGTGGGCCCTGGAGAGGGCCGGTCAGCGAGGTCTGGCCTTTGCAGTTTACTTCTGGCCCTGAGGCTGTGGTGCCTTTTGTAAATAAGTTCTACATAAAGATCCGTTCATCCCGCCCCTTCTCTCAGATAAACAAACCAGGAGGTGGGGGAGCCAGGGCTTTCCGGGGCGAGGCCTGGTCACGGGGTGGAGGAGGCGCTGTCCCAGGGCTCCAGCCCCAGGAGGTCACACAGGGCCATGTGAGGCTGCAGGGAGCTCTCTCTGTCCTACAGCTGAGGTCCCGTTTCAGCCAACATCTCTGAGGCTGAGCTTCCCTCTGCCCTGACATTCGTCTCATCTGCTCAGCTCTGCCCTCGCAACTCCCCTGCCCCTCCAGGACGCCTGTGTCGCATCACGGCACACGCATGCGAAGGCGGAGGTGGCCCACAATGCCCCAGGTGCCAGGGACCACGGGCTGACCATCAGGCACCAGTTGGGAAGCTCTGCTCTGTGCCGAGCAGCCTCGACTCTTTCCAAGGTCGTCTACTGCCCTGATCGGCATGGCTCACCCACCCTCCACAACCTCGAACACGCTGACCCACCCAGCTGCCCGGCTCAACCCTGCGGCCACACGCAGGGTGCCGAGGGGCGACGGCCAAGTCTCACCTCTGGCTGTGCCACCCCCCGGTCCCCACCACCTCAAACAGGCTCCACGTCCCACAGCCTCTCGTCCCCCGTGCCACTCATCCGTCCCTGACCTTGGGGTGGCCTGCAATGTCCCTGCTCTGAGATGCAGCCGCCTCGCGACACGAGGAATGCACGGCACTAAATGGGAAGGTGATCTGTGTTTATGGCGCCTTTCTACCCGAACCACAGGCACGCAGAATCCTGTCACTTGAAAGAACCATTGATAAGAACGGGCCTCTCCCCCACAGGCCATATTTAGGTAGGAAACCTAAATTAATGTTTTGGGAAATATGCGAGTGGCCTTATTAGTGCTGAGCCTCTCTGGTAAGCTGGCTATTCTTTCCCATTATTAGAATTATGAGGATAAAACTCCATCAGCAACGGCACTTACAGAGCGTCTTCATTTGCAGGCCTTAAGGAAAGGCAAGTTACTGCCCTTCTCGACACTGCATTTGAAATCTCTGTTTATGTTCTGTAACCTTGCAGCTCAGCTCATCACTTGCTCTGACTGGATCCTGAAGTCTGAAGAGGGTGTGCCAGACCTTACAGCATCGGGAGCTTGTGCCAGGAAGCAAGTCCTGGGGAAAGATCTGAGGCTTTTTACCAGACTCTTTGAGGAAAGGAAAAATTGGCTGACATGGATGAGTAAAGGGTCAGTTCACTTCTAGCTCAAAGAATTTCAAGTGGAAACCTTTTTCTTAAAAAGCATGATGGTTAATATTGTTATTTTATAACACAATGTTTATAAAAAACGATGTGTTAATAAATCCAGCAGAGACACTGAACCCAAATCAATTTCCATTTCCCCGTAAGCACTATGTTGCATCACACGGCAAGAGAAGGTTCCCATCGGACGTGCCTTGCACGCCCCAGCCTCACCACCCACACCCTCCCGCTGCCCTGGAGCGCCTGCACGGAGACCACTGCATGGACACGGGCGGGGCGCCCCCTCACCTCCACTCTTGAGGAGGTAGCGGTTGACATCCTGTATGGTGGTATTGATGGTAGGCCCGGTGGGGACACTTCCAGGAGTGACGTCGGGGTCATTCTCGGGATCTATATTCTGAAGTCCTTTCCAGGGAACTCCAGGATGGAACTCTGGAAAATTCCAAACAAATGAAAATCAACACATGAGTATTAGAGCACCTTCATGTTGCTTCATGATAGCTTATGGAAATGTTTATAATCTGCTAATTAAGTTAAGAGGCACACTTTAGACTTTCTTTAGTAAATCATCAATCCTTTGGAACAAACTAAGTATTATAGCCACCACGCTGGACACTAAGATGGTGTCCAGACGGGAGGATACAGCCCAGACATACTCTGACCGGACGGGACACAGCGTCCCTTCCCCTCTCTCCTTCCACTGAACCGAGGGCTGCAGAAAACCCTGTGATGCCAACCACACCCACAATTTATCTGATGAATGGATTTCCAATGAAAAAGCCAAAGCTATGGGGTTAAGGCTTCCAGGATTCTCAGCTTGGACCCTGGCTTCTATTGGGCCTAGTCGTTCCCATAGGCTTGGCGTGTTCTGATCGGCTGCCACAGGGAAGCGTGCACACTCTTTCTTACCTGGGGGCCAGTTGATGCTGGAGCCATTTGAGATTTTATCACTGTCAGATTTGGCACGTGACCAGCTATGGGGAACAGCTACAGGAGGACTGGCTGGTGACTCACTGCTCTGGATTAAATCGTACCGGCCATAGGAGTCGTCGATGGAGGACTTAGCTGGAGGCCCAATGCTCAGACCTCCAGGGATAGCACCTGGGGGGACGACAGGGAACAAAGAGCCGAGTGAACAGGGGACCCCGAGTCCCTGTGCTGGGCGCCGGGCCTTGCCCTTTGCACAGGTGCACGAACTGTCAGACTCGGTTTGGCCAGCATCTTCTGGGGGAAGTGACTATTTCCGTTAGCCCAAACTTGGCCTTGAAAGACAAACTCTTTAAGAACTGTTTCAGTTGTTCAAGTTGGAATTCTTGATAAATGCATACCCACACCACGGTGAAGCCCTCTGGGGACAGCCTGTGAGTCCCTGTGGTCAGCTCCTGTCCTTGTTGCTGCCTGTGTCCCTTCCCCAGTCTGCTGCCCTCACTATGGAAGGACAAACAGGCATGTGGACTCGGAGGCCTTAACCCCACCCACCCTGGGCGACTGAGCTCTCTCCTGCCAAGAGAAGTGCCCAAATAGCACGTGACGATTTTCTTCTAGAATTAACCATTAGGAAAAATTTTCTTTTTAGAATGCCTTATATCAAGAGAGAATTATACACCCTATTAATTTCCTTTGCTGTTTATGCTACGAGGAATTTAAGAGCTAAATTTAATGCAAGTGAGATCACTTCCTACGGTTACTAGCTTTTTTTTTCCCCCCCCGGCCGTGCCTCGCAGCTTGCGGGATCTTAGTTCCCCGGCCAGGGATTGAACCCTGGCCCCAGCAGTGAAAGCGCCAAATCCTAACCACCGGACCACCAGGGAATTTCCTGGTTGTTAGCACCTGCTGTTTCTCTTTTCTAGGCATTAGATTTTCTATTGTGTTTTATCATTTTATGGAAAAAATTTTCTCTTAGACAAAGTTTTGGTTGAAGATACAGATACATGAGTGTGCGGCCATGACCTGTACTCTTCGTTGCTCTGGGGCATTTTCAATTACTTCTTGGTTTGTAGCTAAGGTGTGAACGTTGAGGCTTGGAGAGGTTTGATCATTGACTACCTGGGATCTGACACACTCTGTAATGAAGTGGAATATATATGTTTAACTTACTGAGGTAACACTGGTTTCTGACATCTAAGTTTCACGGGTGTGACACTGCATTTCGACTTTTGTCTACACCACAGGGTGCTCACCACCAAGAGCTTAGTTTATACCCATCTCCACGCAGTTGACCCCCTTTCGCCATTTCGCTCTCCATCCACCCCTTCCCCTCTGGTTACCACTACTCTAGTTCCCTGTATCCCTGCCTGTTGTGGTTTGGTTTGTTCTCTTGGAATATTTTCTATTCAGCTTTCAGCACTGAACTCTTAGAAGGGAAATGCAGTACGAGTAACAAAACGAGCATAACCAGCGAGTAGGAAAGAAGTGACCAGACTCCAGGCACCTTGGCTCAGACGTACCATGCTTGCTGGGGTTCTGGTCGAGTGGAGAAGCAGCACCGGGTAAGTTATCCATGGGGTTGGGATGTGTCCACTGAGGGAGGCGTGACTGGGACTGCGACGGGTCCTTCACTGATAAACCACCAGTCATGTCCATGCTGCTGACATTCATGTTTGGGTTCAGTCCAGCTAAAAACAAAAACGCTATCAGGATACGTCTGCTCTTCCTCTAAACGTTTACTTTCTAAAGCTCTCCTAGAGAATCAAACTAAGTCTTAATTCACAGCCAAATATTTTAAATGTAACTTTTAATGCTGGAGGAAAAAAAACCCCTTTTTGCCTTTTTAGTAACACACATCTGTAGGAATCTTATTCCTAAATTAGGGGGACGATGGTAACAAATAGTCTTTGATTAAGTAAGACCAATGATTCTCTTCATTTTACTCGCTTTGGTGCCAAACGTGGTCCTGAAGCTTCTCAGTCAGAGCCCACAGAAAAACAGAACAAGTCCAAACAATTAGGAAAGTCTTTTCTGATCTCAGGGCACCTTGTGCAAACTCACCAGATCCAAACCAGTCTCTCAGAGACGTAAACGGTACCCTAAGGTCCCACCGACAGAACAAGCTGGTGGGGAGACCCCAAATCTGCCTTTAGTGAACTCACTTTACAAAAGGCTGCTCTTAAGGAGTTTATGAATTAAACATCAAACTCCCTTAAAGGGCTTGAACTATTTCAAAGTGTGGGTGCTGCCGTCTGCCCTGGCTGGAATGTGAGCTGATCCTGGGTTTATTTCTTACAGCTAAAAGCAGGCATGCACTGGGGCACGTGACAAGCGCCCTCACTGTGCTGGGTTAGTGGAGAGAGATGAGGGGGACGATAGCAAAAAGGCTGAAGTAAAGAGTCGCTGATGGGACACCCGTCATGAGCTGAGCAGGCTGCTTGGCCGGACAGAATGACCAGTGCAGGTGTGACCCAGTGTTTCCAGGCCATTTCTAACCTGCGGTTCCCACACCACATGTCCTGGTACAGAGCAAAGGTACTGAACATTTTTGTTCTTAACTTTAAATCAAGAGCTTCAAACTCAAATGCCCGTATGGGCCAAGCAGGCAACACAAATGAAGGTGATGCGGGCCTGGTGGGGACAGCGCCCGCCCTGCTACAGGTGCTACCCATGCAACCAGTGAATGGAACACAGGCCCAAGGCAGCCATTTTCAAGAGAAGCCAGAAGCCACTTTTGGTTGAAAATTTCCCATTTTTAAATGTTGGCAATCTCACACACACACACTGTGCAGACCTAACCGAACGCCCACGGGAGTCCGACACCACTGGGGGCTACCTTCACCTCCACCCACACAGACCCAGTCAGGTGAGGGCACAACCGTTAGGACGGGCTTCAGACTGGCCTCCAGAGCACCCCAAGCCCCATGGCCGGGCCCCACCCTCCCCGTCTCGTTTCTTTCTGTTCCTCCCTCCACTGGCAGCCAGCCTGGCCGGCCCTCGCCGACACCGACGGCCTCTTCTTCCATGCGAGGCTGGCTCTGCTCCACTGAACGCTACTCGTTTGAGGTCCACGCTTAAACCCTGCTCTGATTCTTCTTTCACCGCGCAGGGTGACCATGCACTCTCCCTTCCCTAAGCTCTGCAGTAACCACGTTGCACTGCCTATGAAGGCTGGTTTTCGTTTTTATACGCCTGGTCTTCCTGGGAAGACGACAAGCTCGGGAGTCAAGACAGCATCCGGAGAAGAGGCTGCACAGGAAGGAAGGCGGACGGGACTTAGAGCTGCTGAGGAAAAGGGGTGAGAACCAGCCAGAGAGGCAATTTTACAAACTAACTTTCTTAAACTTTATTAGCTATCTATTTTAACACATTTATTTTTAAACTTTAATGTGATTATAAAATATTATCCGAAGTATTTTTCATCAATTTTGAAGATTCAAGGCACTAATCTTTCCACTTGTAAGAAAAAGCATTTAAGGGTAAAGATTAGTGTACTACATCCTCTAAATATAGGTTAAGAGGACAGATGGATACTAGGACACTAGGAAGCTGCAGCTAAACATTTCAGGACAATAGATGGAACTGAATTTTCTTCTAAAACAACTATCGTTAAAAAAGAAGTATTTACATAAGTAGCCAACACTCTACCAAGTGCTTGCTATTACAGAGTGCTCTGCCTGCTAGTGCACCAAATCTTTAGAAGAACCCTATGAGGTAAGTATTCCCACTTTACAGATGGGGAAATTGAGGCAAAGAGCTGCCAGGCAGCTTAGTCGTGGGGGCAGTGTGGTGGCCTGATTCCTAAGGCAGGTCTTAACTACTAGACTATTCTGCTTCTTCAGCACAGAGGAAAGTAACGGGTAGGACAATCATGAAGGGACAGAAGAACTGTAGTTTAGCATTTGTCAGTTTTGTATTAAAGACACACCACACTGGTTACATGTCAAGGAGACAGTGCTCATGTGATCAGAACATAGCTCTCAGAGGTGCTGGTAGTATTCCACAGAAAGGGACATCGTTAGCCGAGATTCGCTGTCACTCACCTGGCCTTTGACCCTCTGGATATGTATTTCTCAGGTAACTAATTCCCTTTGCCCTGTAGCTTCAGACTCTAACAGTCAGCCTGACAAGCCTGAGGCGCTTTCACCCACTTCTGGATCCTTAGAGCAAATTAGAGCTGACCCTCGAACAACGCAGGGGTCACAAATCCGGGTATGACTTTACAGCCGGTCCTCTGTACCTGCAAACTCAACCAACCGCAGGTCACGTAGCACCGTTATTTACGGGAAAAAACCCATGGGTAAGTGGACCACGCTGTTTCAGCCCGTGTTGTTCATGGGTCAACAGTATTCCCCGTACGATCACTTTCCTGACACAGCCCTTCTGACGGTCTTCAACGTCGTAACCTGTGTCCCTCCTGGTGACCTCGAGGGCGGCACCACATCTGCCACTGGCCTGCAGGTTTCAAGTGCTGGGCGGGCGCCCTACCGGTTGGGGGTGAGGGTGTGCGTGTTGGTCTGGGTGAGTACACAGTCGTGCTCTGCACTACAGGACTTGTGCGGGCAACCATGGCTTTTTAAGAAGTGCCTGGTTCACGGAAATCTGCACACCCTTCCTGTTCCCAGCAGTTCAGGCTGGAGAGAGCCAGGGACGGAACAAAGCGCCGATTCAACAGTGGAGAGGAGATCATTCTGGTACTACTTTCAAAGATTTTATACTGAAAGCACTTATGGGCGCAGCAAAATTCTTGCTCTGCGAAGACAGCTAGGGTCCCTCCCTTACGAAGGAGACCTGAGACAGCCTCGCTCCGGTTTTGCCTGGAACTGCATTTCTGCCCGGCTATTTCAGCCCCGCCAGGCGCACGCGGTCGGCGTCGACCCGGACTCACCGAGAGGGTAGGGAGCGAAGGTGCTGGGTGAAGACTGCTGCTCTTTGGTCTGCAGGTCGGGGAGGCCGGGGGCCTGGGGGTGGGGGGGGAAGCTGTCCAGGGCCGATTTGCCTGCAGAGGGGTGCAGAGACAGGGGCGGCGGGGGCGGGGGCGGCTTCACGAGCAGGGCCTGGGCCAGCTGGCGCTGGTGCTGCTGGATCTGCTGCTGCAGGTTAGTGATTGTGCGCGCAACCTGCGGGCGGGGACGCGCGGTCAGCGGGTCGGGAGGGCCGCCGGGGCCGCCCTCCTCCCCAGCCCAGGTGACGCGGAGGCTTTCAAAACGGGAGGCTGAGCGAGAGAGAAGCCAGTGACAAGTAACAGGCCAGGGGAGGTGACAGCTAGCGACCCGCTGAGCCACCCGGGGGGCGCCTACTTGCTGCTCCTGTTGTCTCATGGGTCCGGAAACGTTCCGCTGGGCCTGTAGCATCTGCTGCTGGATCTGTAAACGTTGGTACGCCTGTGGACACAGACACAAAGAGAAGCGTCCAGTAGATTATAAGAAAGCCTCAACAAAGGGTTCCACTTCTGTACATAAGTGTAAAAAAAAAAGGCACAGATTCTCGGTTCCCTTACCATCCTGTGGTTTAAGCATAGCGTGAGGCATGAAGCTTTTTCAAAAGGAGACATGTCTTTCCAAAACCTTTCTAGTGCACAGACTTTACAAAGTAACTCAGTCAGTACCCCTATTTAGTGCTGGTAATGAGGTTTGTCAGCAAATATTTTTCAGTTAATGAAGAGATCAAAATTCTTCTGCTCAATTCATACAAACTAAAAATAAAAAAGAAATGAGGAGAAAATAAAAATTTTTTTCCCCTTATAAAGATGCAAGTTGTCCAGAATGGCTCAGACCATGTGGCAGGACAGCAGTGATCGGCGGCCACAGAACAATACACGTTAAAGGGCTTGTAGCTACCAGGAGCCACGTGTGGCCTTGGTCCACAGGGAGCCTGAGGTCCAGACGTGGCCACTTCTGCCACACAGACCCCGTCCACGAAGCCAGCGAGAATGATCGTCAGATTCTTCCCACCATGAGGCAGAAGGCCGGATCATTTGTTTTGAAAGTTGGCTGAATACTGTAAATTTTTTCTTTACAACATGGATTTTTTTGGGACGTTTTGGGCAAGAGGATTTATTGAAATAGAATCCAAGTAGAAGTAGAGATTATACTACTAGAAATGCCTCATTAATCTGTAAATTAGAGAGGAATAAAATACTTCACTTAAGTGAATCCTTACAGGCTCTAAAACTTAACCTTAGGATGTACTGAAATATCATTTTACCAAGTTTTCTGGAAAAAAATGTTAAAACAGTGTACATTGTTTTTAAAACAGAGCAGAGTAAACATAATCCAACATTTTCTTGGTATCTTTTACACTACAGAGGTCAATAAAAATTATGTATAAATAAAGGATTCCAGAACATCAGTACGACTGATAACGAGTTCTGTCTCCCGTCAGAATCCAGCCGTCCTCTGTGTTATCAAGGAGTGGAAAGCTGTTTTCCTCTGCAGTGAGAGCCCTAAATAGCACGCTTCTCAGCTGCTCCCCGCTGAGGCCGGCAGTCCCTTCCTGGCGCTGGCGGTAGCACACCGCACAGGGGCCTTACAGCATGACTGTGAGGCAGCTTGGCTCCCTTCTCCGAGTGAGGTCCAGTCCCGGTCTGGATCCCGTGCCCAGGGCCCTGGGTACTTCACTGCACTGCGGCTTGTCCTAGGTCACCCCCACCCCACCTGGCCACTACCTGGAACCAGACACCCAGACGGTCAGACGTGTGTCTAACAAACGCTGAAGGGTCAGGACTGAGAGCCCAGGGCTCCCCCGTAAGGAAAGGCTGACAGCATGGTTTTGTCTATTGGAGGCTTTTCTCCCTTCATGACTCCTGGTCATTTTCTAGGAGATGAAGCTGTTGGGCAAGACTTCTAAATAAATCAGGTGTCAACGTATTAAAGAAGGAAATAATATACCGGGCCCTTCAGGGAATATAAATTCAGGATGCACCTAGGGATACAATGCCATGGCATTTCATGGTAAAAGCAGTAAGACTGTTGAAAATTAAAAATTCAACATATGTTAAACTGTAACGCTTGCAAGAATTATTAGGCTACATCAGCCTTCCTCAAGAGGGATTCTGAGAAAATCAAGTCCTAATCTCTAAGGCATCTCATCTCCTGTATGTAACGAAGTAACTTCTGTCTTTTGTTTCTAGAATGCTATCTGTGTAGACCAACCTTGGAAGAATTTAGAGAACAATCATGAAATGATTTGTTGGGTTCTGTGGTTCAGATGAGAAAGGCTGGCTGAGAGCTAACAGACACCCTAACTGTCAGATCTGGAAGACTGTGATCACGAAAGGGCCACAGAATCCACAAAGCTTAGTGGACACACCCTTAAGTGAAGAACTTCCTAATTCCTTTAATAGTTTACAAACTTCATGAACGTCTCAATGACATTCCCTGACGTGAAGAAAAGCGTTACGGCGACTGCTTTTCTTCAGTCGGCATGCATGTTGCTGGCACATCCCCGAGCTCACGGGGAGAAGGCTCTTCCTCTGTCCTAGAACCCGAGCAGATCTACCCACTCACCAGCTGCAGCTGATAGAGCTGGTTCAACATCGTCATATGCTGAGGATTAATTGGCGAGGTTAATAGTGCAGGGTTGAGACCAATGTTTTTTGCTGCAAACTGCAAAAGCTGTGCTTGAACCTGTTAACAAAAAATGCACCATTAGACATGGATTCTCTATTCAAACATTTACTTGTCTGGGCAGTTTTCTGAGATTCAAAACTGAGTAAATGACAGTTATATTTGTCTCAGTGAACTTCAAAAGCCATTAAAAAATTTACAGACATTTTAACATTAGTAGTTTACATGCTTTTGTGGATAATAGGAAAGGAAGAAAGGAAGGAAGGGAGGGAGGGAGGTAAAGGCAGATGGCAAGAAAGAGATTTCTTCCTCCAAATATTTTAGTTACGAATTAACTTTCTAGGGCTCTGGGTTACTCCCATCGGTAACTGGTTTCACGTCCTGTCGAAATGAAGCTAAGTGGGCATCGTTTAAGGTGGGAGACAGCGAAGGCGTGGTCTCTGGGAGGAAGTTCGAGCCTCCTCAAAGGAGGCCAGTGTCTGCGTCTCACACAGGCGCCCTGGACTAGTCCCCGCAGGAGCTCAGCAGATGGCACCGCGGCCATCTGACCGGGGGGCCTTGTTCCAGGGCAGGCAGGGACCCCTTCTCAAGTTGACACGTTCGGGAAGTGGTCTCCCCCTGCTCGTGGGACCAGCCATTCCTCTCGGGGGGCCCGGCTGCCCAGCCTCCCATGTGGCACGTGCCCTGGTGTGGCCGGCCAGCCCTGACCGCAATGGTCAGCCTGCCTCCCTGCCCAACTGGCATTCACTGCTCTGAACCCTTCAGGGGCTTGGCACTGGCCAGCTCAGTGTTTTCCACGGCGTGCGCTGTACGCTTATCACAGCATTTACACAAGATGGTTTTAGGTAGAGCACAGAAGAGTATCTTTTACAGTCGTCTAACGTGTATTAGAAAAATGTTGCTTTTTCTCTTTACGACAGATATGTTCAGTTTTAAGAATAAATTTATCTAAATTAAGAAGGCAAGTCAACTTAAAGAAAACACATTATGTAACAGTCGTGGGAGGCACACAGATGAGTGACGTTCGGGACACGCTGGCTTGCTGTGTGTGGAAGGCTGCTCTGTCTCCAGGACCTGTCTCTGCTCCTGTGCCTTAGCTGGGGTGGCCATGTCACTAGGCTTGGGCAGTGGGACATGAGTGGAAGTGGTATGTCTCTCGCTTTCCCTCTGTCATTGGGCAACGGCCGAGGCAGAGCTGCTACTTTCTGCTCTGTTGCTTGGGGGCAAATTACTTGTCTGTCTCGTCCGAGCATCTGTATTTCAGGGTGTCTTTGCTGTAGCAGCTTACAGTGTACCCTGTTTAATGCATTTTACTGTAGCAGCTTACAGTGTATCCTGTTTAATGCATTTCACTATTATTTCACCCAGATTTCAGCCATCTCCACTCAGTGCACAGATCTCTGGTCGAACAACTGTGGAGGAATAATTACTTCCAGCGAATTCTATGATTTACCATTTTAATCTATTACTGAATATTCTTTTAAGCGGTAAGGACTGTAACACTGTAATTAAAAACTCAGTCCAAAGTCAAAAATTATGGAAATGTTCTAAAAGTAAACAATATTAATATGAGAAAAAGCTGACATTATGCTTTAGAGCTATGCAAAACAATATCCTTTTCCTTGATTCTATTTGCTCTTTTGTTTTAAAACGATCTAATACTAAAGAATAAACTTAACTCAAAAGTCTGTGATATGGACACTATTATATATTGTCACATTTAGTTTGTCACTAAAGCATTACTCAGTCCTTCACTGCTTCTAAGAATTTTCTTTTATGTCCCAAGCAATTTCACTTGCCACTTTCCTCTCTCACCAATCTAGAAGAATTCAATGGGTTCATCCGAGTAATCTTCTCAAGACCAGGACGGAAGTCCCATCCCTGGCATGTGTCACCCAGCAACAGCACTCTGCCGGGAGGAGGCCCAGCCCTGGCCTGTGGGGCGGGGGCCCTGGGGGAGCAGCTCCGGAAATGCCTCCCAGGGCAGGAGGGTGGGATGGACAGGTTAACACTGCGGGCTGACTGGCTCTCAGTGTAGCGCGGACGCGGGTCTGACCTGAGGGGATAGAAACTGAGGCACTTGAGCACGGAGACTGGGCTGGGAGGAGCTCAGGGGCTGCACGGGCGGCTGTGGCGGCTGCTGCATGGTCCTCGCTGGGGCTGCTCCGCTGCTGCCAAACATGCCCAGGTTGCCACTCGGTGTCTGCAGGGAGGCGGAGGGCGCGTTACACAGTCGCCCGGGAGCCAGCGGGGGGCAAGGCTGCACCTGCTTCCTGCCGCTCTCAACGTGTACCAAAGGGGATGTTTAAGAAGTGCTGTCTAAACTGGGTACAGATGACAGGAGATCTGCCCGCAGAGCCTGCCTATGTCTTTAAATCACAGAAGCCGCCCACAGAGCCAGTTTTAGGTGCCCCCCAACAAGGCCGTCGTCTTCCAGGAAGCTATAATTACACAGAGCCAGGCACAGGAGCAGCAGGCACGGCTGTGTGGGCACCGTCTGTGCTGGGGTAAAGGGCATCATGTGTGGGGACCACTAACCTGGGAGAACAGGACATTTTCCAAAAGGAAATATAATTATGATTTCAACAAACCTGAAATTGAATACGTGAACAAGTCCAGGCAGTTAACTTTGTGTTAAATATAATAACTATATATTTGAGTGCTTCTTTCTACTCTCCTGACTGGGCATCTGATCCCCGGGGCCCGCCGGCCAGGCTGCTGACTTCCCGACCGCAGAAGAGCTGAAACTGGCACCGCAGCCCGGTGGGCAACAAGAGATGGCCAGGATCACGTGGATGGGGCGCCACTGAGAACTGCCGCCGGCCACCCCAAATCTCACAGCATCGCTGGAAGAGAAGGCTCAGAGCTGTGTGATGTGAGCCTCCCCCAGGAGAAAATCAAGAAGAGCAGTTCTGTGGACGGGAAGAGCGTGACGCGCTTCCGTATCATTTCATTCCAGGGGAGAGAAGTGACACGAAGCGGCCGTCGATCAAAACCCCAGGTCCCTCCGTTCAGGGACGTCTGAGGGTGACTTTCACCTCCCCCAAGAGTGTCAAAGGCAGGGAACAGTGCCAACATCACTCTCTGAAAACCACTGAGAACCTGCAAGAGATGTCACCTCTGTTCTGGGAAAAAGGGGAGAGTATGGTGTTTTCCTGCAGATCAATGCATTTAAGGTTTCGACTGTCAGGAGAGACAGGACGGCACTGCCTGGACCTGTGAACGCATCGGGCAGGTGAAGACGGCTCTGCGGTCCATGTCATTTAAAGTACTAGCAGTACTTTAGTACCAAGGGTGTTTTAGTTACATGTAAGAATAAATATAATTTTGAAGCATTTCCTATAACATGGTTAAATTTCAAGAACCGGATTCAATTCAGTTGAATTGAATCCAAGCAGTACATCACTTGGAAGGAAATCCTTATAATATTTCAGCTTCCTTTACATATTCAGTTATATTTTCAAATGCAGGCATTAATTAAAAATAAGAAGGTTTGCGTGTCAAACACATTTTCTGAAAGGCAAGTGAGAGAGACCATGGTGGCCATCTACCAACAGCCTTACCTGTCTAGAAGAATTCAAGTTTTGCATGCCCAGCCCTGAGGCAATCCCGCCCAGGGCCTGATTAGGGAGTGCACTGTTGGAAAGGGGGAGCTTCAGGCTTGGTGAAGGCAAAAATGGTGAAGTCGTGGGCTCTTCCACGAGGCCGCCATCCTGATTGGGGAAAGAAAGCGTGAGCTGTGTGCGGTGCCCGTCCGCACACAAAGCACAAGTTTCCCGGGACACAGAAAGGGATGCGGATGAACAAAGAATTAAAAGATCAAAAATGTGTGGACAGGAAAATGGAGAAATGGTCAAAAGGAAGAGGGGAAAAAGAAAAAAGAGAAACAGGATTAAGATGCTGTTTTCATTTTAACAATTATTTTACAAACACATATCAGCTTATAATATTCTCATCACTACTGACCCTGCCTACAGGTAGGAATCAGAAGAGAGACAAACACTGTAAAAAGTCTTACTTGGAAAACACTTTACAACCATTTTCAAATAAACAGGCTCCTTTTGAGAAGTTATTAGCAAGGTTCTAGGTATACATTAGGTTGAAATCTGCTGACATTCAAATGTTTTTGACCTACAAACAGCGATTTCATATGGTTTAACCTAATAATAAGGTAAATTATAAAACAGACAAAAATCTTGTTATTATTATTTTTTTACATTTATTGGGTGCCAGGTCCTTTGTAAATTTATCTCATCTAACTTCACAACAAACCTGCAGTATTTATTGATAGACTGATTGATTGCCATGCCATGTGACGTACAGGATCTTAGTTCCCTGACCAGGGAGCAAACTTGTGCCCCCTGCAGTGGAAGTGCAGAGTTTTAACCACTGGACCACTAGGGAAGTCCCCAAACCTGCAATATTATTTCACATTTTAAAGATACGGAAATAAGTCAGGGTCCCACAGTTAGCAAATAAAAATACAGGGTGTGGAGTTAAACTGGAATTTCAGATAAACTACTAATAATATCTGAGAATAAACATGCTCCAAAAATGATTCATTGTTGTCTGAAATTCCGATTTCTCTGGGCACAGTGGTGCCGGGCAAGGCGAGGACTCCACTGTGTGGAGTGCTGGCAGAGGACACTGCTAATCTGAGAACAGACGAACTCTCAGCTCTTCTCCTATGAGCTTGCTTTTAGTCTGTTTGTTTGCTTTAAACCTGTCCTTTCTTGCTTCCATTTTTTTTTCAAGGATGAACATTCTGATTGAGTTTAACGGGATGCTGTGTCCCCCCTCTGAGGTCACACCAATCTGGAGAGGGAGCATGACGATACTAAGGGGAATGAACTGGCGACTACACTTGTTGAAACATCTAAGGGGATTTTCCCACAGACCCCTGCGTGTTCTCTGAAGTAGAACATCTAAGCAAGGGCCATGAGACATGGGTGCCCATGCCTAACCACTTCTAGACCCTTTTTCCTGAGATTAGACATGTAATACATCATTTCCAGTGGGAAGAACTGTGCATATAAAGTAAGACCGTAAAACAGAAATTTGGTGGACCCTCGTCTATTGGACAAATTGAAGCAGCCAAGCTCACCCGCTAACATGAAAATCAGTTTTCAATTTCAGTATTTTTATTCCTAGTCCCATCATATGAAATATAACACAACCTCTTTTGAGTTAAACATTCATATATATTAAAAAAATGGGTAAAAGTCACTTAAATATTATAGCCCAATAACTTTTTAATCCAACACAGTGAAAACGAAAAACACCTCTTGTTAAAAACAAACAAAAAGCCACCTAAACTCATACCTTGTCCAGGAAGGTGGGGCGGTCCGCGGAAGACTCTTTGGAGATCGGTGGGCGGCAGCCAAGGGGCTTGGTGACCATCCCATTGTAGTCGGTCACTCCCAGTCCACGCTTGTCCACGTCCACCTTCTTTTCCAGCAGAGCGCCTGGGGCAAAGCAGACAGAAGCAGCGCTTGAAACGAGACGCCTCGGGGGTCAGCTGCGAGTTCTGAGCACGGACGGGCACCAGCCTACCCCTCAGGGAAGGAGTTAAGACGCTCACCCCCAGAAAACAGGGGCCTCGGGTTGGCTCTGGACCCTGCTCCTCGTCCCTCGCAGCCACGCCGGCCACCTCTGCCACTGTGCGGATAGGCCCTTCCTCTCCCCCGGGACTTGTCGCCTCTTTTTCCAAAGAGGGCCCTTCCCTGGCTGCCCCGCCTCGTGGCCATCGATTTCCACCTGCTGAGTCCCTACTGGCTGTAAGGACCTGTCCGAATGTCGGGGATACAATACAACGCAAACCAGACAGAGTCTGTCCTTGTGCTCTTCCGATTCAGAGACTGGTGTTTGTTCCACTCCCTCTGACTCTGCGCCGCCTCACGGCTCTGAGGAGGCGGGACTAACTCCCTCCAGCTCACACCGATTCCCTGTGTCCCGGCAGCTTATACCACCCATTTGGCATTTGCATGTGATTATAAAGTTGATCCTCATTATTTGTGAATTCCGAGCTTGTGAATCCACCTACTTGCCTACATATACTTGTAGCCCCCAAATCAATAGTATGGCGCTTTTTGGTCATTTGTGGACACGTGGGGCGGTGAAGAATTTGAGTCCCCGACACACACATTCCCAGATCAGGCTCTCACAAAGCGACAGGTGTCCTTTTGTGGTGTACTTAGGGCTATCTCTGTGCTTTTTGTTGGTCATCGCAGTGGTCCCCATGGTCCCCAAGCCAATGTGCTGTCTAGTGTCCTAAGCGCAAGAAGGCTGCATGGTGCCTGCTTTGTTTAGCAGCTGCTGCAGCAGCGCTGCCCAGGCGGCTGAGTTCAGCTGATGAGCAGGGCAGTGCAGCCGGAACAGGGACAGAATGTCACCATCGTGTATAAGGCTGTGTGGGGGGAGCTAAAGTAATGTCTACAGTGTGAGATGAAGCTTCAGAAAAGATGGAAAGTGGCTAAATTTGTGGATTCACAAGATGATAACTTATTTAAAAAAAGCATAGCTCACGGCATTGGTGTGAGTCAAAAAGGGAACAAAATCTATGGTCACATTATCCAGGGTCAGGAGGATGTTCAACCCTTCGTAGCTAATGCTTTATTATAAAGAAATATGGCACATAATTATTTGTGAGAAATACATATTAAATACGGTGTCTTTAAACAGAAACACACATAAAACGAGGTTACGTGTTGACTGGTTGACAAAAATGCTGTGGCCAGAGGCTCAGATGACCTCAACCCTGCATGTTCCCGAGGAGCAAGGGTTTAGTACTTCCTGATTCAGTGTCTGCAGGGACTTTATAGGACATAAGTACCACGAATGATGAGAATCAGCTGTATTTTACATGTAAACATTTAACATAATTGATATTATTTTTAAAGCAATTCCAGAACTAGGGTTGCTTGTTCCTTGACAGTAACTCTCGTCTCTCAGCCAGCAGGCGATGCTCCCGTGGGGCCCTGAGCAAGCCCTGCCGGGCGCGGCACAAGAACAGCTCACTCAGCACCCAATGAGGTGGGCACGTGGTCCCAGTGCCTTTCTCCAAGAGGGTCACTATCTCCCCACTCAAAATAGATGGAGATAGAAAAAATTCATCTATTTGTTGCAAAAATAATAATAATAAAAAAACCCAAAACAGAAAAAGCAAACGTAGTTCAATGTGGTGTTTGGCCATTTGTTCCCAGTGCCCACCAGTCCTGAGGGACCGGCCCCGTGGCAGGTGCACATCCTGTGGGTGGTCTTGTCTCCCCAGTGTGTATTCAACCATTAACCCATGACTCTGAACACCAAAACTCACAAATTGGTACCTTTAAAAAAAAGTGTGCTTTAGGTATGTCATCTTACTTACTCATGGCCTGGTCAAGATTCATATTATTACTCTTCAAGGCCTCTTCAGCTGGCTCTCTCTGTGGAGGGAAACAGAGTTTTCACTAGGACTGCGTGTTAACAAAAGGAAAAGCTTGTAAAGAGCTCTATCACTATTAACTCAGGGAAGTGATTGATATTAACCTAATATTGTTAGATTTTGGAACTAGAAATACTTTTCTTCCATGTGGTTAGAGAGAAATGTCTTAAAAATAAAAAATACTTGTAATAAGAAAATGTACTGAATTGATTTTTAGAGGGAAGAACTTGTATTTAACACTTTAAACCCCAAATGTCCAGTGCCAGGAGAGTCTTATTTCTGACTCTGTGGTTTAGCAGGGTGAAACCTCTCCCAGGGCAGCTGCAGGAAGTCACAGTAAGAGTCAGATTCTAGGCTCTGCTGTAAACTGCTTTTCACCAAAAAATGTAAAGACAACATAACACAAAACACGTAGGTTCATTTTGATAATTATCTCTCTGATTGAAACAGACTAGTCTCGGTGGAGGCCAAACCCGAGCTGGGCATGGTGTTGAAGCACTGCAGGCCAGTGTGGGCCTATCACCTCACCCGTGGGGAAGCTGGGCCCCCGGCCATGCCCGCACAGGGTCAGGGGCCTGCACCCCACGTGAAGTATGTGGTCCCCTGCTCCAGTCTGGGGCCACTCTAGACCCATCCTTTAGGGACATCTGCAGCAATCAAAAGGTAAACACTCATTTGAATAAAGATTTGGAAAGAAGACATTTGAAGGGGCTATGTGGCAGACACAGGAGGCACTGCTCATGGTCTGAACTCCTGCCACTGGCTCTTAGGGACTGAAGAGACCGGGAGGCATTTTCAGGAGAAGACCCTAAGATTTCCAACTCTCCCTACACACGATATGAAACTCAGGAAGCAAATAGGTCTGGTTAGGATTCTTTATCTGCACACGAGGGTTTAGCACTTTATACCAAGTTTTCTCTTGAGATCTTGGTCAACGTACTGCATAAACGAATGAAAACTCACTTTTAATTATAAATGAAAAGAAAATATAAAACTGTATAAACCAATGAAAATTAAAAATCACACATCATTTTTTATTCTAAGAAAAGGTTCTCACACCTTTCTTGATAGAAATGATGTGGATCTTTGCTGTAGTTCAAAGCAATGATCCCTAAGCAGACGCGCCCAGGTGAAAGGGGAATTTACGAGTTAGGATTTGCCAACAATCTCATCCCCCAAGTCTTCCTTCCGTGTTACACATGACAAAGGTTGGCAGGACACAACAGGGCCATGCAGGGCAGGACACATGGCGGGAGGAGTAAAGTAAGACGCCAGTCACCGGGAAGCCCATGTCTGTGAGTTGTTTGATCAGCCGGGTCATGATCCAGGCCTCGTCCTGCTTGCCAGATGTTTTCATGCCCTAGAACCAAGTGTGGGAAGGAGAAAGTCCATGAGCCACGCTTTAATGCACTTCTTCCAGAAGTGGGAGATGCCTAAAATTCACATTGATTTACATGTCACAGTGTCTCTCTGTTACCGCTGAGCAATGCTGTGCTCCACATCGCCCCGACAGTATTCGGCGGCTCGTGCTATGAAATGCTTCAGGGTGCTTCTGAGGTTGGCATATGTGTGCAATTTATGGACTTAAAAAAGCAAGATAATTATTTCTTTTCTCCAGAGAATGAATTTAGTTCATCACAAATATGTACCGCTTCCATTATCAAATAATCATAATAAGTGCTCCCTTGAACATGACCCTATAATAACCATATAAAATTTACTAAAAATTACATGGCTTTTGCCCTTTTATAAGCTTTATTCTAAAAGATGACCAAATACAGGGTGTTCATTCCAACAGAAAAGACAAGATGAAAGGGATCAAAAAAACCTATTAATTTTGTTAATTATTCATCGTTTATGGCCTGTAGGGTGGAGAAAAAAAATAAGTAGGGAAATGGCGGTGAGGGAGAGGATGAAGACAAAAGGAGGGAGTCCAGTAGAAAGGAAAGGGCAGCGAGACGGAGAGGGGGCAGCAGGCACCGCGGAAGGGCTGAGCGTCAAGATGTGACCCCTCAAGAATCTCCTGCTCTTCTGCGACGAGGGGGATGTAACAATGCGTCACTACCATACACAGTATTCCTCACAGTGCTTTCAAACCTGAGCCTGCCACAATCACAGGACAGCGCATGCGGGGTGACTGCAAACTAACAGGCTCACTTTCCTCAAGGAAGCGGCTTCTCTAGAGGTGATTTTAATCATTAATCTGTGGCCAGAGCCAGGTTTGCCAAGAATATACAATATTTTAACTTATCAATTTGGTGTTTCTGGTCCCATCATTAACAGGATTATTTGCCAGCCCGATTGTGAAAAGATTTAATTTGGAGTCTGCAATCATTTCTACTCTTTATGAGCAAAAAGCCGTGGTTTTAGTTTCTGGGTTCTGCTTACTGCTAACTGAATGGTTTTCAAATTGAAAAATTTTTGAACAGATAATACATTCACATGATTCAAAAGCAGAAAAAAGGGGCAAATGGAAGCATCTTCTTCCCGCCCCATGACCCGTCCGCTGAGTTCTTCTCTCCTTACTCATCCTTCCAGAGAATTTTAAATTCAACAGAGGCCGTTACGAGTACGTGTGTGCCTCACACTCACACACCCATTTCCTCTTCTCTTCCCCTTGCCCCCCAAAAGCGGGGTTGTGCTATACATATACTCTGTATCTTGCCTTTCACTTAGCAATATATTTCGTTGATCTTTTCATATCAATGTTTAGTTTCTTTAAAAAAACTTTAGTTTTTCATAATACGGATGTAGCATAATTTAACTAGTTACCCCATCAATGTGCACTTAAGTTACTATTTTTTTGCTGTCCCTTGACAAGTAGAAGGTCTGTGTCAAAGTGCTGACGCATCTGTAATTTTGACAGATGACGCCACACTGCCCTCCATTTGGGTTACACTAGTTTACACTTCCACCAGCAATGTACGAGAGTGCTGGTTTTCCTACAGCTTTGCGAAGACAGCGTATTTTGGATTTCTGCTGGGCTGAGAGATGAAAAATGGCATTTCTTCATGTTGTTTAAATTGAATTCTCTTTCTGCAAGTCAGGTTGAATATCCTTTCGCACGTTTAACAGTGACTTGTGTTCCTTTTCCACGGATCGCCTGCTTACATTCTTCGCTATTTGTCTATTGGACTACCGGTGGGTTTTTTTTTAAAAAAAAAAAGTTTCTAGGATCTTTCTCTATTTATCAGGAAGGTCAGTCTTCTCTATGACTTACAAACATTTTTTTCCAGTTTGTTATTTGTCTTTTGACTTTGATGATGAAATTTTCTATCAGGTATAGTTTTTATGTTTACTGAAGTTATAAGCCTTTCATTCCATGGCTTTTAGATTTTGGTCATAGTTAGAAAGGCCTCTTCCTCGCCAAGATAGTTTTTAAAATTCTCTTACATTTTTCTCTTTCATATTTGAATTTGCGATCTACTTGGAAGCTGTCTTGGTGCGCATCTGTGCTGTGGACCTCACTTTATTTCTTCTGGAGGCTGTGCATCTGGGTGCAGAGAACTGAGTCCCTGGGGAGTGCTCACACTTCCTGCTCCCAGGACCCCATTACCTCTCTTAAAAACCGAGGATCCTGGGCTTCCCTGGTGGCGCAGTGGTTGAGAGTCCGCCTGCCGAGGCAGGGGACACGGGTTCGTGCCCCGGTCCGGGAAGATCCCACATGCCGCGGAGCGACTGGGCCCGTGAGCCATGGCCGCTGAGCCTGCGCGTCCAGAGCCTGTGCTCCGCAACGGGAGAGGCCACAACAGTGAGAGGCCCGCGTACCACAAAAACAAAAACAAAAACAAAAATAACCCGAGGATCCTAAAGAAGTTTTGTTTATATGGGTTGTATTTATTGATATTTACTGTATTAGAAATTAAAACTGATAAATTAAAAAAACTGTATTAATTTGTTTAAAGATAACCATAACAAAGCCATTATATGTTAATATAACAATGTTTTTTAATGGAAAATAATTATATTTTCTAAAACAAAAATTTTTAGTGAGAAGAGTGGCATTGTCGTACCTGACTGAACATCTCTCTACTGTCCGGCTTCACAGAAGCAGCTGGATTCACCCATCTGTCCTTACCTTCGCTCTGCTGTGACAGCAATGGCATGTAGTCTCTGGAAAACCCCATTCTACGCTCGGCAGAGACCCGCCGAGAGGGCCTCAGGACCACCAGGGTCCTGAGAGCACTTTGAGAACCTCAGATCTCTCTGTCACTGTTACCTGGAGATACCACCTTGAAACTGAATGTTTTTAAGCACCACCACTGATTTTTAGAGTTTATTTCCTTTAGTGTCGCACGCACCTTTTGGAGTCCTTTTTTGGGGGCGTTCCCCCAGGAACTGCAGGAGGAGGTGCTTTCTTGGGAAGCGGCGTTGTTCCACATGCCCCCATCCTCGTCTTCCCACTGACCGGCACCGAGGTTCGCATCGTCCCCGCCGCTGCCCCAGCCTTCTTGCATAGATTTTGAAGCTAGAAAGAGAGGGAACACGAACGTATCAGATTCACCATTCCCAAAGCAGACAATGGTGCCCTATAACATCATTTAGGGGGAGGCAGGACAAAAGGGGTGTACATAACCTACCTTTTACTACTTCGTTTCCCTTAGACCTAAGAATTTAATTTTCCCTACTAGAAATGTAATATACATGTATATATGTACCTATTTTTTTCTTCAAACTTCAGCTATTTGTAGGCTGTGCTGTTCCAAACTCCTTTAACCAACTAGAAGTCATTTCAAAGCATGGACATTCTAACAGTAAATCCTGGAGGCTACTGAAGGTGGCAATCTCTGCGTGATATGGAACGGCTGGTAAAATGCAGAGTCCTGCAAAACGTCACTATCCTCCCTGTCACGTGGTATGTCACGTGGACCAGTGCTCCCCCAACGCGACCATACCCGAGTTGCCAGGGGATCAGGAGAAATGCGGCAGGTCTGTGGTTGGCCCAACAGTCTGCGCTTTTGACAAGCTCCCAGGAGATGCTCCCAGAATGACAGGACGGAGACAGCTGAGGCTATAGGCAGAGGGAGTTACAAGTTGAATACTGAGTTTTGATTTCAGGATATTATCTTTCTCCTTTCTTAAAATCCAAAGCAATTCTTGGTATAAAAGTTATCCCAGGGCTTCCCTGGTGGCGCAGTGGTTTAGAGTCCGCCTGCCGATGCAGGGGACACGGGTTTGTGCCCCGGTCCGGGAAAATCCCACATGCCGCGGAGCGGCCATACCGCAAAAAAAAGTTACCCCAAATTTTCACTTCCTGGGGAATCTGAAGAAGGACAAAGGTCAGGTGACAGTACTGTTACTAGAGTCCATAAGACGATGAAGACGTGAGGCTTACAAGGTGGACAGGCATATAATTAGGCCTCCAAGGACAAATTATTAAAAACAAATATACTATCTCAGTGCCTGAATTTAAATACCCAGGAGCTCCCCATCCTTTAGATGTATAACAAGAAGTAATATAAATGAAATAAATAATCCAGCAGAATGGTTGGTATTCAGAGCATACTATCCAGTGTTAACAATGTAACAAAATACTAAAACAATAAAGTTTCATTTTAAGATCTGAGACATTAAATGATGTCCAAAAACAAAAAAACAAAAAACCCGAGCTTCTGCAGCCATGTGAACAATTAATTTTAGTATCAGACTTAAATCAGCAAACATGTTCATGCTCTTGTCGTAAGTATCACATTGCAAAACAGCCACACATTACAGGATGCCACTTGGTAAACATGATCTCATTTGTAAGGACGTACATTTTATATGTATACTTATTATACTTTCAGATAATGGGAGGAAAACACAGCATGGTTTTTCTCTTTAAGAAAAGAAAAAGAGAGAGAAGCATAAACCTGGAGAATCTAAAGCAGAATTTTGTTTACTTGAAAGCAAAGCAAGTGTCAGACTGCTGTTAAGTAATGCATGTTTCAAAACCTAATCTCAAAAAGAAAAATGGCCTGCCTTATCCGCCTTGCTCAGTGACATAGCAAGTTTAAATAGTTTGAATGGCAGGTAGCAGAACACTGCTGAAGAAGCGTGGAGGCCACTAACCAGCAAGCAGCTATGCTTTATTGCTCTGATCCTTGTATTTATTTTTTTGTAAAAAGGAGAACATGGACTCCTGTTAAAAGCTCCCTTGTGTTCTCGTATCAGACAGGGCAAATATTTCTTTATAGTTTTAGTTTAACGTTAGACTTAAAAATGAGGAAAGCGTCCTAAAACACTAATTCTTAAAATTCAATGAGAAGCATCCCTCTAAACAGACTACCTGGGTCCATCTCGAACCGGCCAACCCAGGGCAGGAAGCACGGCTCACCTGGTTTGCACAGGGTTGGGGCGGCAGCGGGGGCGCCGGCTCTTCCAAACGTCACCGCCGGCTCGGTGGGCTGGTCCCCCCATCCGCTGCCGCTGCTGGGCGGCTTGCCCCATGCTGCTGTGCCGTTATCAACCAGGGTAGAAGGGGAGGATGGCTCTCCCCAAGAGTTTTCAGCCTTTGAATGAACATTAGGCATTTCTCCCCAGCCTGACGAAACTGAAAAGGGCACCAGGGGAGAGAGAAAACAATAAAAATGAAACAGAGAGAGAAAGTAAAAATGGTAATTTCAAGTTCAAAATAATTTTGAGATAATCTATCTTTAGGATGGCTTTTAGTAGAAAGCGAAAAGGAGACAATATTGAATCTAATCAGATTTGTTCAGTTTTTTTTTAAGCTGCATTTTTCTCACTCCTGACCCCTACCCACTTAAAAGTCCATTATATTAAAAACTATTCAATTCACAGTATTTGCAACATGATAGAGTTTAAAAGAATAGTTTAAAAACTAAAGTTTAAGAAGTAGCTCTTTTACTTCTGGTATTATACATAACAACCTAAAAGAAATTTCATGTTACATTAATCTCTTATAAAAAAATTTACAAGTGGCAAATATACACTGAAAATTATTTTTGCTTATCTTTTGACCAACCATCAAAGACATATATCTGGGCAAAGAAATGAGAAGATGGCAGATTAGACATGTACAAATAAAGTAATAATAGAGAACCCAGACAATTCTCAGGTACCAGCAGTGGGCTGAGAAAGAGCTGAGGCATTCATCTTTAAAGACGGGAACAGAGTGGAGGAATTATGGATAAGCGTGGTTCCAACAAACACACTGATTGCAAGTATTTTTTGCAAGAATTTTTCAGAATTCTTCTTTCATTCCTCCACCCAGTCCTGTTGCCATAGCACCCTGATCTGGGACTGGGATGCAATGAAACTAGATAAGGGTCCCTAATGAATCCAGAAGGTTATGGCATCACTATCTACAGGCACAGAAGCGGTCACGAGACCAGGCAACAGTAAGGATCTCCCCACCTTCTTTATACTTTAGTAAGAAAAACATTTTATGTTATATATGCAAACTTCACTTTTTCCGAATCAATCCAAATTCTGATCTTTTTGCTTTTGCCCATAAGCTCACTTGACACTACTGATAGTCACAATGACAGGTCATATCACTTGTAGTCTTCATACAGATACAGCTTCTCGGAGACAGAACTGTGAATGTTTTAAATACTAACTGAAGAATAGAAAGCATAAAATACAAGTAGCCAACCACAAATTTTAAGTTATTTGGTTAAAATATGGATAGTACCATCTCCATTATGAAATTTATTAATTTTCTGACCAGAAACAGCATGTGATCAGCTCCCATGATGCTTTACTCTAATAAAATGCAATAATATTGATTCACAATAAAAGTACATGCAACCTATGAATCATTTCAAACTACAAGCTCTATGCTGAGCAATATATTATGTAAACTATTACCAATATCAGGGAAGTTAGCCCTAATTGCTGTTGTCGGCAATTGCTAACTGTAATATTACCTATAATTACACATAAAACAATAATGCATTTTGGGAGAAGGAGTTTTACAAATCGAAGGGACAAAATTAAATTAGGAAAATTAACACAGATGACAAAAATTATGGAAGTTTGGGGAAGATAAAATAATACAGGTGTTGCTAAAGGCCAATCAGCTATAAAAATACTGATTTACTGTTGGTAATTAAATAACAAACTCACCTAAAATCTGTCTGTCACCCTTATACTGCCATCTCTTTGAAATACAGTACTACAAATTATTTAATTAAGTCAAAACTAAGAATAAGTGTTAAAACCCTGGTAATTACAGTTAAAGAGGTTTTAATTCCTGAGAAAGCAGCAGGAGTGTCTACAGAGTATTTTTATATGGAAGGCAAAGGGTCTGCAAGCGGCAGGTTCTAAAACCTTAGAAATAAATGGAAGAAAAGCAAGAAAACAACATTTCCAGTTTACGTTGCTCTCTGGCAAGAAAATAATTTACCTACAAGGCCAAACTAACATACACATCAGAATGAGTGCACCACCTGACAACCGAGAGCCTCTGGAAGAGATGCTAAAAACCCAGGCACACCAGAACGTTTTGATGCAAAGCAAATATTTTCGGTAGCTAGGAGATAATTTTAAATACATACTACTAAAATAAATACGCTCTCCACTTTTAATGTTTATTGCTCAAGTGAATTTGGTATCCCTGTTGTTAATAATTTTATAGAAGTTCTTTTAAAGTTGGGCTTAATGAGGCTGAACAAATTTCTATCTTGCATTAAAACATTGATATTAAAGTTTTAAAAGATGGTCCATGGGATACAGGAGTCATTACCCTCCCAACCTCCCCCTTTTTTTTTTTGGCCACACCACATGCGGGATCTTAGTTCCCTGACCAGGGATCAAATCCATGCCCCCTGCAGTGGAAGCACAGTCTTTAACCAGAGAAGTCCCAATTATCTCCCTTCTTCAACTGAACAAACACAGTGCTGGGAATAAAATGACAACAGCAATGAGATGCTACCAGAATATGTAGTTTTCAGTCCATTTTAAATATACAGTAAGTCCCCTACATACGAACGAGTTACGTTCCGAGAGTGCGTTTGTAAGTCCAATTTGTTCGTAAGTTCAACAAAGTTAGCCTAGGTACCCATATTCTCAGTTGCAGATACTCTGGTCTTCACCAGTCTCACTTCTGACTTGTTCTTATGACAGCCCTGACGCAGGCAGAAGGTACATTCGATGCCAAAGGCACAATCAGCTATATAGTACTCTACTGTAATAGGTTTATAATACTTTTCACACAAATAATACATAAAAAACACGGAAAAAGAAAACATTTTTAATCTTACAGTTCAGTACCTTGAAAAGTACAGTAGTACCAGTACAACAGCTGGCATACAGTACAAGGGGCTGGCATCGAGTGAACAGGCAAGAAGCGTTACTGACTGGAGGAGGGACAGGAGGTGGGAGATGGTAGAGCTGAAGGATCGTCAGCAACAGGAGACAGAGGGCAAGCTGCACTTTCACTCACTCATCCTGGGCTTGAAATAAAGATACTGTACCACTGTACTCTATACAGCACTGTACAGTACAGTACACAAAAGCACAACCACTTGTAGAGGATGCGTGCACGTGACAATGTACGCCAGACATGTTGTTACCGAACCCAGGTCCGGCTGCTTGCCACTCAAAAGCCAATAAAGAGGCCAGGTTGGTGCAAATGAAAGTTTGCTTTATTTTGGATGCTGGCAACAAGCGGGGAGGGTGGGGAGGGCGGACGCCTGTCCAAAGGCCGACTCCCCCCTCCCCCGACAATCAGGGGGCAACAGCTTTTAGAGACAGAGGGAGGGGGCTACATGTAGAAACAATACAGTCAGCCTGACAGGCATCTTGAAATTGGTCATCAGTGGTCTGACCAGAGTCATCTGGATTGCTTTAGGTACAGTTAATCTTCAGTTCCAGGGTCTGTTCGTTTCCATTTCCTTGAGGCCAGTTCTTGGAATTGTGGCAGCTTATGTCATGGCTACAGCCTGCTCATCATGTAGATAACTTCTGCCACCTGGTGTGGGTTTCACTATCTATAAGACAGCTCACAGGATACGGCTCAGAATACTATCTACAGCCACTGAGGAGGAAATAAAGGTCCTTGACTATGTTTACTGACTGAACTATTATTATTTGGTCTCCTCTGTTTTCCTTTGTTTCTGCATTTTCTCACTTCTCTGATTAAACTAATTCTTTGGCCGAAGTTTTTGCACAGACAAAAGGCAGGCTGAGGACATGGTGGGAGGGGGCAAGGACCCTAGGGTCCTGTTCCGTTTCAATGTGAACTAACTAATGTGATTGGACGTGTGAACGCACATTCACATCTTTGAAAGTTCGCAACTTGAAGGTTGGTATGTAGGGGACTTACTGTACATTCTTTATCTTTCTATCAGAACGGAGAAAACCAGGGTGCCCAAGTGCTGCAGGCCCAGAAGACTGGCGTGAAAATGAGCACAGAGCAGATAAGAGCCCAGGAAACAGAACCTAGAGAAAGAGAATCTTCACCCGACTCAAAGATTCTCATCCTAAGCACTACAGATAGTTAAGCTGGGAGGTGGCATTCATTCGTTATTCTGTGAAATAAGAAATCAACGCTAGCTTGTTCCACGGATGCTACTTAGAGAGTTCTACAAGTGTGACAGGCACTCCTTTTGGGGAAGAAAGGTTCAGTTAAAAAGTGACCAATTACAATTAAGTGAAGGAAAAATAAAGAACTGAAAATTTAATTGATTAGGCATTTGAGCGCTTGCTATGTGCTTGGTATTTTTAGGTACTAACTTAAGTATTAATGAGATGGGAGTTTGTTCATAATGATGGCATGTAAGCCTAATGTAAATTTATTACAATGCTTGGATGGCTACTGGCTACTGGCAATTTTTCTTATTTACTGCAGCAACAATTAATTCTTCACATTTGAAATCAAGATAGGTACTTAGAGTGAAGCTTTATGTGGAAGAGTTTGCTCAGTCAGATGCAAAGCATCCCATAATTTTTAGAACGCCCTGTTTCTCGGGCATTTATTTGACACTTCTGTTCCAAAAACAGGGGAGTCTATCTGAGGGTTACAGATAAGGGTCCTTTTTAAAGCTGACCACGTGGTCTCAAGTTGCACAACAGCCTCTTAGGAAGAGCTGCCTTTGCCCGTCTTACTGAGTCATCACAGAGGGTAGGTATCAGAAACAGAAAAATAGGTTTTTATTTTAGTGCATTAATACCGATTTTAAATGGGCTAACTCTTTCTTACTGATATGCTGTGTAGCGGGGCAAATGGCATCTTTGTCTCATTTTTCTATTCATTTTGAACCGAAGGTACCTAAAGTGAAAACCTTCATGTGTATCCGCAGGACCTGCACTGACAGGCATCTCCTCCTACTTCTTGAGCAGGAGTTCTGATTCCCTGGTCCTCCTTCACGTCCAGCCTGACTTACCAAGTCCCTCAACACACACGAAAGTATAAACAGCCTAACCAAACTGAAACCCAAGAAAAATCTCATACCCACACAAAGCATTGATTGCTCACAGCTCATTCCTCTTTCAGTAACTACTGCGTGGTGCTTAAAATAGAATTCCTCTGGCTGGAGGGGTCGGTGAGATCGATTTCTGAGGTTATGGTGTGAAAATAGTCACGCTCTAACAGCATCTTGCTGATTCACTCCATCTGCAGGTGACTCTACTTTTGAGTATCATTTTTATACCAAAGGATGATGAAAGAGCAACTGAGCTTCTAGGACAGGGCGGCTTGCAGGCAGGACAATGTCCTCCAGCTTCTGCTCTAAGGAGACTTAGAGAAACCGCACATGTGTTTTATCTACCTAGCGAGAGGATTCCCAAATCCAGTTTCTTCCAAGTTTTAGTTCATCGAATGGGTGATATGCTTCTTCCATGATTAACTCACACAATCTCTGCCTTTGGTTATGTTTGTGCCAGAAAACTAAACGATAAAGCAAATATAATATCATTAGAATAAGAATACAATGCAAAGTCAAGTCTGCTTCTGGCTGGGGCCTCCTCCAACCTCATGAGACAGCTACAGGGATTACCACCGGCACAGCTGAACGCCTGGCCAAGGGTAATGAGACCCATTTCTGAGGAGCTGAGGAGAATAGGTGGATAGGTATGTAGAATACGGATTACAAAATGTTCTGGAATAGGAGCGACATTAGCAGTATTCTTCTGGTTTTCTGATTGACATGTGGCACTATGTTTCACTTCCATCCACCGTGGGAGGACACAGCCCTAGGCAAGATATCATGACCCCACCATGTCACTGGTTTCACTCAGATCAAGCCTATAATGGCCTTCATATTTGACTCTAAATTAACTGGGTAGTTATCTCCCTAACCCCTCACCCCACCGCCTCCCAATCCCTCTCAAATTATCTGTACGTCTTGATGAAACCTGACAAAGTTCAGGGGTGAAAGAAACCGTCTCTGGAGATTCTCCCTTAATCTCATTGCTAGATTCAGAGTTTACTGTGAAGATGTTATTCATCAAATGTTTTATTAATTAATATTCAATGTTCTCCTGTGTCTGCACATAGATTTTTAAGTGTCCCAGAGTGTTTATTTCTAAGTGCACGAGATAATCGGGCTGTACTTCAGGAGCTGCTTTCACTTCCTTAGAAACGTAAGTAAGGGCTACGCTTGCAGGTCTGGCTCAGACTTACCCCAGGCCTCCGGGCAGAGCTGAGGCGGCGGCTCTGCTCCAAGCCAGCTGACAGCACTTCACACCCTCCACCGCCAGTGAGACCCCGAGTCTGAGAAGGACTGGGAAGGGCAGCTTACCATCTCTGATCAAAAGGCAGGCATGGGGTATTTCTCTAGATTATTACTGTACTGTGTTCCAGCTCCAGAATGGGTTTGAACCTCCAGACCAATGACACTAGCAATCTCTCAGGTTGGTATCCCCCAGTCCCCAAGCTCCTGGGTAATTCTAACGAAAGTCCTCTGGTGTTGAGAACCAGTGGTTTATCTCATAAGGAAGTGAAGACTTGGGACTTCCCTGGCAGTCCAATGGTTAACACTCTGAGCTTCCACTGCAGGGGGCACACGTTCGATCCCTGGTCGGGGAACTAAGATCCCACATGCCGTGCAGCGAGGCCAAAAAAAACCCACAAAAAACAAAAAAGACTTTGTAGTAAGTAAACACAAACTAACATAATGGTCCTCAATCTTTCCTAAGAGGACGTATTTCTTCTTTCCTCTCCTTTCTTTTGAAGGTGCTTAATGTTTTTTTTTTTCTTGAATCAAAAGCTATCAGAGAATCCTACTTAACTTTCTTCTCTTTGGGTGACATTCAATACGATATTGTAAGGTGAAGGGCACTAAAATCAGTTTAATGTTATTTGCTACAAAAACACTAGTCGAGTATGTGTGCAAATGTAATGAGAATAAACATTTTTTTCTTTGCCTCTAAAGGAACACACAGCCCCCCACGTACCTGGACCGAGCAGTGGCGATCGGTTCAGCTGGGCGCTGGCCTGGTGCGTCGGGGGCGCCTCGGCCACGTTTGCGTTGGTGCTCGCGGTGGTGGTGCTGGTGCTGGTGGTGGTGCTGACCGAGGCGCTGCTCTGGATGCCCGGGTTGTTTCTGTCCCACATGTTTACAGTTTTATTGTTGTAGTTGCTCGGGTCGCCCCAAGCTGAGGTACCGTCATCAATTTCCATTTTGCGTCGAATAGATGGCGGGGAAGGTTCCTCCCAGCCCGTGGCCTCACTGCTGTCCTTCTGTTTGACAGGGACCGGCCCCCCAATCCACCCTGTTCCTGTCTGTTTAACGGAAGTGGCTCCTCCCCAGTTACTCGCGCTGCTGTCTTGGGGTTTGCTCGCCCAGTTCTGTTGCGGGCCAGGCTTTAAAGACTCTCCCCAGCTTGTCCCTGGATTCACCTTTGCATTTGTGCCATTGCCCCAGCCACTGGTCCCAGACCTTGGAGCCTCGTTCCAGCCAGACCCTGATCGATTACTGTCAGCATCCCATCCAGAGCCGTTTTTTTTCCCATCCCCCAAGTGTCCAAGGACAGAAGACGAGTCTGCCCAGTCTCCCCCTCCTGCGCTCCAGGCGGGATTCGCTTTGTGTCCGTCTCCCCAGTTCTGAGCTCTGGGTTTTTGAGGCTCACCCCAGGTGGGCGACTTGTCCTCCTGATTTACGGTCCCACTCCAAGCGTGGCCACTCTTGGCCGCAGCAGCATTACTAACAGCAGTAGAGCTTATCGTGTCCCCCCAAACCCCGGGGCCATTTGGCGCTTTGCTGCTGCTGTCTCCCCAACCTGTGTTTGCTGGCGCAGCAGCAGGTGGTGAGCTGACCCACCCCGTTACTGAAGAGGTATTTGTACTGTTCATGATGGACCCATCGTTCTTCCCCCCTGAGTTTGAAAGCTGAGTAGCTGCGCAACCCCAGGCCTCTGTCCCATTGTCATTCTTTCTCTCAGACCTTGGGGATTCTTCAAATTCCCAGGCAGTGTTTTGCTTTACTGGAGTCTGTCCCCAACCAGTATTAGACAGAACTCTTGGGTCAAGATCGTTCCTTGGCAATTGGATGTGCCCTTGGTCTAGAATCCCTTTGTCTCGCCTTCGGCCTTCTGTTCCTTCCCTCCCAGCGCTTCCTTCGTTGTGGCTGCCAGAACCGTCGCTGCTTCCTTCACTTGCTGTCGTTCCAGAAGATGCAGCTTTGGCCCAAGAGTTCGTGTGTTCGCTGCCAGGCTGCGTGGCAGGATTCTGGCTGCCGACACTAGGACTCTCCCACCCTGTTGATCCTTTCCCATTGATGTCACTACTGGAATGCTGGTTTGGGGGCTTTCCCCAGTCCCCGTTCACCCCGTTAGAGGGGCTTCGGCTGGGGTGGCCCCAAGCTCCCGAATGGAGGTTACCGACGCCATGGTTGCCACTGCCCCGCCCCCAGGCGAGGATGCCAGGACCGGCAGGAGGTCCCGAATCCCATGCGTTCCCTCCGTTTCCCTCCTTGTGCACAGCACTGCTGGAGCCATTCTGCTTAGCACTTGATGCTGAGTTCACAGTGTCGCCATTCCCCTGATTGAACCCAGAATTGCTATTTCCTGTGGCAGGGTTACCTGGGGACAGTCCCCACACAGAACTGCTGATTCCTTCGCTGCCACCCCCACTGACTTGAGAAACTGATGATCCGTTAGCACCAGGAAGGCCTTGCAGGTGGGGCGGGATGATGGCCCCCATACCAACAGCCATGCCCCAGTTTGGCAGTCCGTTTGTCTGCACTGCATTGATAGGGTTTGGTGAAGAGTTCAGGGGGTTAGTGTTATTTGGTCCATCAGTGTTAAGGTTCTGAGGTTGTACGCTGAAAGACACATTCTGAGAAGTGGACGTTTGTGGTTCTGTGCTCTCTTGCGGCAGCAAGTTTCCCCAAGCACCTAAAGTGCCCGCTGGGTTCCCATTCTGGTTGCCCATGTTTTGACCTATGGCACTGACTGGACTGCAAATACTGGAAGGGTTGCCTGTCGCCACAGTTCCTTCATGTCCAAGTACAGGCCAGGCAGCTGGGTTGGCATTGGGATTAAGGTTAAGATTAATGCCAGCATTGGAGTTGGAAGCACCCCAGCAATTCTGACTTCTCCCATCTCCGATCATGTTGTCCATCTTTCCATCCCCACCACTGAGGGGGCAGTGAGCCAGGCCGGAGCTGGAGCCCGTGGCTACGCCCCACACTCTGCCTGCATTTCCATTACCGTTTGCTCCCCCCGCCCCAAGGGCACTCTGATTAGAAGGGCTTTGGACGAGTGCGCCGTTGGTGCCATTATTGCCGTTCGTCTTCTTGGTATGTCCAGTGAAGCTGCCCTGGGCACTCCCTGTAGCCATGCTACTGTTCTCTGAGCCACAGCTGGAGGTACAGTCAGTGTCTGTCGTACATTCTGAGGCAGATTCAGCCTCTGTTCCCGTGATGGAAGGCCACGCCTCCTTATCGGTCCTGTCTATTATCACTTTATCCCAGCTGCCGTTGGCTTCGCTCCTGTAAGTGGGCTGCTGTCCCCAGTGGGAACTTTCATAATGCTCTGCCAGCCCGCTGTGGCCGATTTCTGCAAAAGATGAAACAAGTTCAAAGTTAGATTCTCCTCCCACTTATCGGTGAATCAACTGTTAAAACTAGTCTTTGGGGGAAGCTCTTTATTTCGAGTTTTCAATTCTGAATGACAAATACTAAAAAATGACTTCAAGAAAAAAGTTATTTGTCTTCTAAGTAGCTCCCATTCAAAAAAGAGTTAATGCTTCTAAAATTACTTTAATTCTTACCACTACACCATAGTATTGAGAAGATTCACAATGCACATTAGCACAGGAGCATCTGTGAAAGCGTTTGCAGTAAAGAAAGTGGCTTAACTGGAAGCAGTTTGGAATCTATGCGACTATGCAACACCTGTGAACACTCAGCTTCTGGGAAACGCTGGCTACAACACTGAAGCTCGCCTGGATGCTGGGTGCAATTTGCAGTTCTTTTCAAGACTTCTAATGAGTCACAGTATTAGATAGAAGTTACACAGCTCATTTGGTAGAAAAGAATTGTAAATCTCCCGCAGAATCATATAACAGAACCAATATTTGGGGGGTGGGGGATGGAGGGAGAGAGAGAGAAGTGGTTTCAGAAAATGATCTCTCATGTTATCAAGGGTACAAGAGTTAGAACGATTTGATTACATTTATACTACTTTATCTGTCATTACCAGTGATTATGGTTTATCCTGGTTTCCTGTGCATTAATAAAAAATATTCTCAGCGCTATAGCTGGTATCTTCTCGGATCTCTATGGAGTCCTTCTTCAGTTGCTTTCTACACTTCCTTAATTTAGTCTTTTCTTTGGAGATCCCCAGAATAACTTTATACGATATCTTCTATAGTATTTATATCTTTTCACGCTTATGATCCTTTTAAAGAAGCTAGTATTTGGTATCTGTTATTTACCTCCTTTAATTTCCTAATTTTTGGGGTATTTCTAACATTGCAATCAAACTTATATTCCAACGAATTTTCCAATAGACTTTATTCGAAGTATGCATCACTCAAGACCTCACACAGTTTAGAAATCGTTGACAGTTTCTTTAAATAGTATGATATACAGATAATTGCAATTAAATATTTCTTCTCTTTTAGAACACTTTCATTATTATGTTCTCTGCAAATTAATTTCAACAAGAAATATCTTACTCATGGACAGTAAAACTGGGTTCCCCCCCGCAATCTCTTTTATAGTTTGATGGAGCTAAAAGAGGAAGTATTCAAAGAATTATCACCATCACTAGAAAGAACATACCAAAACTAACTTCAACCTTAAAAAAAAAAACCCAAACAAATGACTTTTGTTGCCTGATTTAAAAGGAATGTAATGAATTTATCAGCTCCACGCTCTAACCAACTGAGCTAACTGGCCGCGAGTAAAAGGAATGTAATGAATTTAGAATGATGGTCTAGGTGATTCTAAAGTAGGCAGGTAGGGACTTCCCTGGCAGTCCAGTGATTAAGGTTCCATGTTCCCAGGGCCAGGGGCACGGGTTCAATCCCTGGTAGGGGAACTAAGATCCCATGTGCTGCATGGCGTGGTCAAAAAAAAAAAATCAACTGTGTCGCTTGTAAGAGGTTTTTATTCTTCTTTTAAAAAAATGTTTGGCAGCATTGGGTCTTCGTTGCTGCGCACAGGCTTTCTCTAGTTGCGGCGAGTGTGGGCTTCTCACTGCGGTGGCTTCTCTTGCTGCAGAGCACGGGCTCTAGGCGCGTGGGCTTCAGTAGTTGTGGCGCACGGGCTTAGTTGCTCCGAGGCATGTGGGATCTTCCCAGACCAGGGCTCGAACCTATGTCCCCTGCATTGGTAGGCAGATTCTTAACCACTGCGCAACCTGGGAAATCCGAGGCTTTTGTTCTTAAGAAAATAAAGAAGTAAATATTAAAAAAAAAAAGTAGGCAGGTAATTCCAGGTGAAAACTACAAAGGGAAAATGAAGATAGGCAACAGAAAACTTTAAGTATCTAAATTACCATAAAACAATGAAGTTCTTTATTGCCAAATATTGATATTAGGGGTTGGCTCTGCTACCCTGGTTTATGACAATTTCCTCTGTTGGTTTTGCCTATACTATAAAAACTAGCTTATGTAATAACCAATTTAAAGAGATCAACGAGGGCTTCCCTGGTGGCCCTCAAAATAAAGAGATCAATGAGCCACTCATCATTTAACACTGAAAATAAGACCAAGTTAAAAAACAGAGATTATCCCTAAATGCTCATCGACAGATGAAGGGATAAAGGTGTGGTACATATATACAATGGAATATTACTCAGCCATAAAAAGGAACGAAATTGGGTCACTTGTAGAGACATGGATGGACCTAGAGACTGTCATATAGAGTGAAGTCAGAAAGAGAAAAACAAATATCATATATTAATGCATATATGTGGAATCTAGAAAAATGGTACAGATGAACCAGTTTCCAAGGCAGAAATACAGACACAGACGTAGAGAACAAACGTATGGACATCAAGTGGGGAAAGGTGGGGTGGGATGCATTGGGAGAGTGGGACTGACATATATACACTAATATGTATAAAACAGATAACTAATGAGAACCTGCTGTGTAGCACAGGGAACTCCACTTCGCTGTACAGTAGAAACTAACACAACATTGTAAAACAACTATACCCCAATTAAAAACAAACAAACAAAAACCAAAGATTATCACTTTTTGTCAGCAAACCTACCACAGTTCACTCTCCCTCGGTCTTGCCTCTGCAGGGACAAGGTTTACCCAAAGGCGGGCCACCTACCTCTTGACTTGGAGAGCACTCACTGCAACCTGCACCCAGCAGTAGCAGGTTACCAGCCTGGCCTAGCAAGGTTTTACATCCATAATGCTTGCTACATATTAGGCAACCAATAAATGTCTGTTGGACAAACAAAAGAATCAATGTATAGAACCAAATATGAGTTTTAGCTAAAGCCACCAATTAGCTGAACAATCTTAAGTCATTTCTCAACTCTACAAAGATGATGATGAACTAACTACCTAAGCCCTAAAGTTCTCAGCTCTAAAATTTATAATCTAGAGTTTATATATACTACATAAGAATCACACAAAAAAATACCTAGCAACATATTTGACACTGTCAATCTCAACTACAATATTGGAGACAAGGTTTTTTTTCTGGTAAAATATACAAAATATAATTTTCCATTTTAACCATTTTTGAGTATACAATTCAGCAGTGTTAAGTACATTCATTTTGTGAAACCATCACCACTATCCCTCATCCCAAGATGAAACAGTATACCAGCAATACACCAGGGTTCCAATTTCTCCACATCCTTGCCAACACTTGTTATATTCTGATTTTTGAATAACAGCCAGCCTAATGGGTGTGAAGTGGTATCTCATTGTGGTTTTGATCTGCTTCTCCTTAATGATTAGTAATGTTGAGTATCTTTTCACATGTAAAGCATTTCTATAATCAAACTGATTTATTTCGTTTAAAATGAACAATCTAAGAACTACATTGTTTGCATATAAAAAACCCATAAAACCCAATGAGTTTTCAATAAATAATGTAAAACAATTCCAAAATATGCCATCCTCCTACTCAGATGGTTTTGTTTTGGAATTTTCTACAAATATTTATAATCAAAACATAAAACTGTAAATAGTAAATATTATTTAATTTCTGACATTATGAGATGATAAAATGTAGGAGCAATGTTGTTGCTTGTGAGAAAAATAAATCTAGATCATTACATTTTGAGCTATAGAACATCCTACATTTTACAAGATAAAATAATTTATAAACTTCTCTATGAGACAGAGAGAGGGTAAGGCAAGTAATGAATTTAATACAGTAACTAGGGAATTCCCCGGCGGTCCAGTGGTTAGGACTCCACACTCTCAATGCCGAGGGCCCGGGTTCAATCCCTGTTTGGGAAACTAAGATCCCACAAGCTGTGCAGTGCAGCCAAAAAAGAAAAAAAAAAAATACAGTAACTAAACCTGAAAAGGGGAGATGGAAAACAAGGAGGAGAAAAATTACATGAAAAACACTGAATCAACATGCTGACAAATACCTGAATTCTCTACTTTCACGGATAGTCCTCTGCCCTTAGAGCTTTACAAGAGCAACAAAGGGCCAAGGACCAAAAGCTAACGTTGGAATTAAGGAGATAATCCTGTGAGAAAAAGGATTTTTTTCATTCACGTAAATTTTAAAAATCCCAAATTTCATGAAAAATATTAGTCATTAGGTTAAAAAAAAGAAAACACATCCATAAAGGTGTATCAAGGGTATGTAGCATCGCCGCGCAGCCTGGGCTCTTTCTAACAAGTGTGTCTGTCTGCTGAAGGGATGGCCCCCACAGTGATCAAGTTCCACCGCTCAGTCCTTCCCTGGGGTGGAGAGGAAGAGCTCAAGGGCAGCAGAGCCAGCTCGGCACCAACGAGGCAGTGCTGGCAGGAGCCCCAGCACCCGAGCCGACAGAGGGCAGGATGAAGTCTCGCCTGCACGTTTACACACTGGAGTCTCTAGGACACTTTCACTTACTACGACTGGATTCTCCTATGAGAATCTAGGAAAATTTCTAACTGTCTCCCCCAGACCCATTCCTGCTTCTCTCCAGTCTCTTCTCAGTAATGCACCAAATAGTCTTTCCAAATGCACCTCCAGCAGATCATGAATGCCTACTCACACACTTCAGAAGGTTCTTAACATCAAACCCACGAGGTATCACCTCACACTGGTCAGAATGGCCATCACTGAAAAGTCTACAAATAATAAATGCTGGAGAGAAGAAAACCCTCACACACTGTTGGTGGGAATGTAAATTGGCGCAGCCACTATGGAGAACAGTACAGATGTTCCCTAGAAAACTAAAAACAGAGTTACCATATGATCCAGCAATACCACTCCTGAGCATATACCCAGACAAAACTATAACTGGAAAAGATACATGCACCCCTATGTTCATGGCAGCACTATTAGAATAGCCAAGACATGGAAGCAACCTAAATGCCCACTGACAGAGAAAGAAGATATCATGTGATATCACTTGTATGTGGAATCTAAAAAAGTTATACAAATGAACTTATTTACAAAACAGAAACAGACTCACAGACATAGAAAACAAACTTAAGGTGACCAAAGGGGACGGGGGGAGGGATAAATTAGGAGTTTGGGATTAACAGATACACACTACTATATATAAAATAGATAAACAACAGGGACCTACTGTAGAGCACAGGGAACTATATTAAACTATAATAGGGAACACTGGAGTAAGGGCAGTTCTGGGAAGGAGAGAAGAAAGGGAGATGACGGACTGAGATCCAGACATATTGAGTCTGGGGCGGTTGCAAGACCTCCGAGCGGATCCGCCCTCAGTCCTGGGAGAAGCAAGTCAGAAGCTCAGATGTTAATGTGCAGCTCATCAGCAGTCTCTCCGTGTGGACTCACGCATCCTTGCAGGTGCTTCATCCAGCTCCTTAAAAGACCATTAGCACCACTCTTCTCCCCTCTTCACTCCCCTCCATCACCTGCTTCAGTAGCTGGATCAAGTGGGGGCTCCCTCCAACAAGCACTGCAGAATCTACGTGTTGTCATCCGCTCAACAGGACACTTTTCTCAAAGGCGAGAACGTGTCTGCAAGTGGTGCATGCCAGGAGACCAGTGCTCCTAACTCAAAGGGGAGCTAAGTGTTCTGGAACTCGGTACACATGGTGGGAAAGGAGACGAGAGAGAGAAGGCTAGAGGAGAGGAGATAAAAGAGGGAAGGAGGTGAAAGCATGAGATGAAATGTCCCCCTGGGAATTCCCTGGCAATCCAGTGGTTAGGACTCGGTGCTTTCACTGCTGTGGCCCTGTGTTTAATCCCTGGTCAGGGAGCTAAGATCACTCAAGCTGTGTGGTGTGGCAAAAAAAAAAAAAGAAGGAAGGAAGGAAGAAAAAAAGAAATGTCCCCCAAACACCAAGGGAGTTTTACTGAACGGGTACTTACACCTGTGTTTTGGCACAGACGGTATAAAGGACAGGGGATCACTGCTACTAAAGGAACCTAAAGGAGAAGCTCAATTCTCACCAGTGCACGGAACAGCTCAAGTCCATTTCCAGGTGAGGACTTCTGTCCTAAGCTTGCAAAGACGGCCACCCTTATGTGAGGAACTATTTGGAGGGGCTTAAAGTGAGGCTAACAAGTTAATTTGCTATATACATTTATATGTGTTATTACCATGTAAGCCACTGAAAATATTTTTCTACTTAAAATGTTTTTAGTTGTAATGGAAACAGGGGATAAGGAAACAAAATGAAAGAGACAAATATTACAATGTCTTTCACTGTAATTAAACTTCAGGAACACCAAAATGATATATGGATTTTTCCAAGATAATACCACATTTGGGGGTGTTTAAGGGTCAAAATGAACATTAAATACATTAAAAACCAAAAAGTTAAGGCTAAATGGTAAAAATTCCTCTATGCCGTGGTTCTACAATTTGATTTTCGGCCTTGCTCCTTAGTGTTCCCAGTTCTGGTACATTAAAGAAAGCTCTTAGCCCCAGGATCTTTCTTTACAGGGTCCTCTCTTCCTACAGTTTGGGGCCCCGTACAGAGCCTGTTCCTGTGTGACTCTAGTCACAGTGTCCTCCGATGACAGTTCCCTGAGACACTCACATTCTGCTGAACAAGCATGTTCAACAGCCCTACCGATGAGCTCACAAACACCGCACAGATGAACAAGACCTAGTCTCCCCTCAAAGAACTTTCTGTGCCGAGACGAGCATGAAGCACAAAGGTGCCAGTCTTTGCTCTAGTTTTTTATTTTCCTTCTTTCACTTTATCTTGTTTTCTCATGTTTTTCCTTCTCAAAAAGTTTTAAAATGGGAATCAACTGTGACCTATGTACTTTAATACATATATAAAAAAATAGTTTGGGGACTTCCCTGGCAGTCCAGTGGTTAAGACTTGGAACTCTCAATGCAGAGGGTGCTGGTTTGATCCCTGGTTGGGGAACTACGATACCACATCCTGCGCAGGCAAAAAAAAAAAAAAAAAGTTTGAATACATAAATGCATTTAAAAGCTGGAAAGGACTTGAAAACTAGAAAGCAGAAAGTTATGATTTTAATGCAATATTTTTGATTTTCAAATATAGACTTAAGTTGATTTGAAAATACCACTCACCATCTTCTTAGTGCAGTGGTAAAAACCAGACAACAGAAAACAAAGAGCAGAACCTACTTCCCCAAAACACAAAGGAGTTAAACCTAAAGCCACTTTGGAAAAATTAGGCTTTCCCCACTCCCACCATCCTTTCACCACTCAGACTCCTTTAAAGTCTTCTGTGGGTATCTGAGGAGCACAGTTTGACTAGTTCTGTTCTGGGGAGCCCCTGAAGTCTCTCCTCTCTTGCCGCTCATCGTCATCATCACCAACACCACCATCACATCAATAGCATTATCACTCCCACCATCACCACCACCACCATCATCACCAGTAGCACCAGCAATACCCCACCACCACCACCACATATTCTGACACTAGAATTTATCTCTAAAATGAAAACGTGTTACATTTTTAAGGCTATTACTCTCTTTATGTTTAAAGCACACCATTCTTCTTGGGAGAATTTATGACTTCAAAAATATTTGAATAACATGCCTTTCATAAACCAAAGTCTCTTGACTGTGCTATCAATTCAAAAACCCATCTTTTAGTTATAGTCTGAAAGACTCTATGGAAGAAATTTGTGAAATGACTGACTTGTGGGAACAGGCATTTTGAAATGAATGAAAGCTCTAAAATAAACCAAGACTGAATTCTCTTGTAAGTTATTCTCAACTCTCCAGGATAAGCCCACAGGAACTGTTAAAGGCTAAAATCCATGCATCTGTTATGCAGCAAGTTTGAGAGAGTTTATAAGTAAGTCTTCCTACCCCTACGACACCACATATTTCATAGCACTTTCAAGTTCTGCGTATTTCCACACACATTAAATGAACTGAACCTTACAAATTACATCTGTTTTACAGATGGGGAAACAGAGGCTCAGAGGCCAGATTTGGAAAAGGTGTTATAACCAATAACCAGTAAGGACTGAACAGAAATGCCTATCTTCAGGATAAAATTCCAGTGCTCCTTCCATTACAACATTCTATCACCAAATGTTAAATTCACTTTTTTCCTGCTGTTTGAATGGTTTACACGTTCTAAAAATAGGTGTCTCTATAAAAATGTAAGTAACATAAACAGTCTTAGGTGATTAAAAAGGATCACACGATAGCATGGTTTAAAGAAAAAAGCTTTCTTCTTTTTTTAAATTCCAAAATGTTACCATGTAAAGATAAACTTTTCAAGAAAAAGTGTTTAACGAAGAGCTTCCTGAAGCTACAGTGAGCGGGCTTTTAATTAGGCGCCACATTAATCAGGTAGGGAAGCGCGGGCAAGATTTGCGCAGAAGTGCGCGGGGCGCCTAATTATTGCTAACACTGACAAACAGTACGCAGTCCATTCTTTCTCACCGCAGTCCTTTTAACCGAAATGACAGAATAATAAATCATAAAGTCATTCCAAATGCCTTCCATAGTTGAAAACACATGAGTGCTACGCTTACTGATAACACACAGTCCTCGGTTTCAAGGGGCGGGATCAACGAAACCATCGTTTTCAGCTTTGGAGAACCGAAGCCACCTCCCTCTCCACTGCCTTGAGTGTGCGTAAAAATCTTGTGGAGAAAGTGCTCTGAGTTCAGAATTCCGTCACTGGACAGACTCCGAGACATCTCCTTCGTCAATTTCTATCAATGGAAGGAATTATGAAATGCAGAACCAAGCGAAAGGTTTACTGCAAACAATAATTAAAGTGTCCAAAAGAAAATGCTTATTGCCTTGTTTTTCTTCAAAACGGCAGGAAACGAGGCTGCTTCCTCCGCGGTCAGACCCTGTGAGAGGCACTGCCGAGCGGGGCGGCCGCGGGGGCGGCGGCGCGGGGCCCGGAGCAGCTCCGCGCGCAGCGGCGGGGGCGCCATCTTACGCGTCGTCTGCGCGCCCCTCGCGCCCCGTCCGAGGCCCTGGAGAAGCAGCTGCTGTCTGCTCCGTGTCGGCTCTGTTTCTGCGGCTCTGCGGGCCGCGGGGGCGAAAGTACCTGCGGAGAGGGGCCGCCCACCCCCTGGAGACGCTACCTTGCGCGCCGAACGCCCGGGCGCCCGCATCTAGGGCAGCGCGGGTTTCCAGCTCCACCCTGTCGCCGCGCGCCCCGGGCCGCCGGCTGTCGTCACCGGGAGGCTCCGTGCTGACTGCGCCCGGCGACCTGCAGGCGCCCGCGGGGCAGGAGCTGGCGTTGCCCTTCCCTTCCCTTCCCTTCCCGGGAGGGAGCCGATCACCCCCTCCAGCGGGAGGGGCGGGGGGAGGCATCCGCGGAGAGGACTTGAAAGCTCTGATTATCTAATTGCAGCTGACACTAAACCGATCTTCCTGCCTCTTAAAATTCGTTCAATTGTCACAGCCATTTTCACTACAGGACCCAGTTACAGCAGCACCAGAGCCACTTTTCCTGTTTTTTGAAAGTCTGCCAAAAGAGCAAGGGCGCGTTGCCCATTGGCTGCATGCAAATAAACCGCTGCTCCTTCCTACTCCTTTGTGTTCCGTTCCTTCCTCTTTCCCGCTTTTCCTGAACACACACTAAACGTTCGGCATACCAACACTAGCTATAATTTTCTAAATGAGCCCCATATGTAAATTGGCACGTGTCCAACTTCTTTCCTGCTTCTATCTACAAAAGATCTAAGTAGCAAACACTACCGCGTATTAATCAAAGCCTCAGTTTACGAATGTACAAAGTAGCCACCAAAACAATACATTGTTCTGCCTTAAGCGCGGCGAGAAAGAGTTTCTTCTTTTTTAAAAAAGATAAAAGCTCTCAAGTGTTTCAAGCTGGAGTTATACTGCAGGTTGGCAAAAACATAGTCTGAATAGAAAATAACATTTTTCTGTAAGCTTAATAGGGTGAATCACTACACATATACGACTATATACACTTATCAGTTAAAATTTTTACCAGTTGGCTAAGTGACAAGGTCACACAGGGGTCGTGGGTCTGGAAAACGAATCGGACCTGTCTCTTGACCACACTGCCACACTGCCTCCATGCCCGGGGACGCCCACCTAGGTCCCTGTGCTGATTCCACTAGGACATGGGATGGCGTCCCAGCAATGCTTTGCATTGACAAAATCAAGCGAGCTCTTTGGAAGCGGGTTTGAGTTGGAGATTCCAGGGAAAGGACCTTAGAAGTCTCATTTTAGGTGAGAAATGGAAGTACTGGCTGTGGCATAACCAGTGCCGGCTGCCAGGACTTCCCCTTCAGTTCAGTTCCTTTCACTTTGCTCAACTGGTCACACAGAGGTTCGGACACTGTCCTTTTAGGATACAATACAGGTTACACAGTATACAGTGCGTGTGAGGCTGCATGTTGCGGACGAATGGAGCATCCTACAGCTTCAAGAGGAGCTTGAGGACAGAAGTACTCAAGGGGCTTCACGGAGGGTGGGTGACTGTGATTTGCAGACAGAAAGGGGCAGGGCGATCAGGTGTGTGCATGTGCTGGGAAAGGCAACACTGAGTGTGGCCTATTTGTGAAGCCATACGGAAACAATCCCAATCAGAACGGAAAGCAGGACCCGGGGACAGAAGGAAAGGTGCTGGCTGGACAAGGCTGGGAAGGGCACTGAGCCAGGCAGAGAGACGGAGACTGCATTAGGAACTAGGAAACCAGGACAGGTTTCCGAAGGGACCTCTGAAGCTGTGATACCAGAGACTGCTGGTGAAGAGATGAAATTGGTGTAAAACAAAGACTTTTGCTTGGGAGCCAAAAAAATCAATCATTTCTTATTTTATTAATGTAAATATATAGATTGATTCCATTTCTCAAGATGTTTTTATGTATAAAATGATGATTTAGTCTTCAATGTATATATTTTAAAAAGTACAAACAACTAGGAATAACTTTCTGGAGAAGGATATTATAATTACAGAGCCAGATACTTTCTTAAAGAATATTACTTTCATATAAAATTTTACTGAATCAATTTCTTGATTACTTTCTCCTTATCTAAGAAGATACCAGTAACATCTTGCACCTCTCGCATTTGGTGAGAACACTGATGCAAGACTGCCAACTAATCTTATAACAATGAGATAAGCCCAGAAAAAAGCAGGGCTATTACACTTCTTTTTCAGTTTTTCAGTTTTTTAAGCGTCTTAAATCAACACCCCAAGCTATACAGGTCTGACTATACAATCTTTGTCTCTGTTAAGACTGGTCGGAGAACCATATTTCAGTGTGGAAAGTAACCATACGTTTGACTATAACCTGGTTGCAGTTAAGCAGATGGGATTATATTCAGTGAATATATTTGATCATTTCTTTCCTTCCTAGCTTTTTGCTGAAAATCACTGACCTACATCGCCTCTACCAGGAATTTAGCAGATGAAAGTAAAGACTATTTGAAGAGACATGGCAAAGCTGTCTAAAAATATTTGTTCCAAATAAAACCACAAAGTCATGGTTTTGAGAAATTCTGCTATAAATACTTCTATGTCATGCTGGAATTATTCCCCATATAAAAAGGCAGCACATGAAGGAAAACAAATATTAATATGAATTGTGACATGTTTCTTTTAAATTCTAATCTAACACAAGAAGCCTCCTTGACTCTCTAATTACAGACCTGAATTTCACTACCATCAGCAAATACGCTTTCGATGCCAGAACCATTGCCAATTGTTAGTTAAATTACTTGAAACGTAAAGATTTAAGAAAATCAGAGATTCATGGCAGTCAAACACATGTACTTTGCTCTTCCAAAAATTTCCCTGAAACTCCAGTAAAGAAATTGTTAAAAGTGTAAATCCATGAGGTCAAGAAGATGGGAACAGGAGAGAGAGGAGATGAGAGATGCTGACATTCTGGAAGCTGGAAAGCAAATGAGCAAGTTGCGAGCTCTCCTGGGAGCCCAGAGAAAGTTATCGTTGAACTGCAGGCAAGGACACAACAAGCAGCAGGCGGCGTAGAGCCCCAGACACCGCAGGGGCCGAGCACGGGGAGACAGCAGGCAGGGTTGCCTCAGGACACTTGAATAAGTTACTTAGAAACACCGCTCCCCATAAAATGCTATTACCTCCCTGCACAGAAAGTATGTGTGCAGTCAGGAGGTATCCTAGTAACCTGAGGGAAAAGGGTTTTATTTTGAAGTGTTCACTGCAGGGCTCTACAGCATCTGCCTCGGCAGATTTATATGTACTGACATAGACCTTTAGTTTCTGGTGAGCAACAAACTAGCTGAAGTAGCTAATGCCATCTGAAAGTGTATGAGGAACAATATAAATGAGTAGGGGGAACTAGAAGTAAACCTTAAGATCTAATCGAAATGAATCGAGCTATCATCTAGCTAGCTTTACTAAGTGTACAGTAAACATGGATCAAAACATGTCCATTTCTATTTCTGGGCAGCAAGTTGAAAGTAGCAAACCAGTTCTCAGATAGAAAGAACGCCGGGTTCTGTGCGGTTTACCTGGCTGGGGCTTGCTGGGGTGCAGCTGTGCTCCGGCTCCAGGCAGCGGGGGAGGGCTCAGCCCTGCAGGCCCAGCAACCTGGGTGGGGCTCACGCTGGTCAGAGACCCCGTGGGCAGTGGCTGACCTCTCTTTAACAGCTGCTTCTGTTCTTGCTGGCGGAAGCGTGGAGGCACCTCGCGAGGCAGGTAACGGGATGCAGCTGGCTGCTGGCCGCCGGCAGACGCACGTTTGCCATTGCTGCTGCTGGAGAGAGTGCTGGTGGAAGTACTGGTACTGGTCCCGGCAGGTTGGAGCTGGCTTGAACAGGTCTTAGTAGGTTCTGGCACTAGAAGGAACAAAAGGAAAAGACCCCAACACTTTAGTTATCACCTCCTTCAACCCAAACCAAAGAAAACAAAACCAAAAACTGAGAAAGAAATGACAGTGGAGAGCTTTGGAATCGAACTCCACGAAAGCCCAGAGTTCCAGGCTTGAGACCCAGTTGTCCTATAAATGAACCTCGATCCTGAGCTGTAGCTCTTGGCCAGTTTCCTCATCTATAAGACAGGTGATCACGCTGGGTTAGAGCAGCAGCTCTTCAGCTTGAGCTGGAGTCAGGTTAAAGGCCTGATTCCTAGGACCCGCCCGGGGAATTCACGTGGTTGGAAGGGAGGGGAGACTACAAATCTGCATTTCTAATAAGTTCCCAGGTGAGGGTGATGCCCCGGGTCCTGGGCCCACACTTTGAGAATCACTGCTCTCAGTCTGTGTTTCTCAAATTTAAGGGATCATTAGATGTCCATGAATTTATATATATATTTGTTTTAATTCTGAAGACAATCTAAGAAATATATATATATATGCGCATTCTGGGTTACCTGAATAATTAAGGCATTTGTGGTGATGGTATATCGATAGCACCACTACACTCCTCCCAGATTTATTGGAAAAGAATGCCCGTAGGCTAATTTGCAAATGATGCATTAAGTGAAAGCCAAAACACTATCAGAGTGTGCTGCATCAACAAAGTTTCCACAGCAATGTAAACAGGAAAAAGGAGCAGGAGAGTTGAGTGACAGCCCTGCTAGTGAGCATGCCAAATGCAAAAGGTGATCTGAGTGGTGGCCCTGAGTGAGGAATGGAGCACAGGCCTGTCAAGCGCCAAAGAACCTGAGCCTCAAGTTCATTTCCATCTTGAATTTGAAACATTAATATCCAGAATATTATGTTACCCTGTTATTTGAAAAAAAATTTTTTCGACTTAATTTATAAATGTCTTTGATTTCAGAATTGAGTAAAAGCTATGTGCAAAACGAGTTATACCTAGTTCTCTGTATATCTTGTTTGTATAAGCAGCATTATAAAAACCTTTCCAGTCGACACTGTTTGCCTTTTATTATCCCTTGCGATCAGCCCGCATTTCTCACCTCCCGTAATGGGTTCTGCTGTCCACCCCGCAACCCCATTGTACACAGTCAGTATCCGCGAAGCCTCTGCCCACTGTTTTTCTGTCACCCTGCCTGGCAAACCCTCAATTCTGGATGAAGCCACTGTCACTGTCCACTCTCTCCACCCTGGACTCGGACTGCTATGTCTCTCAAGAAAACAGAGCCGTGCAGTTTGGCATCACTATGAACTCCTGGGCCCTAACCTCAGGACACGCTCAGTGCTTCCTGACCAGCCTATGATTTCCTGGGTCTGCCTGGTTCCACTGCTGTCAATGACTCATTCAAAGACCTTCCACTCTCCAGTGATAATGCCTTTATCTCCCACCCCCAGAAGATAAACTGGACCTTATTCTTCAAAGAAATAAAGACCAGCAGGCAAAAACCAGGTTTCTGCTCCTACAATACACATCACACTGTTCTCTGTCCCACACTTCTGTTATTCCTATCCAAGGCTAGTATTATATTTACCAATTCCAAGACTCACATTTCTTCACATATGAAAATCACTTGCATCGGCATGTGTCTTACCATCGACGGCACATCCCTTCCTCAGTGGCACATGAAATACTGGGGCATCTCACTGCCTATGGTGTCAGAGAGGCACCACAAGACGGCTCCCTCCACGGCTCTGGATCCCGTCTCAGGGACTTTGTGTGTCCTGGATCTTCAACTCATGACATTCTCCAGAGCAGATATAAAGGCTCAAAGTTGAAGACTGGGTCTTCGATTAATTCTTTGTTTTACAAATATTTATATTTTTTCTTCCAGGGCTTAGTAGATGGACATTGCTGAGTGTAAAAGAGAAGAGAAATCCGGCCACCGAGTTCGCGTGTGGAGTGGAGGAGAGCACATTTCCAACCAGTAACCAGGCCAGGATGTGGCCACCCTGCAACCAGGCCCTCCTGGTCAGCACTTAGACATGCGCACACCTCTGCTCTCTCTAGACAGCGGCTCTCCGGCTCTTCTCGACCCACACCCCCCTCCCGACTGGCCTCCTTCTCCTCTCCTCCATCACACTTCTGGTCCAGCTTCCTCACCTGCTGTGTGCCTCTCAGCCAGGTCCTCTCACCCTCCTCTTCCTCCTTGTGGCTGAAACCCTATGCCCCCTGAGCTTCCTCTGCTTGCCCTCTCAGTCGTCTGTATTGGCGGTGACTGCTGTGGCTGTCCTGAGCCTCTCTTCCTGGGCCTCCACGACACCGGAAGTCCTTTCTTGGATTTCCTCTGACCTCTCCAGACACTCTTTTCTGCTCCCCAATGACAGGCTGCTTCTTCTGCCTCTTTAAGGTTCTGCTGCAGACACTAATCCTGGGTCATCTAATCTACGCACAACGCTTCATTTATCAACCCTGTGGTCCTGGTCTGAGACCTGGATGGCTATTAGATACCTACATCGAAGTCTTACAGGCACCTCAAAGTCAACGTGTCCCAAACACTCATCGGCTTTCTCGACTCATTCTTCTTCTGAGTCTTCCCGTTGTTCTTCCGGCAAATGGCTCCAAGTCAGAAACCCAGGTTCCATCCTTGATTACTCCCCCTATCTCCCCAAACCTATATCCAACCAACCACCAAACGTTGACATTGCTAGCTCCCAAATGTCTCCCCTAAGTAGCCCTCAAACTACTCCATCAATTTCCATTCCTTTTGCCATGACCAGAGCCTGTTTCTAATCCATCATCCACTGCGGCCAGCATGATCCTTCTGAGATGCAGATCGCCTCCCTGGTTTAGAAGGCTTTGGGGATTCCTACGACCCTTAGGATAAAGTCCAAGGTCCTAGCAGTTAGCTGTCCTAATGCCCAATTTTCCAGCCCCCTCTAACTTCACGATGCTGAACTTCCTGCTTCTGGGCCATTGTGCCCCCTCTTCTGTCTAACCACCATGTATCATCAGTCCTAAAACAACATATTTCCACATTTCAACATCTCTCAAACTGAGATGCATCTTATAATTGATGTTGTATGTATCAGTTTAAAAGGCAATGCTTTTTTTCTAAGTGGTGCATAAAATAATGCATAAAACAACTGATCATATCTCAGATTCAATAAAACATGGTAATTCCTAGTCATTCTTTAAATATCAAATTAAATGTCACTTCCCCTCAGAACCTTCCCTGACTCTCCTAGGCCAGTTTGGGTGTTTCCCAATGCATTCAGCATTGTATATTGCTTAGATGAACATCCATTACATCTTTTTTTTTTTTTAAAGAAAGTGATAAAACCTATTATAGGTTGATTTTTAACACTCCCTTTTTTTTTTTTAATTTTTGGCCGCGTCGTGCAGCATGTGGGATCCTAGTTCCCTGGCCAGGGATCTAACCCACACTCCCTGCAGTGGAAGCACAGTGTCTTAACCACTGGACTGCCAGGGAAGTCCCTATAGGTTGATTTTTAAATGTACAGGGGCCTTCAAATATATTTTTTCCTGATATTGGCCTTTAGCTAATTAAAGTAGCAGAAGTTTCTAAGTATTTACCTAAATGAGTGGAAAACTTACGTCCACACACAAAAACCTCTACATGAATGTTCACAGCAGTTTTATTCATAATTGCCAAAAACTGGAAGCAACCAAGATGTCCTTCTATACGTGAGTGGATAAACAGACCGTGGTACATCCATACAATGGAATGTTAGTGTTAAAAAGAAATGAGTTATCAATCCATAAAAAGAAATGGAGGAACATTAAATGCATTTTATTAGGTAAAAGAAGCCAGTTTGGAAAGGCTACATGCTCTATGACTCCTATAATATAACATTCTGGAAAAGGCAGAACTACGGAGACCATAAGGCACTTGGTGGTTGAGAGGGGCTCGGGGGAGAGGGAGGGAGGGAGGGAGGGATAAGCAGGCAGAGTGCAGGAGCCTTTCAGGGTGGTGACACTGTGATACTGTGAGATCGGATACAACATGAGGCATTTGCCAAAACCCATCAACTGTACAACACAAAGAGTGAAGGCACAAGTAAACTCTGGACTTCAGTTAATAATAATGTATCAATACGGGTTCATCCACTGTAACAAATGCACCACACCAAGGCCAGGTATTAATAACAGGAGACACTGAGGGTGGGCTGGGGGTGGAGAGATGGAATATATTGGAACTCTTTATTTTCTGCCCAGTCTTTCTGTAAACCTAAAACTGCTCTAAAAAAATAAAGTCTATTAACTAAAAAGACAAAAAACGAAAAGCAGAGAAGCAAATTTGATGTCTCTTTCACTTTCCATTAGGACTTTGCGAGCGAAATTGAGAGCAGGGTAGAGGTACACTTGTCTGGGAAACTTAGAACCACTAAATTTATTTAAAAACACGTCATCAGCAGATCAATTCACTTAACTGCACATTTTAATGCATCTGGCCCAAAGGTTTTATTCTAGACCTTGCAGTTGCTTCTTAGGAAGCTCAGTCTGAATGCAATTGGTTCTTTCCTTTTACTACAAAATTCAAAAGAAGCAGAAGAAGAAAAGGAGGAAGAGGAGTAGAGGGAGGAAGGAAGCAAGAGAACCACTAGAGAGCCCTACCTGCCCTTGTTACAAAACCTGTTTCCTTTTGTAGTAACCAACATCGGCTGGCCAGCTACTACCAGGCAAGGCGCTTCCACCCGTCATCCTGCCTGTTCAAAGGCTGGAAACGAAGAAAACCTACCTGAACTCAAAACCTGGAGGAAACAACTGGCAAGGACTCAGAAGCAAAGAACCCACACTGACCCTAAGAAATCACCCCGTCTTACCCTCATCCACACAGACTCCCTCGGCCCAAGTCTGCTAACCAAGATGACAGTTGCTGTCAGGACTGGTCTTCCATGACACTGCTGTTATCTTTTCAAAAGTATCAAAGGACAAATTCAGGGCTATTTTTCTTCAAAACCTTTAGAGGAAAAGGAATTCATGATACAGAAATGAAGAAATAAATGAATGTTATCAGTTACTAGATTATTTATTTATTTTTTGCGATACGCGGGCCTCTCACTGTTGTGGCCTCTCCCGTTGCGGAGCACAGGCTCCGGACGCGCAGGCTCAGCAGCCATAGCTCACGGGCCCAGCCGCTCCGCGGCATGTGGGATCTTCCCGGACCGGGGCACGAACCCGTGTCCCCTGCATCGGCAGGCGGACTCTCAACCACTGCGCCACCAGGGAAGCCCCCGTTACTAGTTTTGAATCTAAACAACCAGTTCTAAGTTATTTGACATGAAATACTCAATTTTCCTTGTGTTATCTGCCTGATGCATTATGTGTAGTCCTTTTTATATCTAAGATAGCCCTTTTTTAAAAAAATTCTTTTTAATGCAGCAGGTTCTTATTAGTTATCTATTTTATACATATTAGTGTATATATGTTAATCCCAATCTCCCAATTCATCCCACCACCACCAGCCCCCCACCCCGCTTTTCCCCCTTGGTTTCCATACGTTTGTTTTCTACATCTGTGTCTCTATAAGACAGCCTCATTCTGAGAGTGAAAGTACTCTAGGCCAGTCTTCCCTTTCCGCGTGAATAACTGCTGATTAAGGCAGGAGCCAGCAGGTGAACTAAATGTTTCTTACATTTTTAAAAGGCAGGGAAAAAAACAATGAACAATATGTCACAGAGACCATATATATATGGCCTACAAAGTCTAAAATACTTACTATCTGGCCCTTCACAGGAAAAGTATGACCAGCTCCTGCTGTAGGGACTAGAAACTTCTTGTGCTATTATATTAAGCATCAGACGTACAAATTTCTTAGGGGAAAAATCCAAGTAATGTATGCCAAAGTCTTGTGTGAGCGTTGTTTTAATAAATAAATAAGTATAACTAACTAATTAGTTTCATGTCTCCTCTCCAATTGTGAGGCTCACCCTCTTTATGATTACTGAATGAAGGGTAATATGATGCTATTACTCAAGAAAACAAAGGGAACACTTGAAGTTGAAGAGATTTGATCGCTCTCTTAGAAACCCAGGTGCTCTTAATACAGCCCAGCACTGAGCTGCGAGAACAGAATGCACTCTGTTACCCTGTCAACACAGACTGGATGAGCTGCTCACCTCTTCTTCCTATTTGCTCTGCTGGCCCTCTGACCAGAAGCAAGAAGCAGACTTCGAATCTTTGGCCTCATTCCTCTGCCCTGGACTCTGCGGAGAGGCCATCCAGGTTCACGATTAGGACCATCAACTCTAGGCTGACACCCGAATACTGTCTGTTCTATATTGCCCCCAGCTCTAGTTCAGCCTTGACCTTCAGTTGTGTACTGGACGGTGATGCTTGGAAGCTGTCACCCTTCAAACTGAAAGTACCCAAAGGCCAAACAGGATTTCCTGGGCTGAGCCCAGGATGGTGCTGACTGTTGTAGGAAGGCACTGAAGCATAAGGTGTTTCTCACCTAAGTGAACCAACAATCAACAGGGGAAATAAAAGTTACAAGACACAGAAGCATGTGGTATAGACTGGAAGTTGGTCACTTAGCGGAAAGATAACCATGTACTGCCCAACATGGTAGCCACTAACCACATATGGCTACCGAGCACTTGATGTCTGAACTGAGATGTGCTCTAAGTACATACACGCTGCATTTCAGAGAGTCAGTACACAAAAATCTCATTAATTTTTATATTGATGTATTGAAGTGATAAAATTTTGAATATATTGAATTAAAAATATTAGAAGTAATCTCACCTGTTTCTTTTTAGTTTTAAAATGTTGCTCCTGGAATATTTGAAGTTCCTTATGTGGCTCACATTTGTGGCCTGAATTCTATTTCTATTGAATAGCGCTGGTCTAGAAACAGCACTGTCTTCTTGAAGGAGTTAAAGTTTGAGTTGGCTTCTCAGAAATGTGTTAAATTTAAATAACTGTCTGTTTTCATAAAGGACCATCAGTCGTGGTCCTTTTCGGGTGAGAGATTTTCCCTTACAATTCTGTACCAGCTGAAGTACTAGCGCCTTATCTCACAAACAGAAAAATGTCACTAGATATTTGCAAAGTAGCTAGCGAGACCAAGGGCCCAGAGTACAGAGCAAGCACAGTATTCCCAATTTACCCACACACTCAACCTCATGGTTGTATTTCTAGCTGCCTGAGATACTAGTGTCGTGGCTGGTGGTCTGGGGGGGGGGGGTCACCCTGGATGCTGAGGAAAAGGAAGAGAAGCGTCACTCAGCAGAGGGACGAGGGAGAGGGAACCAAGAATTCTGACCCTGCCAAGCTGCACCTCTGGCCTCTTTTCCATGAGATAGTGATAAACCTTCTTTAAGGTAGTATTTTGCAGGTCTTTGAAACTAGCAGGCAACTAACAATCTCAACTGAGAAGTAGAGACTCTTAAAATCTGGATCTATTCTTAAAATACAGATAAATCAAATGGTCAGTTTTGACTCTCCACACTCTCTTCTCAATCTATCGCTGCCCAAAGAACTAGGCTAGGGTATCAAAGCAATTCTGACGTTCCTCTTCTCAAACAGACCGGGATCTAAGGTGATACCTCAATGACGAAGTCTCAGAAGCCAGTCGACCTGACACATCACTATTTTCACAGTAGAACAAAGTAAGGCAATGGGAATTTTAGCTTGATTCATATGGATCGCCAACAAATGATCTGTTTTATTTAGAAGAAATTAGAATAGCATCCAGTGAATAACTACACAGCTAATAAAGAACTTCCAGCAAGCTGGACACTGGTTCTTTAATAAACCTTTACTTTTTTTATTTTAAATGAGAGCGACACCTGCTGGCGAAAAGGTAAGATATTAAATCCTTATGTAAGAAAGCAAGTCCTTTCAACAATTTTCTTTCCAAGAAACAATTTTCCGCTTTCAGTTAAAAATTTCAGGGGACATTGTCACATCAGGGTCCAAGTAGTTTATAAATTCCTACCATTGCTTTTCCAAAACAACAGGCCACAGTATAGGCAGGAAGTTTAGACTGTCCCTTCAGGTGTCTGGGTGACTTCAGGAAGGCTCTCCTTTCAAACTTTTGTACGACACCTTGCCATCTCTAGGAGACCAAGACAGAAGGCTCTGCCCTTGCTGACCCAGCCTCCTTACCTTTTATTCTACTCTGGACGACCCCGTTCTCTCTTCTGCTTCTCTAGCCATTTTACATGGCCCAAGCCCCAAAACTGCCATCTGGACGCCCCCCACCCCCCAGCCCCCCTTGGCCTTCCTTCCACTATGCTATCCACACCTCTGTACCATCCCAGCCTTCAGTTGCTTTCCAGACTGCCTGAAACTGCAGGCTCAGGAAGCGACGAGTTCTGTACCCACTTCTGCTATTCCAAGCCCCTACTGCTAACGCTCCTCTTATAATCTAACGTGGTCGGCCCAAAGTCCCTTATAGCAACTGTTCCAAACTCTCCCTACCTCTTCCAAATCCTGATACCCACCCCCTTCTCTCAATCTCTGGCTGGGACTCTAGGTTCCTGAGATCAATGCTACTCACTCACTCACACACACACGAAGCCTTTCTACAGCCCAGCTCCAGGTGCTGGGACCTTCCAGTGAACAAAAAAGGCAGACTCCCACCTCCTCACCCCCTCCGCTCACATCTCAGCAGGGGAAAACGACAATGAACGTGATGCATTTAAGATAAGTAGTCATCAGAAGGTGCTAAGTGCTGTGAAAAACGAGGAAAGCTGGGCAGGGTAACTAAGGGCTCAAGCTGACTTTTCTCATGTTATCTGCCTATCATTTTCACACCCCACATGTGTCAGTATCCTCATTTATCCTCTCTTTATTTACTTATTTAGGAAATACATAATCAGTGCCTATTTTGTGCCAGGCACTGGGTGTGTTGAGGAAAATAAATAGATACGGCTCCCGTCCTTGTAGTTTATAGTCTAGTTTATAGTCTACTATCTTAAAAATGATTCCACAAATATACAATTACAAGTTGCCACAAGCACGATAAAAGCGATAGGATAAAAGAACCCAGCTTAGGTTAGGGACTCAGAGAAAGCTCCTCTGAGGAAGTGACAGCTAAGCTGGGCCTGGAAAACTGTTGGCTGGGTGGAGCGTGTCTGCGAACTCACGCCCACCAGCTGGGACAGGGCATGGGAGGGTCTTGAAATGGGAAAGGGCTTCCGTGCTTTCAAGGTCTGAAACAAGGCTGGTGTGGCTGGAGCTTAGTGCCCAAGGGAAGAGCTGCTGGACACAAGGCTGGAGAGGCAGGCGGGGACTTTGTAAAGATTCTGGGTCCCATCACTTGGCCGACAGCTGGAAGAGCACTCGGGGCAGCCTGTGGAGGGAGGCCCCGTGGTGTTCCTGTCCCGGCTGCAGCACACTGACGAGTCTGGAGCCTCCAGTTTCGGGCAGAAGTTCTCTGGGGACGGGTTCCTCTGATTACAAACTCACAGAGTCCAGGATGTTGTGACCACTGGCTGTTTAAACTCAACAAGCAGGTGACGTTGATCAAGAGCCTGTCTGTCCAGGCTCCAGAGCCAGGGGGTCCTGCCCGACAGCACCTTCCCGGCAGCCATGGCCCAGAGCAGCAGCACCCTCGTTGTCTTGTTCTATAAACTCGGGCGGTTTGGTTCCTGCTATGAGGTACCTTGTGCTGCTTATCAGAAACTGAACAGAGCAGGGGAGGGTGGGGTGCCCAGTGTGTTGAGGTGTTTCCATCTTATTACCCAAGTCATACTACAAGACATTCTTTGTAAAAAAAAAAAAACTTTATTTGGAAATATTTAAGATGTACAAAAAGGCATAAAGACCAAATAGTCAACAAACTCCATGGACCCAATCTCCAGCTTAAGAAAGAAAATGTCCCCAATTCCACCAAAGGCTCTTCTCTCCCCCTCCCTGGCTTCATACTCCACCTCCCCCCAGGAGACTGTGGCCATGCGCACTTTGGGGTTTATCATTCCCACGTGCTTCTTCTCTTCAGATGCGGTGTAGTGGCTATGGGCATAGACTCATCTATTTAAATCTCAGCTCTGCCACTTACTGGCTGGTGACCCTGGGTAAGTCACTTAACTCTCTGTCCCTCAGTGGTGCCACTTGTAAAAATGTAGGTAAGTGGAGGATGAAGTGAGGGTAACAGTACCTCACTGAGAGGGTTCTTTGAGGAGTGAACATTAATATATGTAAAGAGTCGTTTAGAATAGTGTCGGGCACATACTGAGTGCATGGTAAGTGTTTATATTATGTTACAGAAAAAATGCAATGACACTTGTTGAAGACGGTAAAGCAGAGTTGATACAGGACCATCACAACGGGACCACTGTAATGGGATTTTACAGTGTGGGAGAGAGACTGGGCTCAGCTCGGAATATAGCATGGGCACGTGGGAACTGAGAGTTAAGGAGCAGGGGGTGAGGGTGTCAGTGGATGGAAAATACTAAGCGGAAACATCAGGGGTGAGGGGGTGTTCCAGCTAAACCAACCTAACAGGATTCTTGCTGCAGGCAGGTGGGGTGGGGGTGGTCGTCAGACATCACCTGGCCGATGGTGGAGGAGGAGGAAGGAAACTGGTTAAAGCGACCCAGTGGGGCTCTTGCTAAAACTAGATTTTTACAGGGAGGTGCAGAGATGGGCCTAAGAGAAGGTCCAGGAGCCTGAGAAAGGTTTGGTCAAACGAAGAATCTTTGTCAGTCTTAATAATCCTCTTCCTCTCAGGAGCAATGGGAGGTATTTTAGGCTGATTAAAAACAAAAACCATGGGCTTCCCTGGTGGTGCAGTGGTTGAGAGTCCACCTGCCGATGCAGGGGACACGGGTTCGTGCCCCGGTCTGGGAAGATCCCACGTGCCACGAAGCGGCTGGGTCTGTGAGCCATGGCCGCTGAGCCTGAGCGTACGGAGCCTGTGCTCCGCAACGTGAGAGGCCCGCGTACCGCAAAAAAACAAAAACAAAAACAAAACCCAACTTACATTAAATGAATTGCAGATGATGAAGTAAACAAGGGAAGAAGAGAGGCAACACTCAAAGAGGTTAGGCCAGGCGACAACTTGGGACAGACAATGACCGTTGTACTCAGGATCATCAGAGCACTAGATCTCCAGTCTGGCCCTAGACCTCTTCCGTTAATTTGGGTCTCTCATTTCCACTGTTTGAAAAGTGTGAAGCACTATACAAATGTTATTAATGGACAGCCATCCCAGCTTTTTAAAAGCCTTACAGAGCAGCAATCAAAGGTGCCTGCTCAGCGACAGGCACACCAGCGACAGGCACACCAGCGGCAGGCCCCACAGGGGTCGGTTCACAGCTGCAAGGAGGCATGTGCGCGAGGGATCCAGCAGTGACTAGGTGCTCTGTCCGTTGCGCCAGCTCCAAGTGTAAGCACGGCCCTGGAGATGGTGGAAGTCTCTGCATGGGGTCCCGGTTCCTATCACTGTCTTGGTCGTGGGGAGAGGCAACACTGGTGGCAGCTTCCTGACAGCTGGGCTGCGGCAGTGACACCGTGCTCCTGAAGCCAGCAGTACCGGCGGGGCCTCCTGACTCTTCCCCAGGGAGCAGCTCTTCTGGAGGACCCTTTGGGGAGTCATATCTGCCTCCCAGCCTAGGGCACGCCCCCCCCCCCCGATTTTATAAGCACCCAATTCCCTGTACTTAAACTCATTTCTGCTTAAAATAGCTAGAGTAGTTTCTATACTTTTCAATTCAGCTCTGGTTAAGAGCACAGATTTTTTTTAGCAAGTAGGACATTTAAATCTTTCATTCACCTAGACGGTATCACAGTATATGGTATGAGCTAGATATTCAACTAATGACATTTACTGTAACGGGACTTACCTACGTACACCTGGATTAGACTCTCAGAGGCTACCTCCATTAGCCTGAAGTATGCTGACAAGCAGGCATGCAATGGGTTATAGAAGTATATTTTAAAAGTAAGTCTTTATAGGTAAATGTTAACCTAAAGGGACGTTTTAACCTACACATTTCAATACGTCTTATTTCTGAAATTTGGATGCTTCTACAATTGGTGTATAAATTTAACATACTTTCCTCATTCACCCTCCGACTCCATCAATAAGACATTATTAAATCAATGGTATGCCCTATAATTGATGCTATCTTAGAACTTAAGAAACAGATGTTTCTATATGATAAGGCATAGAATTTCTCTTATGCATAAGACACCACACAATGACAAAAAAGGAAAAATATTTTAAAATCATGCATTAATTCTAGCCATTTCAGAATATATACTCCAAGATTCAGAGTTTCTTAAAAATTTAAATTTACTGAAATGTATATGTTAACTGTTTGCAAAATGTGACTATGAAAGAGAACTATTCTCCTGTGCTGAAATAATCAGTGATTCCAAGGAATATTTTCATTATTACAATTACTTCTGCAACGTCTACAGCAACAAACATTTTAGCGAGATGTTCCCTTAGAACAACAGAGATTCAAGGAGAAGACAGCTATGAGCATTGGTCCATCTGCTGTTTATTGCAGTCCCGGTGGGGTACAAAGCGGTGGCCTTCTGTTTGTTCTGTTGATGGCTTCTGGCTGATCTGTCACCATAGCAACTTTTAGAGTCCAACTCAAATGAGCACAAATTCATTAGCTACTAACTACATTAACTTCGTGTCTGCTGCTAATGAGAAATGCTGTTCAGAGTTTTCTATTCTAATGGATTATAGTTACCTCTCTGAAAGGTATTAAATTAAACGCTACTCTTAATGTATCAGACTGGATAATATGTTACAGTAAAATTATTTTAATAAAGGCTACTAACAATAAGAATCATTTCATTAAAAGGTTATCTTAGGGACTTCCCTGGTGGCGCAGTGGTTAAGAATCTGCCTACCAATGCAGGGGACACAGGTTTGAGCCCTGGTCCGGGAGATCCCACATGCCACGGAGCAACTAAGCCCATGTGCCACAACTACTGAGCCTGTGCTCTAGAGCCCGAGAGCCACAGCTACTGAAGCCCATGTGCTTAGAGACCGTGTTCCGCAACAAGAGAAGCCACTACAATGAGAAGCCCGCGCACCGCAACAAAGAGTAGTCCCCACTCACCGCAACCAGAGAAAGCCTGCGCACAGCAACGAAGACCCAACGCAGCCAAAAAATAAATAAATAAATTGGGGGGGAAGAAAAAGGTTACCTTGTTTTGGTCCTTGGATTCTTCTACTCTAAGAAAATGTATTACTTGTCACACCGGCAAATGTTTCTAGGTTCTTTTAAACGTCGGCTAGCTGATTTAGAAAATAAAAATTGAAAATTTTGATAACAGCATATGTTAAAGCCAAGTAGCCAATACAGCATTAACATATATTGGCTTTTCTATAACCTTGTCAATACAGACCATCAACTGAAATACTCCCCAAAGAGGTGACACACCGGACAGACGTGAAGGGTAAAGAAAGTCCAGTGAGTGTACAGCTTCTATGTCTGACCTCTTCTCTCTACACACAGAATCATCCGGAGCTGAATAAGCTCTGGAAGCAAAGAGCAAATCCGAAATCTCATGAAACAGGTTTTAAGTGGGATTATGTCTCACCAGTGTTCCAGTGTTCTCCCAGGACATGTATATTGCCTTGTGCAGGAGGGCTGTGTGCGTGTGTCTTAATAAACTAATAAATTGTGGAAATGAACTTATTTACAAAACAAAAACAGACACACATAGATAACAAACTTACGGTTACCAAAGGGGAAAGGGGGTGGGGGAGGGATAAATTAGGAGTTTGGGATTAGCAGATACAAACCACTATATACTGGGCTGGTCAAAAAAGTTGTTTGGGTTTTTCTGTACCGTCTTATGGAAAAACCCAAACGTAAAATAGATAAACAACAAGGTCCTACTGTATAGCATAGGGAACTATATTCAATATCTTGTAGTAACCTACAATGGAAAATAATCTGAAAAAGAAAAAAAAATATGTATAACTGAATCATTCTGCTGTACACCTGAAACACTGTAAATCAACTACACTTCAATAAAATAAATAAATCACGGAATAGCAATAATCCTGAGATGTTTTTCCTCCCACAAAGTGCAGAATCCTACATCCTGCCAGAAGAGGGAGCCCAAGTTTCTCCAACATTTAGTCAGAGAAGGCAGCGGATCGGGGAGGGAAACTGCCCATATTGCTAATTTATTTTGAAAAGCATCCTTACTGTTCTTAGGAAAAGGAATGTTCCACCTCTATCACACCCTGGTCTCCATCTACCACTTTCTCCTCATCTCACACCACTCTCTCCCCCTTGCTGATGGCTCCTAGGCCCTGACGGCTTTTTGTTTGTTTAGGGTCCAGCCAGCCAGCCAGCCTTTGCAAGCGCTGCTCCCTCCATACGCGGGAGCCCTTCACCCTCTCTCTACTCTCCTGGGCCTAGGTTCTCGTCATCCTTCAGGTCTCATTTGAAGCAGCACTCAGTTGCCTTCCCTAATCCCAGCCTAGTCCAGGCTCCTGTGTTCTGTGCTCTCATTAATCAATGCTCCTCTCCTTCACGGCAGTTGGTAACGATACCTATAGCATTGTGACTGATGTTTATGTCTGTTCCCCATAAGACTCTAAGTTCCAGGAGAGTGGGAAATATATCTGTTTTTTAAATAAATTTATTTATTTTTTATTTTATTTTATTTATTTTTGGCTGTGTTGGGTCTTTGTTGCTGCATGCGGGCTTTCTCTAGTTGCGGCAAGCAGGGGCTACTACTCTTCGTTGAGGTGCGCAGGTTTCTCATTGCGGCGGCTTCTCTTGTTGCAGAGCACGGGCTCTAGGCGCGCGGGCTTCGGTAGTTGTGGTTCGCGGGCTCCAGAGCACAGGCTCAGTAGTTGTGGTGCACAGGCTTAGCTGCTCCGCAGCACGTGGGATCTTCCTGGACCAGGGCTCGAACCCGTGTCCCCTGCATCGGCAGGAGGATTCTTAACCACTGCGCCACCAGCGAAGCCCCTGTATTTATTTTTTAAATCTTTTTCTCCCCACAGTGAACAGCAAGCGCAAGGCCAATAGTAGGTGTTTAATAAATATCTGCTGGATCAGATGGTTAGCGCCCGGTTGGCCTCTGGGCTCTGCCCACTCTGTCAACATGAGCCGTCCTCCCTACCCCCACCCATCAGCTTAGCATCTGCAGGCTGAACTGGGCAGCGGTCTCACTGCACCCGCTGCCTCCAGCTCTCTCTCCAACTGTTTAATCCACCTTCAATCTGGTGCTTTCGGTGATCTTTCTAAAACATAAATCTCATGATGTCACTCCCCCACTCAGAACTCTCCAATGACTCTCCTTTTTCATAGGGTAGGCTCACACCTGATGGATGGGTTTGGGATGACTGGCGTAAGGCATCCCTCCTTGTCCTTGTCTCCACAGCTAAGTTAGGGGCCAATGGGAAGAGCAGCCCAGCTCCAGCATGCATTTATCTCACTCTCAATCAGTACTGTCCTTTCCCCCAGTTTTCTCACTTATTTTTAAAAACAGGTTATCTTTTCTCATAGAAATGTAAATATAGGATGAAAAGATGATCAAATGAATGTAACTTCAATCCTTTCAGGTAGAAGATGTGGGATAAATAAATCACAACACCCAGAACATTTTATTGCATTCACTTGCTTATATATCCATTTGCTAATACAGCCAACTCTTCCCATTACTATATCTGTTTGAGAACAGAGAACTTATCTCTGCTGTCTGATAGGTATTTATAACCTATTTACTAAATTAATTAGTGAACTAACTTGACAACTCTAGGTGATAAAATGTGACTAATATTTAGCTAATTTATTAATGCAATCTTTAGTATGTTAAAGCTAGATGAAATGTGATCACAGTGGAAAGTGCATATCTTCTGATATAACTATCATACAAATAACTGCAGGCACAGAAAGAAAGGGAAATGACTGAGGCATACAGAAAACTAAGCTGCAGTGATGAGACTTTCCGGCCGAGTCTAGGGGCCAATTTAATATTAGAAACCAATCTGGAGTCAGAAAGCAAATAACTCAGGAAGCAGTGGCAAAATATTTGAATACACATCCACCAAAGAAGATACGCAGATGGCAAAAAAGCACATAAAAGTAATGTTCAGCATCATTAGCCGTTAGGGAAATGCAAATCAAAACCACAAGGAGATTCCACATCTATTAGAAAGGCTAAAATTATGAAGACTGACTTTCCAAGTGTTGATGAGGATGCAAAGAACTGTGAAATGGGACAATCACTGTGGAAAAGTTCTGCAGTTTCTTGAAAAATTAAACGTCCATCTATCATAAGATCTGGCCATTCTACTCCCACAGATTCACCAAAGAACAATGAAAGTGTATGTATATATATCCATGTAGAGATTCGTACATGAATGCTCACAGGCACTTTATTCATCATTGCTAAAAGCTCAAAACAACTCAAATGTCCATGAACAGACGAATGGATAAACATGTTGTGAAAAATCCAAACAACAGAATACTACTCAGAATGGTCTCCTAATACACACAACAACAGGGATGACTCTCGCAAGTGTTATTAGGCTGAGTGAAAGCAGCCAGGGTGCACTCCGTATGATTCCATTTATGTAGGAGTCTAGAAAAGCTTCTGTAGTGACAGAAAGGAGATCAGTGTTTGCCCAGAGACTGGCGAGGGGACGGAGGGGTAGGAGAGTTGGGTTGGGAAGGGGCACAGGGTACTTTCAGGGGTGATGGATGCTGTCTTGATTTCAGGGATGGCTTCACAGGTGTGCCCATGCCAACATTTATTAAACTGTTCTCTTTAAATACATGCAGTTTATTGTATGTCAACTATAACCCAGTAAAGCGCTTACAAAAAAAAAACAAAAAGAAGAAAGCAATCTGGGCAAACAAATGATTTCTCAGAAAGCAGATTGCCAGCTTCCTTTAGAGCTATAAACTGTAATTTTATGCCTGGAGATCATGATTATGTTTAACACTTCAGTGAAGTTATGCTAAATAGAGATGTGGACTTCACCTGAGACCTATCCAGAAGATGCAGTTAAAGGGGCTTATAACAGACAACAGATAAATTATCACTGGGTTTACTTCCTTTCCTCTAAAATTTAATCAAGAAAGAATATATATATATATATATATATGTGTGTGTGTGTGTGTATATATATATATATATATATTTCCTTAGGTTTTTTTTCCAATAAATTTTTATCCTTTTAAATTGTCTACATATTTAGGGGAAAAATACCACATCTTAATATACTATCTTTTGTTCCCATGGAAAAAATATTCATGCATTTATTATATCTTCCTTCCCTAGGGATTTAATAGTAAAATTAAATAATTCCTTTAAACAGAGAGCAATGGGGTTAAAGAATGACATAGATAATATTTAAAATCCTGTAAGATACCATCCCATAACGTTCCCTCACATAACAAATCTCTTAGGAATTTCTTCCAGTCTTATTTGAAAATATCCTAAGTTACTTCTTAAAAGGAACTCACACAGTACTGGTGATACATAAACAATATCTACGTCTCCAGTCCCTTCACATGATAGCGGAAAAAATATATAACTGACAACCAGAAGATGAGGGTTCTAGTTCTAGTTCTGCTATTAACTAGCTGTCAAAACTTGTACAAATCATTTAACCTCTTTAAATCTCATTTCCCATCTAACAGGAATTGGATAATCTCTAAGGATCCTTCAAGCTCTAAGATTTTATTAATCTTGTAGACAGGCAAATAAAATGCCATATTTTATAGAAAATATTGTGCTAAGTACGCTGACTAGATTTTTAGATGTTGCTTTTAAGAGTAACTCATATACTCGAAATAACATGTGCTTTGGTTATGCGAATGTGAACGTGAATACATGTAAGTTCAAGGAACCTGGCCAATTCTATGACACAGTATAACTCAGGGAAACACAGACCTGCTGCTTTATAAAAACTAACTGCTGATTGTGTTGAGACCCCTGAAGGACTGAGCAACAGAAATCAACTGCCTCAGCTAAAGAAAAGTGCGACCTAATTGGTGAGGTGCAGAAATCTGGGTTCGTTTCTGTTTGTTTTTATCTATATCTGACCATGAAATTGGGAAGGCATGCTTTAAACATCAATTCTCACTTTTTTCACTCATGTTGAGGGAAAGCTTTATAAATATATGTTTAGGGAATTCCCTGGTGGTCCAGTGGTTAAGACTCCATGCTTTCACTGCCAAGGGTGCAGGTTCAATCCCTGGTCAGGGAACTAAGATCCCACAAGCTGCACAGCATGGCCAAAAAAAAAAAAAAAATGTATATATATATATATATTAGAATGAGCCTTAATAGCAGTACAGCACAGTGACCCTCTCCAAGCCCTTATCACTCAACATAAGGCTACTGAAAGAATATGCTTTCAATTGACTTACATTAATAAAAGCATATAAAAGTTTGCTTAAAATTAACAATTAGAAACTGAATGCATGCCAGTCAGAATGGCCATCATCAAAAAATCTAGAAACAATAAATGCTGGAGAGGGTGTGGAGAAAAGGGAACCCTCTTGCACTGCTGGTGGGAATGGGAATTGGTAGAGCCACTATGGAGAACAGTATGGAGGTTCCTTAAAAAACTACAAATAGAACTACCATATGACCCAGCAATCCCACTACTGGGCATATACCCTGAGAAAACCATAATTCAAAATGAGTCATGTACCAAAATGTTCATTGCAGCTCTATTTACAATAGCCAGGAGATGGAAACAACCTAAGTGTCCATCATTGAATGAATGGATAAAGAAGATGTGGCACATATATACAATGGAATATTACTCAGCCATAAAAAGAAACGAAATTGAGCTATTTGTAATGAGGTGGATGGACCTAGAGTCTGTCATACAGAGTGAAGTAAGTCAGAAAGAGAAAGACAAATACCGTATGCTAATACATATATATGGAATTTAAGGGAAAAAAATGTCATTTAGAACCTAGGGGTAAGACAGGAATAAAGACACAGACCTACTAGAGAATGGACTTGAGGATATGGGAAGAGGGAAGGGTAAGCTGTGACAAAGTGAGAGAGTGGCATGGACATATATACACTACCAAATGTAAAACAGATAGCTAATGGGAAGCAGCCGCATAGCACAGGGAGATCAGCTCGGTGCTTTGTGACCACCTAGAGGGGTGGGATAGGGAGGGTGGGAGGGAGGGAGACGCAAGAGGGAAGAAATATGGGAACATATGTTTATGTATAACTGATTCACTTTGTTATAAAGCAGAAACTAACACACCATTGTAAAGCAATTATACTCCAATAAAGATGTAAAACAAAACAAAACAAAACAAAAAACTGAATGCATGGAGAAGCTGAATACCTGATTGCAAAACTTATAGTCCTTTCAAGCAAGATTAGGAAACTAATTAAAATGTACAAATTTTTAAAAGTATATGACTCGAAACCATGAATCATGAATCATATGAAGTTTGAGCCATGTTGGGTCATCAAAATATTCACTTTTATACATGATATAATTAACTTTGAGCTTTTGGTATGAAAAATTATCTTTCTATTTTATGAATTTGAGAAAATCTGGCTAAAACCACTAAATTAAATCCACTTCACCTTTAGGAATATTATAGTTAATCCTAAAAAAACCCTTTAAATCCATGAAAAAACCCAGAAGACAATACGGAAAATTTAGGCTCATAAGGTCATCACATCACATGTAAAGCTATGATTTTCTCTGCCCAAATTAAGGGCAATGCCTCAAATAATGAACAGAGATTACTGATTACCGAAGCAAAACCCATTATAGTGTCCAACACTTAGACACTGGCTACTCCACAGCAGGGATACAATACACAAGTTAATGGTGTTTCGAAACAGGATTATATCTGATTCCTTTTCCCCCTAACTATGAGAACATCTAGGGTGTCACTAAGGCATTGTGTTCAGCTGGCTCTTTCATTGGTCACCAATGCAAAGACAATGTTTAGAAGAATTTACTAAGGACTGTTTTGTTTCTGAATAGGCTTATACAGAGGTTTTCAAGTTGCTTAGTGCAGCTCCTTGAGAGGCAAGGGATGGGGAAGTGTTTAATTAGGGGAAGCAGCAGAGAGTCCATATAAAATGCATATTTATGTATTCATAAAGAGATGCTTTCAAGGATGGTCAACAAAATGTTAACTGCTAAATATCTCAAGATGGAGGGATTTCACTGAACTTTAACTTCTTTTTAGACAATGAGAATATTATTACTTACATTTTTCATCACAGGAGGAAAAATAAGGAAAGGATGATTGAAACAACCCCACCCAAGACTAGAAAGCACTGAAGGAAAAGAGTTCCAGTCACAGAAACATGCTCAGATTCCTACAGTGCAGGATACTCAGGGGTACAGAAGGAGGAGGAAACTGGTGAAAGGTGAGGGTGAATCCACGATTTGCATAAAAGTCTCCAGCGCTTAACTAAGCAGAGAAAATGCAGCTCCCCCCTGACATCAGGGCAGAAATGCTGGGATGCTGGGCACAAATGCTGGCAGCACAGTGTTTCAAACAAACCAACTCGCTTGCCTGAATCTTAAAACAAAAAGAAAATGACCTTAACAAAGAAATCGCAAGGCAGGATTTGAAAAAAGAGGTACTAAATTTAATTTTACTTGTAATTCTGTAAAGCAGAATTTCTAGCACCTGGTTTTCAGATTGCAGTAGGGGAGGAGAAGCATGCTATATATTAGATTAAGCTAATGAAAAAATTTCCATTGAGATTCAGTTCTTCATTTGTCTCTTAAATGAAGATTCATAGTTCAAGTTCAATGGTTATAGCCAGATATAAAAAACTTTTTAAGCATAATTAATGCTATATGAAGACTCGTCTATCAAGAATGGATTAGGCTAGTTATTCTCTAGGAGAAAGCAGAAAGGTATAATATATGTATGTGTATAACATAAAGAGTTCCCTGAAAATGTTTAAAATAAACCAAAATTTAAAGAAGTTAAGTTTCAGTTATTGAGAAGATTAAGTCAAATATAATGCTAACTAGTGGAGGCACTGCTTTCCTAATACCACTATTTACGCCATGTGTAATACTGCAGAGCAAGGAAGTTACTAATTGATATGGTCTAGTTATCTAATTATCGAAATAAAATCAATTCAAACTTCTACTATGTTGATTCAGTGTATTATATAACCTTAGTTATAACTGTAGCCTCTCTCTTAAGAGTATTCAACTCCTGGACTCACTCAAATTGCTAAACTCCTTCCTACATTCTAACAACTCAGGGCCCTGAGACTTCTGGGTGCTGCCTTGTGGTGAGAGCAGGGTTCTCCAGCTTCTTGTGGTTCTGAAGTGGGTCATCACATCTGGCCAGGAAGTCAGAGACCTGGCTCGGGAATCAGAGGCAGGACTGACCCAGCTCTGCTACTCACTAGCTCTGTGACCTTATCTAAGTTACCATACCTCTCTGAGCATCCCTTTCCCGATACAGGATTGTTTTGAAGCATGGTAGGTACTGAGATACAGTAAATGCTTGATGAATGTCTGTCGTGTGCCCTTCCTGGATGCCGTAAGTTCAGGAAGATTCGGGGCACATCAGCCCTGCTGTTCACTAGCTATACAGTCTTGGGGGCACTGGGCAAACTCTCAGAGCTTCAGTTTACTCGTGTGGACACTGCAGACAGTGCCAACAACTGGAACTAATACATGTACAGGGTCTGTCTGAAAGCAGCTGCTGATGAGGGTGCCGGTCTCAGGCCTCCTGACTGCACACACAGAGCAAGGAGCTGGGCGTGTGAGAGAGAGCAAGGCAAATTTGGCACTGCCCTTCTGGCTACACACAATAGAGTAGGGGAAAGACTCGAAAATGACAGAAGGTTAGAAAAGCGGACCTATTGCTCCGTGTGAGCACTCATACTATTCCTACAATGTATCTCAACGTTCAGTCAGGCCCAGCTTGTGTTATTTAACACACATGTCCAGTTGGAAATTCAGAACCACCATCTTGCAGGCAGCTAATTTTGACTGGAACCAGTAATAATGGACAGTCTGAGAAAAATTTAGACCTTGGTGCTGCTAATATTTATTAATGAATTACCTAGCAGCACTGTTAGATTATTGATAATTCAAAAAGCATTTTTTTATTGTTTAGAAGGACGTTAACAATCATCATTGTGTTCTGAGGCTAGTTATGGTTAGTACAGTTACTGACAAATTGTATCCAAAGGAGCAGTATTTTAGGGAAGATGAAAGGAAAAGATAAAAACCCAGTAGGGTTTGGAGTCAGCAATGAAAATACTCATCAGAACAGTAATAGAAAATAATAACTCTGTGTAAGGTGGCAGGACAATGTAATTCATGATCGCTATACAATCATAAGCAATTTGTTACTATTTCAAGAGAAAATAATTATTATGACAGTGACAACAGAACACTGCTGGTACTGAATCAGGTTGTAAAAACTTCTCAAAATGTTAAAAAAAAAAAGGAAATAGATGATTCAGAGCAATAATTCTGTACTTTTAAATGACAATTTTAAGAAACCATTATTTCTCATTCATGATCATAATTTCAAAACAACCATGTACCAGGGCCCTTCTGACAAGTGTTTTGTAAATTCACACTACCGCTGAGAATGTAAGAGAGAAAAACGTCCTTTTTGAAAACTATGCTGTCTTTAAATATTCTTTTACATGAAATCCATCTCTTACCGTGGCTCTGCTGCGGAAGCTCTGCAGCCGCCTGCCCTGGGGTCAGATGCCCGGGCTCCCTCGAGGCCTGTCCTTACACTAACTCGAGGCCAAGAGCAAGCCACGTAAGTCACACTATCGGCCTCAGTTTCTTCACTGTCAATTAACACCTGCCCTGCTCAATCATGAAGTTCAAATGAGATAACATAAACTCCACTTTGAAAACTATAAATGTCAAACAAAAGTGGAGCCCTTCGCTGTGTCGCTGCCTGAGACACAAGCCTCTGCAGAGCATGTGTCTGTGTCTACATTTATATGTGACAGTCCAAAAGAAATAAAACTTACAATTAATCACAGGCAACCTCTAGTGAGCACCAGCTCTGTGCCAGGCACCAAGCCTTGTCCATGTGGATCTCATATAGTCGTAAGATAGCTCTGTGAGGTGGGAACCATTCACCCCTTACCCTTCTCATTGTAAATATGAGATACCCAAGGCTTAAAGATGTGAAGCGCCTTGCCCCAAATTAAACAGAGCTGGTCTATGCAAGTCCTGAGTGTGTGCTTCCCAGCACTGGACAGTCCCTGAACAAATCAAGTATGAAGTGCGGAGGCTCCGAGCGTGGCTTCCCTTCTGCTTGTCCTCCGGCACATCACACAGAGATGCCCAAGTTCCTGTGAGAACCACATATGTTCCCATCCACACCCATTAAGACAACCATACGCCAATTCTGGACTTGGAAAATAAAAAAGAAACCTTTCACACATTATTAAGCAAAAAGGGAAGAATATAGAAAGAATATACCTCTTTTTATTATAAATAGTCGGCAAAGAGAAATTGGAAGCTTTAAAAAAATTCAATGTCCTTTGGTTGTTCTTACTCAAATTGGACCAACTTTATCAGCTTAATCCTTGATTGGTGGAAATCAAACCAAAGGAAAATTATAAAGCATTGTTTAGAAAGGTAATGTAACGTTCTTTAGGCATTTTAGATTAAGCATATGCCAATTAAATGCAGATGTAAAACCAGTGATAAATGAGGAATTTCACAGGGAATAGTAAAAAGCAGATTCAAAGGCACGGTGAGATTCTTTGTTTTTAACCACCAATTTAAAAAAAAAAGTCATCATCATAAACTTTGGTACTGTCATAAAACGTATCCCCCCAAAATAAAGTAAACTTACCTTTGGTTTTTTGATCAGCAGCCTGAAAAAAAAAAATCAGAAACTCTTTAGGAATAATGTGTAGGATGTACACATCCATATGAAAGTTTATAAGCAGACTTTAATATTGGAAACTTTAAAAACAAGTTTTTGCCCAGTTACCTTATTAAAATTTACTACTGGGAAAAATGTATAATTGTCTACATTCTATTAATTATGTGCCAATATTGATCTAAAGGCAAAAAAAATCTATGTGGAAGCTCACTTAAACTCTATATTTTAATACAAACTAAAACGGATACAGTTTTAACTATAAGATGCATTAAACCAGGCAAGAACAATACAAATGGCATAACTTGGTACCTTAAATGCCCTAAAATTCAAGCATGGCCGTAAGATATACAGTAGGACTTTAGATTTTAATATTTACTTGTACAAGCTGTAAAAGAACACTTGCCAAAGCTGCAAAAATTATTTCTAGCTTCTCAAACAAAATCAGTTAAATGGCCCTTAGACATGGCTGCCCCGGACAGTTCAGTTTAAGTAAAATAGCACGGACATTCTTTACTACCAATGACTAAAATCAAAGTCCTTCAAAATACAGCTCTAGTATTTCTGAGTCCTTAAAAAAGACATTCTGTGGCTGTCACCTTTTATCTATATCACTAGCACTCTAGATTGAGCATAGTGAATTTTAAAAGTAATAACCGAACCTCTGTAATGCAATGGCTATAATGCGGTGAGACACGAGTGATGACAGAAACAATGAACTAGGAACTCTAGCCAAACCTTTTTCTGAGCACCTTCCTTCTTTTTCTTTTCTTCCTGCTTTTTCTTTTTCTTTTCTTCCATCAAACGTTCCTCTTTTTGTGTTTCTTGTTCTTTCTCCCTATTAAAAATAAAATGGTATTAGTATAATGTCCATTTTAAAATGAAAAAATGAAAAAACATTAGCTGCAGAAAGTTTTAAGTCACACAGAGTTTCACACGTGGTATAAAGAAGGATATTTTTGAGAAGCAGTGTTAGAAATGGACCTTCACCCGTCCCCCCATCAGCTCCACTTCTCTGTTAAGTACTAGAGCACGTGGCCCTGACTTCTTTGGCAGTGTTCATTCACTGGCCCACATCTGTTGACCACCACCAACCTTTTATCAGGCAGTGTACCAGGAATTAAGGGTACAAGATGGAGAAAGACATAGTCCCTAGAATCCAGCCCCAGACCAGTATTTCTAGAAGTGCTGTCTCAGGGACCACCATCATCAGAATCTACCTATTAAAAGTGTAGATTCCTGGATCCCACACTAGCCCAACCAAATCAGAGCCTTTGCAGGTGATTCTTATGCACACCTTTTATGTTGGCTGGACAAAACAATTGTTTTCTAAACAAAGATCCCTACACAGCATGGTGAGCTACTATAAGGGTACACTGGAACATGGCATAGAACAACACTTGGAAGAGTGAGGTAGCCTATGAGCTACGGCTTAAATGTGGCAAAAGTGTTTGGCTGGCATGGGGTGCTGTGTCAGTTATCCATTTGCTGCCTGTCAGCTCCAGATTCACCCTCCGGCACACGCTTTGCCAATAATGGACCCGTCCCCTCAAGCACCTCTCCTTCCCTGTGAGCGCAATGCAGAGGTTTCTCAGTGAGGGGCGCTGGAGGGGCCTGCAGCAGCAAGGGGCCGTCCCACTGCCTCTGGAACCTGCAGGGTGGGGTCAGCATGTGGCTATGAGGACACCTGGTGAGGACCCCAGCCACGGACCAAGAAAGGGCAGTCTCTTAGCAACCTTGCAGCTCTGGCGTGATCTAGTGTCACCTTCCAGTGACCCTGTCAACACAGACATTGTGCACTGCGGGCCTCCTGTTACTTGCCCCACTCCCACACCAGTCTCTGTGGCCTTCTCCCAATGATGTGGCCGCGGTCCTCCTGACGGGGATGCCACGTGCTCCGTGCCCGTGGCACTGCCACTGCCACGTTGTCTTCACACCTGCACGCCTGGCCATCAACTGCAGCTCGCCACCAGGAGGGCTGCCACCAGGGCTCCCACCTCCTGTGTGCCCCTGTGGCGGGCTACCGGCTTTCCCGGGCTGGAGGAGTGCTTCCTTCCTGCTGCCAGCAACTGCCCACTGGCTGACCTGGGCGAAGCTGGGAGCCACTCTGCCATCCAGCGGGCTGCACCTACAGCTTCTTCAGTGAGTGGGAGCTCCAGCCTTGGGGAGGGGCCCCCTCCAATTGGCCCTTCCTCAGGTTTTCTCCCTCAGCCCTAGCTAGCTCTACAGTTGTTCTCTTACCACAGTTTAATTACTCTTTACAATAAATGTTCCCTGTTTATATCACCATGTAGTTTCTGCGTCCTCACTGGGCCAGACTGACACAAGTGGGAAGGAGGGTTCAATAGACTAAAGCAGAAGGAGCAACGTGCACAAAGGCCTAAGCAAACATCACTGTCCACACACCACTGCTGTTTAACTTATTAATTTTGGAGTTTGTTTTTAACCTGTAAATGTGTTTACAACTACTACATGCATAGGGAGTCTCAACCTAGTGTCAGTTTGTACGTTATTTGAATACCATCATAATAAAAATAACTTAAATCAACAAGGTGCTGGTGATGGGGGGGCACTCAGAGCTTATTCTTCCTTTAAAACAGTGGTTCTTGGCTGCTCATAAGAATCACCTGGGAAGTTTTAAAAACTCGCAATGCCAAGGCTGTATCCCTTTTCAGTGAAATCAGGGAATTGAACTCAGACATCAGCAGTTTTAAAAGCTTCCAGATGACTCCAATGTCCGACCAAGGCTGAGAAACAACTTTTAAAAGGAAGTCAGTACATTTCCCAAGCTTGGAAACCAGCTATTATTCATTGCCTTAGATGATACCTTCCAGGAATATTTTCATGTTAAAGGATGCAGACACTAAGAAATCTGTGTTTAAATATTCTTACAAGGTATAGGCAAGCCCTGTGAGTGATGGGTTGTTGCTGTAATCACCATGCTACTGCCACACATCTAGGGAAAAAGTGAACAAATGTTCACTAGGAATGTAGTGTCTGTCCACCGCTACTGTTATACTTTCTTAATCTACAGCATAATGGAAGCCTTAAGTTATCTTCAGATATTAAACTTAATAAAGAAGGCAAGTAGAGCTACATTTAAAAAAAGGCATTCTATAGGAGATGGAATAAAAAGGATCTTTGCTTGATTGGATTACTCTGAAAGTTAAATTAATTAGAACCAGCTATTCCCCCAGGAGTACAGTTAAGGTTTTACTGTACTGGTAAAATAAAGTGCTGTAAATAAACAGCTCACGTAGCCCTGAGATATCTTACACTTCTCCTGCCTGAGCTCATGTTCCTATGACAAAGCACGATTCAAATGTATGAACTTTAATAAAGTTTTTATCTAATATCCCCCTAACTAGCACTAATTTCTTCTACCTCTACAATTCCTGCGATTTTTCATTAATAACTTAAAAAAATCAACACTGAATCTCTTTTTTTTTTTTTTTTGCGGTATGCGGGCCTCTCACTGTTGTGGTCTCTCCCGTTCCGGAGCACAGGCTCTGGACGCGCAGGCTCCGCGGCATGTGGGATCTTCCCGGACCGGGGCACGAACCCGTGTCCCCTGCATCGGCAGGCGGACTCTCAACCACTGCGCCACCAGGGAAGCCCTGAATCTCATTTTTATTTGTAAAGTAATACATGCTCATGAGAAAACATAAACGGTGCAAAAGATACGTTAACAAAAAGACAGATTCTTCCTTCTCCAGTGTCCGCAGGCTCTCTCCTTGGAGGTAAGGAGTTTTTTAAAGAACATTCTCTATGTGAATATACGGTTGTGTATCTTTAAAAATGCTTGGATTCCTATTTCTTATCAATTTGAGATAGTAACAATTTAATTTCTATAATGATGGATACGGATTTGGTTCTTCAGACCCCTATCTTCCACCCCATCACTGCTTTGAGTTCAAACGATGAATGGCATTTGCTTTAAAAACAGTATGTTAATGTTCGCTGCAGAGCTAGGTAGGGTACTGTGAGGACATTTAACTTCTTGTGTAGCTGCTTTTTTTCTAGAGTTCTTCACTGTTCTTCTTTTCCTTTTGCAATATCCTCCTTACAAAAATTGTTTTTGTTTTTTACACAACCACCCTCCTCCAGTTTAAAAACATGAGCCCTCTCCTCAACTGCATTTCCCAAACTCCTTTCCAGAGCCTCAGTCCAGCTCACTCAGTCGGGAGCACTCTGCTAGAGTTTTCTAATACCCTCTAGTTATTTTAATAAAAAGAAAATTTGGGGGCTTCCCTGGTGGCGCAGTGGTTGAGAGTCCGCCTGCCGATGCAGGGGACATGGGTTCGTGCCCCGGTCCGGGAAGATCCCACATGCCGCGGAGCGGCTGGGCCCGTAAGCCATGGCCGCTAAGCCTGCGCGTCCGGAGCCTGTGCTCCGCTGCAACGGGAGAGGCCACAACAGTGAGAGGCCCGCGTACAGCAAAAAAAAAAATTTAATTGTGGTAAAATATACATAAAATTTGCCATCTTAACCATTTTTATGCGTACAGTTCAGTAATGTTAGTCACATGGTTGTACTACCAATCTCCAGAACTCTTTTCATCTTGCAAATGTGAAACTCTGTGCCCAAGAAACAACTCCCCACTACACGCCCCCTCTCCCCAGGCCATGGCAACCACCATTCTATTTTCTGTTTCTATTAATCTGACTAACCCTAAGTACCACATTGTGGCTTTGATTTGCAGTTCCCTAATGGTAGTGATATCAAGCATCTTTTCATATGCTTCTTGGACATTTGTGTATCTTTTGGGGGCCTACTCTTTTATCATAGTTTACATATTCCTTATTTTTAACTCTGTATCACTGTGTCATTTCTATCAATCCAGATTGATACAGTGGGAAAGGAGGAACTAACAGACTAAGCAGAAGGAACAGTGTGTGCAAACTCCTCATCATTGCCCATCCATGAATGCTGACCTAAACTTACTAATTCGGTCATCTTGTGACTTCCCTTGTTTTCCTCCTTGAATGATGGCCTCAAGTTATGCGGGAATTGGCTACCTTTTTGTTTCACTGATGGTTTGGCTGAGCATAAATTCTAGGTTGAAAATCAAGTTTGAAGGCACAGTGCCCCTGTATTCTAGCATCCATACCTACTCAAGAGAAGTCTGATGTCATTTTGCTTTTTTAGTCCTTTCTAGGTGCTTTCCCCCCCTCCAAAGCTTCTTTTCACCCCTGGGATTCTGAAATTTCATGATGATGTGCACCTTGGTATCTTTCTCCCCCATTATTTGTGCTTAGTATTTGGCTGATGCTTTCAATATAGAGACATTTCTTTCAGTTCTCTATTTTATTGAAAACATCTTCTGTTTTCTAAACAACACATATTAAGTTTCCTGGAGGGATCATCATAATTTATCTTTATGTTTTCTACTCTTTTTTGTTATTGTTCTCAGTTTTCTGAGTGCTTAACTGAACTTGGTGTTCCAGTCCTTCTACTGAGCTTCTTATTCCATGATATTAAAATTTTATATAACTTTCTTATTCTCCAGTTGCTCTTTTCCCACAATACTGGGTTCTTGTTTTATGGACGCAAATCATTTTTATGCTAGCAGAAGATATCAATTAGGGTTTTTCTGAAGTTCTGCTAAATTTTCTGCATTGTTTCCTTTCTGAACAGTTCTTCCCTCAGACTCCCTTTGATGTGAGAGACTTTTCTCAATTGTCTGGTCATCTTTGGTTTGACCGTTCACGGTCAAAAAAAACAAAACAAAAAACCAATTATTTTTGTGTGCATGGGCTGGACTTGTTTCCTCATTGGCTTTGCTTTAGGGAGACAGGTTGGGGAGCTGGCTATTTTGCTAAAGTAGCCTCAAAGATGAAAACATGCAGCTTTTCCCCTGATTACCAGGGTGCTTTATTCAAAGTATTAGCTACTAGACCTTAACCACCTAGAACTGCTGAAATTTTCGATGTCATTATTCTGAATTCTGACCATAACCTCCTCCTTACTATTTCCACTGTACCCATTCATTATCTTTACCAAAAACTCCTATTCCTTGTCTTCCATTTTCTTCTAAGCTATTTTCATCAGTTCCTTTACTAGAGAGCCTAAACCTTAAGATCATCTCATATGTTCACTAATTCAGTCACTCAGGAACTATACAACTAGCATATGTTATTTACTGTGGTAGGCACCAGGGACAAAAAGAGCGATTGGTTCATTTAACAAATATTATAGCAGAGATTACAGCAGTGACAAGGCAGAGTTCATACGCTTTTAAGGATATTCATATAAATAATGCATCAAATAAATGATCATTATTACAGCAGTGATATGTACAAAATGCAACGAGAACATAAAAGTCTGCTGGGTGATGCCCTCCTGCTTATGTTATCTTTCTATTATAGTTAAGGGGACCTTATGTCCTGCTTTAATGAACATTGTGTGCTTCCTTCTGTACTCTGGGCTGTAAGAACCTTGGTGGCAGGACTGTCTTCTGTCTCTGTGGCACCAAGAAAAGCCTGTCATCATTCAGGACATTTCTAGTACCAACGTCTGGTCCATAATCTCAGGTGAAATTTATACTGGAAAAAAATCTATATTTTCTTTTCAAGGGAAACTTTATTTTCTGAAATGACCAAGTAATATTTAATAAATTTCTATCTACCTTTTGAGGCTAGTAAGATTATAAACTGTATTTTTTTTCCTATGTGGAGAAGTTGTGAGATTTACAAGTCAAGCTGTAAGGGAAAAAAAGAAGAGGGATAGCCAGGTTGGGAGAATTTCACTTTTAAATTTTAATTTCAACTTAAAAAATTAAATTTAAATACATATGACTTTATATACATGTGTACATATAATCTTATACATTTTTTCCCAATATAACCTTTGCTTTTGTTTCTCATTTGCTTGGCATCCCTTACTCATTCTTTCTTCTCCCTCCACATCCATCTCAAAGGTTCACTTCTCCACCTCTCTTCCAGATGACCCATGTAGCCACCTAGTTCATACCCTTCTGTGCCTCTCTCCATGCTCATGTAATTATATGGAAACATACATACCTATATACGTTTACAAAGGATTTTATTTGATCATTGTTCTGTAACACAGGGATCATGTTATGTAAACTTTTTTGCATCTTGCTCTTCTCATTCAATATATGTCTCTCTCTCCTCATCCCCTCTCCCAACTGACAGATCTAATCCATATCCATTATTTCTAATGGCTACATAATATACCATGGTGTGAATGTTACCATATTCTATTCAGTTATTCCTCTATTCATACACATTCACTTCATTTCCAGTTTATCACCATTACAAGTAACTCCAGCTTTAGTCTATCTAGCTTCTGCTAAAGAGAACAACATTGCTTTGATTAGTGATATAGCTAATGCTTCAGTAATAGTGAAAACCAGGTAAGGAGAAATCTCATTCGGGGATCAACTTCAGGACCCAGAGCAAGTCTGAAGGGGCAAAGTGGACACAAATTACCTCTACTCTGTGTGGCAAGGCATACTGTCATGGGTCCCTAGTATACTGAATTCTACTGGAAAGAAAATATTTTTAATAATCTGGATTTTCCAGATGCATACTTCCTTTACTCTCAAATAGTTTAGCAATCGCTGGATTAGGAGGCTTTGGGTGGAGAAAGAGCCACACTCGTATTTTGGAGGCAGCCAGAAGGAGGAAGGGTCGGGAGGTAGGAGACTGCCCTTAAGTGGAGCCTCTATGGGTATCAATCATCTCAGTATTCCTAGCTAACGACACCTTTTCCCAGGGAAACATGATTTGACAGCTGTAGCCACCCTACGCCAAAGTATTCTAGGTGGGAAGTCTTCCAAATTTCCAGTCTTTTATTAGTTGATTACTCCCTTTTTGCAAATGAACGGGATTCAAAAAAGAGGGTGGGCTTGTTTTTGCCTGTGAGGTTTAGTCACCAGAAACTGTAACCTAGTTTCACCTACAGGACACATCACAGCTTATGCTCTGAAGTTAGACTCCAATGTCATGTCATTAAAATATTCACTAATTCAGTGTGTATGTGTGTGTGTGTGTGTGTGTGTGCGCGTGTGCGCGCGCGCGCGTGTGTGTGTGTTATATGCCGTTATATACAGTTTGGCTAATTCAATTAGAATTTCCTGGCAGGGTTTACGTTAGGAAGAGCTGGTTAAGTGTTATCAGACAAAATTAAAAAGGGAAGGGGAAGGAAGAGGTATTCTGTCCAGTCGTCAAATAAATATTTAAGATTCTTTTCAACATGTGTTTGAATACACGATACAGCCTTGTGGGCAGTACAGAAAGGATAAGACATAAAATAGTCTTAGACCTTGAGGGGAATAGAATCTAATAGGAGAGTGACAGTAAAGCTTGAATTATCCTTAATACTTGATAGACTATGGAAATAAACAGAATAATGTAGTAGACAGCTTATGCTTGAGATTCAGAGTCACAGAACTAGGTTCGAAAGTAAAGGTCACTAGCATAGGAGGTCAAGAACCTGTAGGCTCAAGTATGGGCTGGACTGGGTAGAAGAGCTGGACTGTCATGCAGTCATTCAGCGTGACACCAGGACGTGGGGTGGAAAAGGGCACCACAGCTCTGACAAACAGGAGCAGAGGGCGGAAGGGAGAGTTTTTATTTGAGGATTAAAGGAAAACACAGTTAGAGAGAATCTAAGGTCTCCTGATGTTCACAGCTTTGTGTAATGCCCTCCCCGTGAGTGTGGGAGGGACCCGGGACTTGCTTCTCACCGCTAGACGACGGCAAAGGTGACGGAATGCTGCTGCCTTGACTACATTTAGAAGACTCCATCTGTTTAGCAGACTTGCTTTAGTCTCCCTTTCAGGTGTTGGCTTTGAAGAAACAGCTGCCATGAGTCCTACTGCTGCAAGGAAATGAATTCTCCCAACAGCCTGAGTGAGCTTGGAAGCCCACCTTTCCCCAGTCAACTCCCCCCACACACGCGCCCCGCCCATGAAAACCCAGACCTGGCCTTGACTGCAGCCTGCAGTGGGTCCAGCTAACTAACCCATGCCTAGCCCCCTGACCCACAGAAACCGTGAAATAATGAGTATGTATTGCTTTAAGTTTGTGGTAATTTGTCATGAAGCATAGGAAACTAATACAGGTCGTGATTTAAGACTTCCAGGGCAAGCCAAGATGGAGTAAGCCCACCACAGCCTCTCTGCCACTGATTACCACAAAAGACTGGATGAGGTACAATATAAATTCAAAAATACAAACTATGAAAAGTAAACAAAAGCAGGTGGACTAGGCAGAGGAGTCAAAACTTGGGGAGGTGACTGTATGGGGGCGAGTTTCTCACCTACCCTCCTCTTAAAGCTGGTTTGTTGTAATTTTAACAGAAGGTTGGCCCCAGTCACAGAGCTGTGCTGTGCTGTGGTGGCCCAGGCAGCTGAAACCGAGAGAAGCCCACCTTTCTGAACAGAGAATTAGGAAACTGAGCTCTTGTGAGCTAGACAGTGTGGGGGACCCAGAGAGCAACTGGCTGGAGGAGACCCCCAAAGTCTGTGCATAAACTTCCACAGTTCTGGGTTCACCTTCGAGTCATGCGTGTGTGGGACAGACCCAAAACAGCGAAGCAGCTGCTTTGAAAACTGAACTACAACTTCAACTACTCTCCCCTCTTCTCCCCCAAGTCTTGGACTAACCCCTGAGTGGCACACGGGTGGGCCAGGCCCAAAGCAGCATAGCAGGGTGAAAGCTACGGAAACTGAATGACATTTGAACCACTGCCCACAGAAGACGAGACAGACTTTGTGGTCTGAACCTAACTGGGTTGATTGCCTGCTAAAACAAAAACAAAACAAAATAACAGCAACAGAATCAAGTGCTCTAGAGGAGTTTAATAGGACTCAAAGTCTATACAACACATTCAGAATGTCCAGGATAAAATCCAAAATTACTCTTCATACGAAGAACCAGGAATATGTGGGCAAACTGTCAGGACAAAGTACAAGGGATACCAACTCCCAGATGACCCAGGTGTTGGAATTATCAGACAAAGACTTTAAAGCAGTTATTGTAACTATGCTCCAGGAGGCAAAAAAAGGTAAATGCCCTTGAAACAAATGGGAATATAGGTGTTCACAGCAGATAAACAGAAACTGTAAAAACAGAAGTGGAAATTTTATTCATTCATTCACTTATTTTTTACTTTTTGTCTGCGCTACGCAGCTTGCAGGATCCTAGTTCCTTGACCAGGGATCAAACCCCCATCCTTGGCAGTGAAAGCGCAGAGTCCTAACCACTGGCCCGCCAGGGAATTCCCTCAAGTGGAAATTTTAGAACTGAAAAATAAAATATCTGAATTAAAAACTTCACTAGATGAGTGCAATGAAAGAATGAATGAGGGAAAAGTTTGTGAACTTAATTCAAGCAAAAGAAATGATCTGAAGAACAGACAGAAAAAAGATTGAGAAACATGAAGAGTCTCAGGGACCATGGGACAATACCAAAAGGTCCAACATTCATGTCATTAGGGTTCCAGGAGTAGAGGAGAAAGAGATTGAAGAAAAATAAATCTGCAAAAATAATGGTGGAAAACTCCCCAAAGTTGGTGATATAAATAAATTTACAGATTCAAAAAGCTCTGTGAACTCCTAATAGGATAAACTCGAAGAAAACCCCACTCAGACATATCATATATTAAGTACAAGCAGCCAGATTCAAAAGGATACGTGCTGTATAGTTCCATTTATATGACAATCTGGAAAAAGAGAACAATTATAGGAACATAAAACAGACCTGTGATTGCCTGGGCCTGGGGAGGGAGGAAGATATTACTACAAAGGGGCAGAGCAAGGGAACTTTTTTGGAGGATGACAGAACTATCCTGAATCTTGATTATGATGGTGGTTATATACACCTATAAACATTACATATATATATACTGTATGCATTTGTTGAAACTTAGATAACTGTACACTAGAGAGTGAATTGTACTGTACGTAAACTTTTAAAAAAGTGAATAAAAACAACAAAAATCAAAAACAAAAGCAAAAAATGATTTGTAAATGGTCACCGGGCGAGGCAGGGTGGGGGGAAAGGTGGTGGTTCTGGGGAATGTTGAATCCCTCCCTCATGCATCTTCTTCCCCCTCCATTCCTGGCCTAATGAGAGATGGGGTTTCAATTAAATGGAGGGGGGGACATGGAGTGAGTTGCGAGGGTACAGAGTTAAAGATAAAGATCTTCATTTACCACAGGACCAGTGTACCATAAGACACAGAGGGAAGATGTGGAGGAAAGGACGAGACACTGACTGGGAATGCTGACTGCAGGCACCTTTATTTTAGAAGGATGGAGAAGTATCACAGAGATCTGAAGAGAGGCATGGCAACAGCAGCTGGCCTCGAGGTATTCCAAAAGAACTCTGACATTATTTTCATTTTAGTGCTAATACAGACTTACTACTGTGGCTAAAACACCAAACCAGAACAAAAGCCAGCAGCACCCTTAGTAGGGAGCAGTCTGACTGACCAGACTTCTTAGCAGTTCCTCTCATCGGATAAACACACACTATGGTGCTTGCTGTCTAACCACTGACATATACCCACTTCCCTGTCCCACTAATGCTTCTCTACATCTTATTATCTTCTTCCATTGGCTTTTTGTCACAGAACAAATGATGTCCCTCATTTGGTAGGCTTTTCTCTGAACAATAAAGTTGATTACCTCCGTCTGTTATTTTTGCCGCTCAGCTTCCTTTACTCCTCCCTTTGGAAACTGTGCCCCAATTTCCCCCAGAGTACCAGTCCTTCTCTCACGCTAATGTTAAGGACAGTGGCTCCAGAGATGTGTCTGGCCAATCAAAAAGCACTGCATTTCCTGGGCCATGGTGATTAGATTCAGGATGACTCTGCATGTGAACATCACAGGAAGGACGCTGAACGGAAACTCAAGGCCTTAATCACAGAGGGCCTGGAAATGAAGCTGACGCCAAGGAAAAGAAGCAAAGAAATGGCGTGAGAATTAAGTCTTGGTAATGTATGTCCTTTGAGCCCAGGAACAAGTTGTTCCTGTGGCCTGGTACCTCAGTGCCTTGCCCTTGCCTGGTCCTACTAGGCCAGTCAAGATCCTCCTTGGAATGTGAATCCTGAACTGAGTGGCAAACAGCTGGAACAGATCCATCTCAGCGACTGCAGCCTCCAGATCTGTCCATTAGCACTTGCTACCTAGATTTTGCAGGCTGAGGAGCCCGGCTTCTCAGTTTTTCCTTCAATGATGTCAGCCACCTCATATCATTCCAAAGTCCCTCTTCCCCTCCCCCCTTAATTTGTACAGAGTCACTTTCTGTTGCTTGTAACCAAAGAATCCTGATAAATACAGTTTCTCAACAATCTATTTATTTAATTTAGACTTAGTAAAAGTACGTGCTGACTGGATCTAGCACTATTTAATTATGATGTCTCAAAACTAATCATGTTCAGTAAACATTTTTAACCACTATAAAAACTGCTTTAGAATGACTGTATCACATGTCAGTTACAAGCATAGAAGTTGTAAGTACTGCTTTTCTTTTTTTTGGCCGAGCCACACAGCATACAGGATCTTAGTTCCCCAAGCAGGGATTGAACCTGTGCCTTCCACAGTAGAAGCGTGGAGTCTTAACTGCTGGACCATCAGGGAAGTCCCTAAGTACCATTTTGTGAAAACCTTTTCTTTATTTCATTTCTGAGTTTAAAGTAGCCTCAAATTAAATCAGAAAATGCCACTATACTTTTTATTGTTGCTCCATTTCCATCGTCAATTTACATAATGATACTTGAATATGTGTACTTTAAATATGCTTAAAATAATAGAAGCAAATCTCCAACCAATCTCTCAGATACAGTAGTCCTGGCTGGCACATCCTGGTATGTAAACCACAGAGTGGTTATTAATAATGATCAGGATTTCACTGTTTGCTAGAAAATTTTAAAATAGGTACGGTACTGGGTAACCAATGACAAGCATGCTTTACCCAAAAGTGTCTACTTCCAACTACTAAGGAATGTGGAGGTGGGGAACTGTGCTATTGACTTACTGCCGCTCAGCTCCACGCTCAGCTTTTTGCCCACTCTGTGAAAACTGGGACCTTTAAACATTTTCCTTTGCCAGCTGGCACGATGTTAAGCTTTTTCAACAGAGGGTGCTAGAGAGACACAGCAGGAAAAGAGTTTTGCTCTTGGCTGACTCCTAAAGGCCCCTCCCTCGCCCACCCTGAGAACTTCCCAGCGGTCCCCCCACCCTCCCACGCTCAGTGACTTTTCTGCCATCCCTTGTGCCCTATCCAGAGGTCTGGACCTCAGCCAGGGGGGCTCTCACTGGGCACCCCATCTCAGCCCTGCGGGCAGTGGCTACTCCTTACACCGTTATGCCTGCAAAATTTAAAGCTTTCTCTACTGACTAGCAAATCCCTCATTACTCCAATCCCGTTAGAGTTGGCAATTCTTTATATTAAACTTTCCCTGTTCATGTTACCGTTTGGTTTCTCTCTCCTGACAGAAGAATCCTTAAATTAGAGCCTATTTCAATCCTGTCAACAAACCGGAGACTTTTTAATATTGCCACACTAATGAATAAGTAAAATTCACAGATGTGCCTAAATAGCGAATAAATGACATCAAATATAAAACAAGTTAAATTTAATTAATAGCACATAGACCTGAAGTATGCAACCTGATAGGTGTGGAAAAAGACTCGATTTGCCTGGATTTGCCTAATATCACTTGCCCAGTATTTTTTGTTTGACTCAATAATATTTCTATGCTCTAAAACTTGTGATACATCTGGGCGAATTTAGAGAAGGTTCTCCTTCATGATTATGAAGAAGAAAGAACAAAGTCCTGGCACCATATAACCGCAGGCCAGTCACTAAAATGATGAAACAGACACCTGGGGCAGTTATCAGTGAGAGAGCTGGACTGCAGATCATTTCCAGGGTAACTTTCTATTTAAAAATGTTGCAATTCTGGGACTTCCTTGGTGGCGCAATGGTTAAGAATCGGCCTGCCAATGCAGGGAACACGGGTTAGAGCCCTGGTCTGGGAAGATCTCACATGCCGCGGGGCAACTAAGCCCGTGTGCCACAACTACTGAGCCTGCGCTCTACAGCCTGCGAGCCACAACTACTGAGCCTGCTTGCCACAACTACTGAAGCCCGCACGCCTAGAGCCCGTGCTCTGCAACGAGAAGCCACCACAATGAGAAGCCCAAGCACCGCAAGGAAGAGTAGCTCCAGCTCGCCGCAACTAGAGAAAGCCCGCGCACAGCAGCAAAGACCCAGTGCAGCCAAAAATAAATAAATAAAATTTAAAAACAAAAACAAACTCTTTAAAAAAAGAAAAGAAAAAAAAATTTAAAATTCTGTGAACTAAAAGGACTGTTAACTGTGGACTCCATTTCCGGAGCCATTAAACTAACCTGTGGTCAAAGCTGGATTCTAATTTGGGAGAGCAGGCAAGTGCACAAGACCTGGGCAGAAATAGCTTTGTGACAATCTGCACAATGGAAAAGTCAAATATAAAAGGAGATGATACCACCACCATCCACCCAGTCCCCTGATCCAGAAACATCTGTGAAGCCAGGGTTTATATGAAAGGATAGTAGGAAAGAAGGTTTCAAGGGTCTGTGCTGGAGTCATGAGGTGATAAAGGCGTCAGATGCCTGTCTAAACAGTTTCTACAAAGAAACCTAAGGCAGGAGATAAATTATATGACCAATTTTATTTGTGCAGAAAAAACACAGGTACTGAAAGGGATTGTTAGTATTTCACATTAAAAATGTGAAATACAAAGACTCATTTCAGAAATGATTAGGAAGAAAACCTACCTGAAAAATATCAGTTATTAAAAGAATTAAATTTTCTGTTTTGTTTTTTAAACATACACCAGGTTCATATGACCAAAAACAAAGAAACAAAACAACAAAGTCTAGACAGAGATCCTACGGGAACCTAATTAAGAAAAAAAGTGTTCTATAATTTGCCATGGTGCTCTTATATAATCAGGTCTAGTCCTTAGTCATTCATTCAACAAACACAAAGCAGTGAACTGTCCACTGGACCCTGACTTGTTCAGTTCTATACTTTGAATAGTAAGAAGTATTCACTAGTCACAGATTGTTGTGTCAGTACCTTAATTACTGTTTTAAGTCAACAACTCTAATACTCAAAGTATGTAACTTGTATGACCTGGATGTCCAATACTATGTTCACATACCAATTTAAAAGAGCAAATGTTTCCTATTACTCTCACAAAGTCAACTCTCTGCTAGTTCCCACCATTTTGGCTTTCTGATTTCTTAAAAAAAAAAAAAAATTCAGAGTTCACCTCCTTAAAGGACTCTAATGGAACCACATCTGGTAACGGATTAGTATAAGTGCTCAGAGCTAACCCACAATCTGCCTTATAGTGAAGCAATGAGCAACTTACTAAATTATGCTACTATTAATGATTCAATTCCTCACTCTGTCCTTTATGGCTTCTTATTAAAACCATGAGAACATACACCAGTTCTACAAAGAAAGAAAAAGTTTCCCTAGCACTCAGGTCCAGAAATAAGTTTTCCAGGGGATACCTCTCCCAGGTGACATAGAGTCAGGCTCTGGACAGCTTCTTTCAGGCCCTAGAGCATGCACATAGCCAAAAACATGATGGAAAAACTCAGGGAACTGTCAAAAACTCAGCAATTCTCTGGGGAGCCAAGGTACATGGTCCAGGTATGAAGGTTTCTGATGGTTTTGCTGAATCCAAAGATAAAACCTAGAAAATCAAACAATCCTCCACAGATACCAAGTTCAACTGAAAATAATAGTTTGAGGTTGTAGTCTTTGAAAAAACTAATGATAGCAATAGCTATCATTTAGTAAACACTGGGCTTGCAAGGCCTCTTCAATAGACGACCCCAATGACTCCTAAAAACAACTTTGTTAAAATGGACATCACCTGCATCTTAAAAGAGGTGACTGAAGCTCAGAGGATCTCGGTGAGTTGCCCACTGTGACACAGACAGTAAGTGACTGACTCTCAAGCACATGCTCCTTCATCATGCACAATGCATCCCTAAAGAGCACATACGCTTTGTTGTACGTAGTCCAAGAGCAAGAGCCAAGTGCTTCAGATTTAAGACAAGCTGATAGTAAAGCTGACCCCACTTTTTGGAAATTGAAGAGTCCAATTAAGACAATCTCTTAGATGATACATTAGTTACAGTACAGGCAGAGCCACTGTAACTAAGAGACCCCAAAATGCAATGTCCTCAAGACGTTTCTCCCCCAAGTCCGGAGGCTGGCCAGGTACCTTTGCTCCAGGAAATCATCTAGGGACCCAGTTCTTTTCATTCACTAGAGGAGGGAAAAGAAGAATTGCAGAGCAAATCATTTTCTTTTTGGTTCATGCCCTGCAAGTTCATACATTATTTCTGCTCATATCTGATTAACCAGAACTTTATTCATATGCCCATATCTAGATACAAGTACGGCCGGGGAAATCTAGGTGTGCTCATCTAAAACTTCTTCCAAAAGGAAGGAGAAAATGCATTCCTGGGGGAAAATAAACAGTTTCCAGAACTGATGGAGCGCTTCCCCATCTCTATGTGGAGATAAAAAGTAGGTAATTTTTCCAAAACAAAACAGATATACATACACAGATACAGATTTGAGTTTGTGTGTTACTTGAACAAATGATACATAAATCAAGTCCCCAACATTCAACTCTATAGAATATGAGCAAAATGATTTTGGGCAGAAACTTCTTCAAGGGATCAAGATGTCACCAGTTACTTGCTGTGGCAACAGAAAAATCCTAGTAATGCTTCTACAGAATGATTGAGCATCACAAGGTTGCCAGTAAATCTTCCAGAATGAATTTGTTATAAAAATACCAAATTTTATCTAATCTAAGATGCTTTCAAATATAAGATGCACCATTATTTCTTATGCACTAAGAAAGAAAAATGCTGCCAATTACACCATGAAATACCATTATTGTCTATAAGATGCATGCCAATTTCGAGATGTTAAAAGTGGGAAAAATGTGTTTCTTAGAACAAATGAAATACAGTATGCCCCTGAAATAACAAATCAAAGTGATCTACCTTATGAAATTACTGGACAAAAACCAATTAAATTTTAGAAAATAAATTGTTGCTACTAGGCCATTCTTTATGATGATAATATAAATAAATATATGGAGGTCAAACATACACTTCATGAATTTTTAAAAAAACAACTCAATTCTATGGGAAAGTCAGACAGCTACTTTCATAACACATGAATTACAATTTGCTAAGAAGCACAGGGCGGGGGCTTCCCTGGTGGCGCAGTGGTTAAGAATCTGCCTGCCAATGCAGGGGACACGGGTTAGAGCCCTGGTCTGGGAAGATCCCACATGCCGCGGAGCAACTAAGCCCGTGCGCCACAACTACTGAGCCTGTGCTCTAGAGCCCGCACACCTAGAGCCAGTGCTCCGCAACAAAAGAAGCCACCACAATGAAGCCTGTGCACTGCAACGAAGAGCAGCCCCTGCTCGCCGCAACTAGAGAAAGCCCGCACACAGCAATGAAGACCCAACACAGCCAAAAATAAATAAAATAATTTAAAATATATATATATAAAAAATAAGCACAGGGCATTGTGAGAGCACGAGGGAGGAGGTAGTCAGGAGAGCATGGGAGGTTTCCTGTGGAGGTGAGCTAAGTTCTGAAGGATAACTAGCTGAACTGGCAGGGGAACAGCATGGATAAAAGCTCTATGGTGGAAAAGAAATACGGCACGTTTTGAGAACAGCAAGATGACTAGTGAGCCTAAAGCATGGGGACAATGAAGAAATGGCTAAAGCAAGTCTGGTGGGATAAACTGAGTTAAAGTTTTTGGTCTTATCCTCAGAGCAGTGAGAAGTTACTGAAGAATATTCAGCAAGAAAATAACAATCATATTTGTCTTTTTACGAGGTCATTCTAGCTACTACATGGAGAATGGAATATATGTGGATAAGAGTGGACAGGTGGAAACCAATGAGTAGGCTCTGCTGTCAGTCTAAGAGTTTAGAATTGGTAGTTTAGATTTGGGGAGCAGCAGAGGATTTGGGGATGGAAAGCAGGGTTTGAAAATTATTTAGGAGATAAAATGAATAGAACGTGGTGATTAACTGCATATGGGCATAAGGGAGAGGGGAGCATCGAGAACAGCCCCTGGGTTTCTCACCAGTGTGACTAAGTGTACGGCATCGTTCAAGATAAACACTGGAGAAGAACACCCTGAATTTGAGATGCTTGAGCATTAAACTGGGAAGGGAGCTGGCAGCTTGATATATAATTCTGGATTCAGAGGAAAGATTTGGGCTGGAGAGAAGTCTACGGAGCTGTCAATGCAGAGGTAAATCAAAGCCATGGCCACAGCTGAAATCAGGTAGGGATGGGGTTAGAAGGAACAGAAAAGAGGGCCGGGGACAAAGACTTAAGGAACATCAGCATTCAGAGGTCAGACTCAGGAGGATGAGACTGTCATTCAAACACCCACCCATTATTTATGCATCAATTCTTTATTAGTAACTGGCTACAATATGCCAGACTCTGTTTTAGGTATAAGGATATCCAGTGAACAAGATACATTAGCTTCCTATTATTAAGGAGCTTACAGTTTAGTGAGCAACCAAATAAAAAACACAAGAAAATAAGATAATTTCAGTTTGTGATAGTGCTATGAAGAAAATAAAATTGGCATCGCAACTCAAATTCCATGATGGCATGACATCAGTGATGAGATTTCCAAAATGATGAGTAATTACTGAGAACGTTCCAGACAAAGTATAATCTTCCCTCAACTTACATGAGAGCTGCTTTCCTGCGAAATTCAGTATATATCACAACAGCACACACACACAGACTGTATATACATGTAAAATAGGTTCTGTGTGAGAATAAACAAAATGTTCACCCACCTAAATATCCAGAGGGCTATCCAAAAGCCACCAAGGATGTGGTACCAGGCTTCACTGTATGGGGCTGGTCCAGGTACTACAGAACATCTAGGATCCTTGGCTCCTAACCCACTAAATGCCACTGTGCCTGAACCCAATCGTGCCATAGCTTCTAAACACATCTCCATATTTCCAAATGCCCCCCAAAGGAGTTGGTACCTCCCCTGCTGAGAACTGCTGCTTTAAGGCAACAAAGTACACCCTGCTAAATGACACAAATTCCAAGAAATGGAGAGGCACTGAGGTATCCATACTAATGAATTCTAGTTGCAGACATTTCCATGAAGTGGCAATCAATCACTCTTTTTCATTCGATATATACAGTTGACCGCTGAACAACATGGGTTTGAATTGCGCAGGTCCACTTATATGTGGATTTTTTTCAACAAATACATACTACAGTACTACACGATCTGAGGCTGGTTGAATCCAAGGTTGTGGAACCACCTATATAGAGGGCCGAATGTAAAGTTACATGCAGATTTTCGGTTGTGCAGCGGACTGGCACCCCTAACCCCCACATTGTTCAGGGGTCAACTGTACTTACTATGTGCCAGACAATGTTCTGGTCCCTGCCTTCACAGAGCTTACATTTTAGAGTTTCTTGTCTTTTCTGGATATATGCCCAGGAGTGTGACTGCTGGATCATATGGTAACTTATTTATTTATTTATTTTTGGCTGCACTGCGTCTTCGTTGCTGCACACAGCCTTTTCTCTAGTTGCGGCGAGCAGGGGCTACTCTTTGTTGCGGTGTGCGGGCTTCTCGTTGTGGTGGTTTCTCTTGTTGCGGAGCATGGACTCTAGGTGTGCAGGCTTCAGTAGGTGCAGCATGTGGGCTCAGTAGTTGCGGCATGTGGGCTCTAGACCACATGGGCTTTAGTAGTTGTGGCATGTGGGCTCAGTAGTTGCAGCTTGTGGGCTCTACAGCGCAGGCTCAGTAGTTGTGGTGCACGGGCTTACTTGCTCCGTGGCACATGGGCTCTTCCCAGACCAAGGATCGAACCCGTGTCCCCTGTATCAGTTGGCAGATTCTTAACCACCGTGCCACCAGGGAAGTCCGAGCTTACATTTTAGAAAACTGGAATAAACACACAACTACTTGAAATAAAGACGATCCAGAATGTGGTTCTTATACTTAAAATCTATACACCCTGGCATCTCTCAGGTAAAAGTACAAAGAGTTTCCTTGAAAATTAATGTTATTTTCTCCATTAACTGTTTGTAGTCATTTGTAGGCACATGTACCATAATAGAGATTTAAACATTCAGCACCCAACAAATGACATCCAACACTGAAAAAGCAATTGTGTACTTTCAAATCGCACTGAAAAAGTTTTTACAGTCTGAAAGACAGTAGCACCTACTGGAAAAGATGCTAATTATAACCAAACCCTTTTGGACTCTAAATACGCTCAGACATAAAAGAAAAGAGGGGGGGAGCTGTGCATTTTTAACCAGGGAATCATTAAAGTACAGAAGTGATCTCCATGGAGAACAGATTCACAGATGGGCAGATGCAGAGAAGAAATTCTGATGTTGGGAAGAAGATGCGATAAAGAGTAAAGAGCTGGTAAATACTGCTAATTAGCGCAGTACCACTGGTACACGGTTGACCACAGTGTTAATTTACACTCTCAATAACGCTCAGTTCAGTTCATGGAATTTTCTAAACTTGAAAAAGAAAGATTATGATTGAAATAATTCTATATATAAAATTTTATACTTTTTTTAAATTTATAACAAGGTATTCTCACACTAAGCAAGCTTCACAAATACAATTTTTAATGACAGATAACATAATATTTTCATTGTGTAGACAGACCATAATCTTCTTAACAATTCTCCTGTTATTTACTTAGGTGTTTCCTTTTTATACTGCTTTCATCACTAACCCTCATTTGTGTAGTTTGTTCTGTATTTGTGATTATTCGATTTTGTTCTGTATTTGTGATTGCTGTCTTCAGAGAGGTTTCCAGAAGCAGACTTACTAAAACAAAAGTGTATAATTAAGAGTTTCAATACTTATAGCCAAACTGTTATCCAAAAGCATTTTAATAATCTGTACTTTTTTATTAGCTGAGTATAAGAGTGCTTAATTCAAAATATCCTCACAAGCACTGAGTATTATAATTTTTAATCTCTGCTAATCAGATAGAAAAAGTATCTCACTGGCATTAATTTACAATTCTTTGATTTTTTTTTTTTTTTTTTTTTTGCGGTACGCGGGCCTCTCTCGTTGCGGAGCACAGGCTCCAGACGCGCAGGCTCCACGGCATGTGGGATTTTCCTGGACCGGGGCACAAACCCGTGTCCCCTGCATCGGCAGGCGGACTCTCAACCACTGTGCCACCAGGGAAGCCCTCTTTGACTATTAATTCCCCATATATTGTTAACCTGCATGAATTTTGTTTTCTGTGAATCAACCATTTATATTTTCTGGTCTATCCCTTGAGTTCTTAATTGGTTTTTCCTTTATCAATTTGTAAGAATTTATATATGTTAAATGGATTAACCTTTTATCCTGTTGCTGTAAACATTTTCCCCATTTTTAGTTTGTCTTTTAATTATTTTTAATTTTTAGTTATTATTTTTTTTATTGGCGTACAGTTGTTTTACTGTGTTGTTAGTTTCTGCTGTACAGCAAAGTGAATCAGTTATACATATATGCACTCTTTTATATATCTACTCTTTATATCCAATCAGTTATATGTATACATATATCTTCCCATTTAGGTCACCACAGATCACTGAGTAGAGTTCACTGTGCTATACAGTAGGTTCTCATTAGTTATCTATTTTATACATAGTAATGTATATATGTCAATCCCAATCTCCCAATTTGTCCCATCTCCCCTCCCCCCTTGGTAACCATAAGTTTGTTCTCTAGAAGTGACTCTATAGAGTCACATATGTGACCCTATTTCTGCTTTGCAAATAAGTTCATCTGTACCATTTTTCTAGATTTCACATATAAGTGATATTATGCAATGTTTGCTTTTCTCTTTCTGACTTACTTCACTCCGTATGACAGTCTCTAGGTCTATCCACGTTTCTGAAAATGGCAGTATTTCATTCCTTTTTATGGCTGAGTAATATTCCATTGTATATATGTACCACACCTTCTTTATCCATTCCTCTGTTGATGGACATTTAAGTTGCTTCCATGTCCTGGCTATTGAACATCAGGGTGCATGCATCCTTTCGAATTATGGTTTTCTCCGGATATATGCCTAGCAGTGAGATTGCTGGATCATATGGTAGCTCTATTTTCAGTTTTTTAAGGAATCTCCATAGTGTTTTCCATAGTGGCTGTACCAATTTACATTCCCAGCAACATTGCAGGAGGGCTCCCTTTTCTCCAGCATTTATTGTTTGTAGATTTTCTGATGATGGCCCTTCTGACGGGTGTGAGGTGATACCTCATTGTAGTTTTGATTTGCATTTCTCTAATAAGTAGTGATGTTGAGCATCTTTTCATGTGTCTGTTGGCCATATGTATGTCTTCTTCAGTGAAATGTCTATTTAGGTCTTTCCGCCCATTTTTTTATTGGTTTGTATGGGTTTCCTTTGATATTGAGCTGCATGTCATCTCTTAATTATCTTTGACATTTAGAAGTTTTAAATTCCCATAAAATCCCACAAAAAACTTTCACGAGATTTTTAGTGCAGAAACATTCCTCAAATTGTTTTTATTTTCTAGATTTCTTAATTGCTTTATACAGATGATGCTTTATTTAATGTTTCTTTAGGTGTAGGGTAGACACTAGGATTTATCTTGCCTCCTTTTAGATCAACTGAGTGCCTAGATGTCATTTAGTGCCCAGGACTGAATGATCCTTCCTCTCCCAACTCATCTGTGACCCTGACTCTTCATATATCAAAACCACATAAAACAGATGGGCCTGAAGACCATTCTGCTCCATTAATCACTGTGTGCTTCTGCCAGGACCACACTATTTTAATTATTCCGGTTTCATAAAATTTTGGTTATCTGCTACCACTAGTTTCCCCCTCATTATTCTTTTTTAAAAATTTACTTAACTATGCTTTTATCCTTCCAGATGAAATTTACAACCATTTTGTCATGTTCGAAAAGAAAAACATGTATTTTTTTTAAAACAGAATTGCTTTAAACCTACAAATTAATTGAACCAAAAGCTCTGTAGGATTTAATTTTCCTAATTGAGGAAATCTCTCAATGTATTTCTTTCTTCTTTCAGTGAAACTGTCATTTTCTTTATATCTATTTCCTATACATGTTAAGCTCATTTCTAGGTATTTTATGATACTTTATTGTTATTATGTTAGGATCAAATAGTCTATGTATTGCCTAAATGGTTACTGATGGTAGGTATCTAGTCAGACTATTGATTTATCTATACTGCATCAAATAACTTTACAGCAGACCACCTTGGGTTTTCTGGATATACAATCTGTAAACAACCATCTTCTTTTCATCTTTTTATTTCTCATTTCTATTTCATATTGTGGTAGGCAGAATTCTAAGACACTCTCCCCATACTTAGCTGCTGGTTTATACATACTTTCTCCCAGTTATTCAATCAAACACTAATCTAGGCACTGTTGTAAAGGAACTTTGCAGATGTAATTAAAGTCCCAAATCAACTGACCTTAAGATAGGAAGATTATCTAAGGGGGGCCAACCTAATCACATGAACCCTCTGAATCCAGGTTTAGAGGTCAGAGACAGAAGCCAGAAGTTCAAAGTATGAGAAGGATTCAACACAACAGTTGCTGGTTTGAAGATGGAGGATACATGGCTAGGAACATGGTGGCCTTGAGAGCAACCCCCACTGACAGCCAGCAAGGAAACAAGGACCTTAGTCCTACAACCACAAGGAACTGAATTCTGCCAACAACGAGCCTGGAAGCAGATTTTCCCCCAGAGCCTCCAGAGGAGAGCTCAGCTTGGCCGACACCTTGAGTTCAGCCCTGTGAGACCCTAAGCAGAGACCTCAGTCATGCCATGCCAGACTTTTGGCCCACAGAACTCTAAACTAACATTGGTTGTTCTTTTAAACAGCTAGGTTTGTGGTAATTTGCTATGCGGCAATAGAAAACTAACACACCTTATTAACTGGCAGGGACTTAGAAAGCAATGTTAGAGAAGATTAAATACTAATGTCAGTAAGTCTTAGCAGTCAGAGAACAGCTGGCATCAGAAACCACACCAATAATTTGAACAGGGTAGATTTAATAGATCTGTTAACTAGTAAAATTTGGCTAACTTTTAAGAGGGGCAAAAAAGGTCTCTAAGTGATCCAGAAGCAGCAAATGCAGACAGCAGAAATTTACTACCTCTAGGCTGAGGGTGTACAAATAAGGCGCTAAGAATTTAGAAGAGGATCCCTCCCTGTGGACTGGAGGCAATGTGGCTGCCATAGGACACACAGCTGGTGAGTAGCAAAAAGACCTAACAGAGGGCCCAAGTCAGAGATGGTCCATACAAGGGCCCTCCTAGGTGGCAAATAATCTTCCCCAAGGGTATTATGGGTGGACCAAAGCTGCTCCTTAAGTGCCACTGAGGTGAGAACCACCAGGACTCCCAGATGCTAATCTGCTGACTGCTGCACCAAAAAAGTACATTAGAACCAGGAAGGGAAGCCCCCTTTGTCCCTCTCTTCCTCCTTCCATTGTCTCTCCAGTGCCCCAAATGGGTGGCAGCCTCATAGTCCAACTCAATGAAACTATTCTGTGAACTCTTGTAGAAGCATTCCCCACTTGGAAAGTAAGAACTTCAAACCCCAGCAGAGCTCAAAAGTTTCTAGAATGAAAAGCAGAAATTCTGCAAGTGGGTTATTTGGTATAAAAATTAGTGAGAGAGAGCTTTTAGGGTTTTAGCATTGAGTACAGTAGGGAAAGCTGGTCTGAGAGTTTATACCACATTAAACAAATACCCAGCTCTTCCTAATTTGTGTCTAACAGAAGAAATAGTGATAATGAATTTATCTATTTCTCCTTTTGATTCTGTTGATTTGTGCTTTATGTATTTTGAAGCTATCTTATTATGTGCATACAAATTTCCTAGTGGATTAACTCATTTTGCATTACAAAATTTCCTTTTTTTATTTCTAGGGATGTGTATTGCCTTGAAGTCTATTTTGTCTGATATCACTTAAATTGACCATTTTACTACTTGTTTTACACTTTATTTCTCTCCTTTCTTGTCTTCTTTTGGACCAGTATTTTTTTATTATTCCATTTCCCCTCTCTTTCTCCATTAGCTTTTTTTTTTTTTTTGGTAAGCGGGCCTCTCACTGTTGTGGCCTCTCCCGTTGCGGAGCACAGGCTCTGGACGCACAGGCTCAGCAGCCATAGTGATTCTTAAATCTATGGCTTGATAGCATTCATCAGTTTTGGAAGATTCTCAGCCATTTTTAAAATTTCTTTCTTTTTTGACCGTGTCAGGTCTTAGTTGCAGCATGCGAGATCCTCATTGAGGCATACGGGATCTTTTGTTACAGCGTGAGGGCTCTTCGTTGTGGTGCATGGGCTTCTCTCTAGCTGTGGCACGTGGACTCCAGGGCACGTGGGCTCTGTAGTTGTGGCATGCGGGCTCTCTCATCGAGGTGCATGAGCTCAGTAGTTGTGGCACATGGGCTTAGATGCCCCATGGCATGTGGGATCTTAATTCCCCGACAAGAGATCAAACCCGCGTCCCCTGCATTGGAAGGCAGATTCTTTACCACTGGACCACCAGGGAAGTCCTGATTCTCAGCCATTTAAATATTACTTTTGACCTTCTTTCTCCTCTCCTCTGAGACTCCAAATATAAGTATTTTAGACAGCAAAGTGTCCCATTTGTCTATGTATTTTTTCTTTTCCTTTTTTATCCTTTTGTCTCTGTGCTTTAGCACGGATATTTTCTTCTAATCTTCCAGTTCATGAATGCTCTTTTCAGCTGTGATTAATCTGTTATGGAACCCTTCTGTTATTGTACTTTTCAATTCTAGAATTTCCATTTAATTTTTTTAATAGTTTCCAGTTTTCTGCTGAAACTCTTATGTCATTAAATCTTCTGAGCATATTAATTGATGTTATCTTAAAGTCCAAGTCTGATAACCCTAATACCTGGATCTTCTGTGGGTGTCCTTATTGTCTGTCTTTTCTCTTGATATTCAGTCTTTTTTTTTTTTTTAAAGTTTAATGATTTATTTTCAATCCATGATCAACAAGGACCTACTGTATAGCACAAGGAACTGTGCTCAATATTCTTTTTTTTTTCATCTTTATTGGAGTACAATTGCTTTGCAATGGTGTGTTAGTTACTGCTTTATAACAAAGTGAATCAGTTATACATAAACATATGTTCTCATATCTCTTCCCTCTTGCGTCTCCCTCCCTCCCACCCTCCCTATCCCACCCCTCTAGGTGGTCACAAAGCACTGAGCTGATCTCCCTGTGCTATACGGCTGCTTCCCACTAGCTAGCTATTTTACGTTTGATAGAGTATATATGTCCATGCCACTCTCTCACTTTGTCACAGCTTACCCTTCCCTCTTCCCATATCCTCAAGTCCATTCTCTAGTAGGTCTATGTCTTTATTCCTGTCTTACCCCTAGGTTCTAAATGACATTTTTTTCCCTTAAATTCCATATATATGTATTAGCATACAGTATTTGTCTTTCTCTTTCTGACTTACTTCACTCTGTATGACAGACTCTAGGTCCATCCACCTCATTACAAATAGCTCAATTTCGTTTCTTTTTATGGCTGAGTAATATTCCATTGTATATATGTGCCACATCTTCTTTATCCATTCATCTGATGATGGACACTTAGGTTGTTTCCATCTCCTGGCTATTGTAAATAGAGCTGCAATGAACATTTTGGTACCTGACTCATTTTGAATTATGGTTTTCTCAGGGTATATGTCCAGTAGTGGGATTGCTGGGTCATATGGTAGTTCTATTTGTAGTTTTTTAAGGAACCTCCATACTGTTCTCCATAGTGGCTGTATCAATTCACATTCCCACCAGCAGTGCATGAGTGTTTCCTTTTCTCCACACCCTCTCCAGCATTTATTGTTTCTAGATTTTTTGATGATGGCCATTCTGACTGGTGTGAGATGATATCTCATTGTAGTTTTGATTTGCATTTCTCTAATGATTAATGATGTTGAGCATTCTTTCATGTGTTTGTTGGCAGTCTGTATATCTTCTTTGGAGAAATGTCTGTTTAGGTCTTCTGCCCATTTTTGGATTGGGTTGTTTGTTTTTTTGTTATTGAGCTGCATGAGCTGCTTGTAAATTTTAGAGATTAATCCTTTGTCAGTTGCTTCATTTGCAAATATTTTCTCCCATTCTGAGGGTTGTCTTTTGGTCTTGTTTATGGTCTTTGAAGTTTCATTAGGTCCCATTTGTTTATTTGTGTTTTTATTTCCATTTCTCTAGGAGGTGGGTCACAAAGGACCTTGCTGTGATTTATGATATTCAGTCTTTTTACATGCCTAGTTTTGGACTGAATGTTAGTCACTGCATGGAAAAACTGTGGCGATATCTGAGACTGGATGATATTATCTCCCTCTAGAGAACATTTATTTACTTTTGCTTCTGACAGGCACTTCAGAGTAGAGGTGAAATCACTTTAATCTATTTTAACCAATTCAAAAGTAAGTTTCAGTTTCTGCAAGGGTTGGATTTCAGGATGATCTTTATGTTCATCATTACTCCTAGGATAAAACTTTTGTTTGGGGGTGGGGGAAAGCAATTAGGGAGGCCCAGCCAAAAGCCTGGGATGTTTACCAGGGTCCTTTCCCCACTGTCATCCCTGACATCTCTCTTGTGGCCCCCCCCATTCCGCCAAGTCAACACTCTACTTAGCTTCTCAGCCTCAGTTTTCAGTTCAGCTCTTCAGTTACAGCTTTTGAGTTGGCAAATGTCTCTGAGGGGTCATGTGGCAGCAAATGTTTATTCTGCCTCTTACCTCCCTTCTTTTGGGAGATCTTGGCCCCTCAAAATCCTCAATGCTGGGACTTCCCTGGTGAGGCAGTGGTTAAGAATCCACCTGCCAATGCAGCGGGCATCGGTTTGAGACCTGGTCTGGGAAGATCCCACATGCTGCGGAGCAACTAAGCCCGTGCATCACAACTACTGAGCCTGCGCTCTAGAGCCCACGGGCCACAACTACTGAGCCCGTGGGCCACAACTACTGAAGCCTGTGCACCTAGAGCCCGTGCTCCACAACAAGAGAAGCCACTGCAAAGAGAAGCCCACACACTGCAACGAAGAGTAGCCCCCAATCGCCACAACCAGAGAAAGCCCGCGTGCAGCAACGAAGACCCAACACAGCTATAAATAAATAAATAAATAAATAAGTCCTCAATACCCTGGTAGCTTCCAATGCCTTCAAAGAGTTGCTTTTTATATTCCACCTAACTTTTTTAGTTCTTGGCAGCAGGGGTGGTCTGATACAGCTAGTCTGCCTTAGCCAGAAGCAGGAGTCTAAGGGATATTGAATTTTACTCAGTGACTTTCCAGGTAGCAGTTAAGATAATCTTATACTACTGCATGTCTCTAATGCTCTTTAGAAAGAGATTTTAAAGAAATAATGCTAACACTGATGAATTATACTTTCTGTAAATTACTTAAGATTCTCAGATTATATTTATGTTAATAGAAATCTAAAGATAGCTTTGTTGATGTCGTTTTCATGTTTTTGATATAATTACGCTAGCTTCACAAAGGAAAGTCAATAGCTTTCCCTTTTTAAAATTCTGAGACAATTTAAATAGTAAATATTAAAAAGTATAAAAGAATTTATGTTATTTTTATTTTTTATTTTTTGGCTGCACTGCGTGGCTTGCAGGATCTTAGTTCCCCAACCAGGGATTGAACCTGGGCCCTGGCAAGCACCGAGTCCTAATCACTGGACCACCAGGGAATTCCCATGAAATAATTTTATTAACATTATCGAAAAGAAGAAACTTTCTGGAGAGAAATTCTTTTATAATTAAAATTTCTTCTTCATTCCATTTAGGTTTTCTGGAGTCTCAAAGCGTTCTGTGACTACTTAAAAGGTTAAGATCCTGTCCTACCACAAGGTTAAGGCTCAATAAATGTTTCCTTTTGACCTAAGAAGCTGTCTTTTTGTTTCGCACCAGGGCATAAATAACTACTATTCTTGAATCAGGAAGTTGCTTTTCATTACCCAAAGCTTTAAAAGTACTGGAGATTACAGATCTAAGAAAGATATTAGTGGAACTGAAAAGGCGATATTATTGCTCACTCTACTCTCCTCCTCTCCTTTCTCTCTTTAACATATGTGACTGAGTGACTGTATATTTCTTAGGTATCTGATCGTACTGAACAAAGTTTTACCACATTATGATAATTAAATGCCACAGACGATCGATTTAATAAGCACTTCTGGAACCCTGAATGGGGTTTCTCTGTGTGAAATACAGTAAATTAAACGGACAATATGATCATCACAAGAACAAATCCTAACAGTCTACAAAGAATACAAATTCAATCTCTATTCTATGCCTTTTGTTCAAGCAATAATTTTATAGGCCATCTGTGGATCTTTTCTGGATAAAACAACCCCCTCCCACACCTTACAAATCATACTAAAGTGATTACTATGGTCATGTCTATGATAGGGTTAAAACAATACCTCTCTCTAGACTTGAATCACTCCTTTGAAATTACAGTAATATACACACAAATAGATGATAGCACAAATGTGTGGTAGGAAGGAACAGACTTGGCAGGGCTGAATACAGGGAAGATAACGTGTACCTACAATGTATCAAATTTATGCACTATCTCACTTAATTTGTATAGTAACCCTGTAGTGGGCGTTATTATCCACTTCTTCCAGATGAGCAAAGGCTCAGAGAAATTAAGTCACTGAGCTGATAAGTGGCATTCCCAGAAATCTATCCCAGAATTTATACTCCCAAGACCATGCTTATACCAGTGGTCCTCAAATGCTGGTTGTCAGTTAATGAGAATGAACTGCACATATTTAAAGTATACAATTCAGTAAATTTTGATATATGTACACAGCTGTGAAACCAACCCCACTATCAATTAACTCCAGATAACGCCACAAAATTAGAAAAATAAGGATGAGGAACATTTTTCACAAAGTTACATTCACTTAATTTATAGGACTCTCCTCTAAGATGGTGTCCTTTCTACTTCTTTGCATGGGAACGTCTTTTGTTTTATAAAATAATGATAAGAGCAGATGATGGTGGTTTTCACTCAAATGTCGGGACCACCGGGACTTCCCTGGTGGTCCAGTGGTTAAGAATCTACCTTCCAATGCAGCAGACGTGGGTTCGATCCCTGGTCGGGGAACTAAGATCCCACATGCCTCAGGGTAACTAAGCCCGCATGCCGCAACTACTGAGCCCATGTGCTGCAACTACAGAGCCCATGTGCTCTGGAGCCCACCCGCCACAACTAGAGAGAAGCCCACGCGCTGCAACAAAAGATCCCGCGTGCCACAACTAAGACCCAATGCAGCCATAAATAAACAAATAAATATTAAATGAAACAATTAAAAAAAAAGACGGCAACCATATGTCAGCTCCCACTTCTGCTGTTAAAACTTTACTTGTGTGTGAAGTCCCCAAATCTCTTAACCACAATGCTTTTCTATATTTTCAAAAGAATAGATTTTAGCCCCAAAAGGAAAGGTTTGATTAAATAATATTTAAGAAATAATTACCTTCCTATAAGAATGACAAATATTTCAAAAACTGCTATGTGTAGCTTACCTTTATGGGCAAAATTATAAGGAAGGCATCCCCATTCCCTCTACCATCGTTTTCCAGTGGTCATGTGGTTTTTAAATTTTGCTTCTCATCCCCCTCCAGTGCACTGTCCCACTACTCCTACCAACATACTTCAAAACTTAACCTCAACAGATATGCTCATTGCCTTGATTGTGGGGATGGTTTCAGAGGTATATAAAAATTTATTGAATGGTATACTTTAAATATGTGCAGTTTAGTATATGTGGGGGAAAATACCTTAATAAAGATGCCCCAAAAATAATCTCACTAGGGGTATTAAGGTATTTGAATCTTTTGATATGTACTACCATTTTCACTGCCTACAGGTGTTTGTACCCATTTTCACTGCCACCTTTTCACTAGCACCATATGAGTGGAAGATTCTTTTCTCATTCTCCTTAGGATTATATTTGAGCTTTGCCAACTGAATATGTCAAAAAATTTTTCTGGTTTCTCTAATTTGCTTTTCTTTGACTACTGGCAAGATAAATTTTTTAAATGTTTGATTACTAGTCTCTTTTATAAATTATCTTTTTCTTTGCTCATTTACCTATGTCAAAAGACATAAAGCTAGTGGGGTTTTTTTGGCAAGACCTGGGTTTGAACCCAGGACTGTCTGATCTTACGCAAGTCACACCACCTCTTTGGATCGCAGTTTTCTCCTCTATAAACCCCACAGATCTGCAAATTTTAAATAGCTTAAATTAGTTTAGACTCATTCTTGGAAATGCAGCAGATATACAAGATATAATGCTGGTCGCTAATCCATTAACACCTTGACTATATAGAACATTAAATAGCAATGGTAATATACCCCCAAAATAAAACCAAAAAAACCCACAAAACACACAAAGAACAATTCTCATATTTTTAATAAAAAATAAGATGAAAATGTCTGATAATTAGTATACATATTTTAACATGCATCAAAGCCTTAAGATAGCATTTTTCCTTCTTAAAAAAAAAAAGATGCAGAGTAAATTTAGAGCTATACAGCCATAACCATAACCCAGTTTTCAAACAATTTCATTATCCACCAAAGATCCTTCATGCCAATCCCCATTCTCACCTTTAGCCCCACACGACCACTAAGACACTTTTGGATCCCACAGATTTGCCCTTTTTGGAAATATCACGTAAATGAAATCTGGTTGCTTTCAACTGGTACAATGTTTTTGTGATTCATCCACACTGTAACATGTATCCCAACTTCATTCTTCGTATTGCTGACTAATATTCCATTGTATGGATATCCATATGGATATCCACATTTCATTTACCCATTTACCAGTTGATGGTAGTTTGGATTACTTTCACTTATTGGCTATTATGAATAACTTCCATGTTCATGCTTTCGTGTGAAGATATGTTTTTATCTGTATTGGGTAGATAGGTAGGAAAGGAGCTACTGGGTCATAGGCTAAATTTATGTTTAACTTTTTAAGAAATTGCCAAACTGTTTTCCAAAGCTGCTGCACCAAGCAATTCCCACCAGCAATGGATGAGGTTCCCCGTTTCTTCAAGTCCTTGTTATTGCCTGTCCTTTTGATTGTAGCCATTCTAGTAGATATGAAGTGGATATGGTTTTAATTTTCATTTCCTGAAATCTAATGATGTTGAGCATCTTATGTGCTCATTAGCTATTTGTATACCTTTTTCGGTGAATGTCTACTGAAATCCTTTGTCCATTTTTAACTGGGTATTTTGTCTTATTATTGGGTTACAAGAGTTGTTCTTTATATAATCTGAAACAAGCCCTTTATCAGCTGTATGATTTGCAAATATTTTCTTCCAGTCTGTGGATTGTCTCTTCATGTTCTTAACGGTATCTTTTGAAGCACAATATTTTTAATTTTGATGAAGTCCACTTTATAAACTTTTTTCTTTTTGGATCATGCTTTTGGTGTTTTATCTATGAACTCTTTGTCTAACCAAAAGTCTTGAAGATTTTCTCCTGCACTAACGATTTTATAGTTTCAGCTTTTACATTTAAGTCTATGATCCACTCTGAGTTCATTTTTGCATATGGTGTGAAGTCTAAATCACCTTTTTTTTGTTTTTTGCATATGGACAGCCAACTGTCCTAGAACATTTATTCAAACGACTATCCTTTCTCCACTGAACTGCCTTGGCACCTTTGTCAAAAAATTCACCATAAAGATAAAGGTTTATTTCTGAACACTCAATTCTGCTCCATTTGTCTATATGTCTGTCCATGTGCCAGTACCACACTGTCTTAATTGCTTTAGCTTTATAGTATATTCTTTTTGTTTGCTTATTTGTTTTGGCCACACCACACCGCACATGGGATCTTAGTTTCCAGACCAGGGATCGAACCCGCGCCCCCTGCAGTGGAAGCGCCAAGTCTTAACCACTGGACCGCCAAGGAAGTCCCCCTCTAGTATATTCTTAAATTGGAAATTTTAAGACCTTCCTTTGTTTTTTGCCAAAATGATTTTGGCTATTCTAAGTCTTTTGCATTCTCATGTAAACTTTAGAAGCAGCTTGTCAATTGCTGCAAAAAAGAAGCCTTCTGTGATTTTGATGGGAACTGCATTCAATTTATAGATCAATTTAGGGAGAACTGCTATATTAACATCACTGTGTCTTCCCATCCACGAACACAGACTGTTTCTCCAGTTATTTGGATCTTCTTTAATTTCTCTCAGCCATGTTTTGCAGTTTTCAGTGTCCAAGTCTTTCACTTCTTTTGTTAAATTTATTCTCAAGTATTTAATTCTTTTTGATGCCATAGTGAAATTGTTCTCTTAATTTCATTTTCAAATTGCTTGCTAGTATACAGAAGTACAAATGATTTTCATATACTGATCTTGTATTCTGTGACCTTGCTGAACTTGTTTACTAGTTCTAGTAGCTGTGTGTGTGTGTGTGTGTGTGTGTGTGTGTGTGTAAGAACTCCTTAGGGTTTTCTACATACAGAATCATGCCAAAGTTTTACTTCTTCCTTTCCAATAAATGCTTTTTTTTTTTTTTTTTTTAAACCTGACTGCTCAGGCTAGAATCTCCAGCACAATGCTGAATAGAAGTGAGGAGAATGGACATTCTTGTCTTGTTCCCAATTTTAGGGAGAAGGCATTTAGTTGCTCACCCTCAAATATGAGTTAACTCCTTGTGTTTTGTATGTTTTTCCTATACACCCTTTATCAAGTTGAAGAAGTTCTCTTTACCTAATTTGCTGAGAGGTTTTTTGTTTTTTTAAATCATACATGGGAGCTGAATTTTGTCAGATGCTCTTTCAGCATCTATTGCGATGACCATGTGGTTTTGTCTTTGATTTTATCAATATGGTGTACGACATTAAGTGATTTTAGGGTGTTAACCCAAACTTGCAGTCCTAGGATAAATCCCATTTGGTCATAATCCTTTTTATATGTTTCTGGACTTGGCTTCCTAATATTAGACTGAAGATTTTTGTGTTTACATTGATGAGAGATATTGGGCTGTAGTTTAATTTTTTTATGATGTCTTTGGCTTTGTTATCATGGCAGTACTGGCCTCAGAATCAGCTGGGAAGTGTTTCTTCCTCCTGTATTTTCTGGAAATGTTTGTGAAGGCTTTGTATTAGTTCTTTTTATGTCTGACAGAATCTATCAGTGAAGCCAAGACGACCTGGGCTCTTCTTTGTGCCAAATTGTTAATTGCTAATTCAGTTTCTTTACTTGTTGGATGTCCATTCAGACTTTTCATTCTTCTTGAGTCAGTTTTGGTAATTTGTCTGTTTCTAGAATTTTGTCCATTTCATCTATGGTGTCTAACTTGTCTGCACAAAGTTATTCAGAGTATCTACTTAATTTCTGTAAGATCAGTTCTCAAGTCCCCTCTTCATTCTTGATTTTGGTACTTTGTATCTTCTCTCTTTTTCTTGGTCAATCTAGCTACAGGTTTCTCAATTTAGTTGATATTTTCAATTAACCAGGTTTTGGTTTTACTGACCTTTTCTACTGTTTTCTATTTCTATTTCATTGACTTCACTCTAATCTATATTTCCTTCTTTTTGCTCGCTATGGGGTTTAGTTTGTTCTTCAGTTCCTGGAATCATACGGTAGAAACTTAAATTATTGCTTTGAGATCTTTCTCTTTTTCTAATACAGACATTTAAAGCTATAAATTTCCCTCTTACTACAGCTTAGCTGCATCACATGAATTTTGATATGTTGTGTTTTCTTTTTTAAATTCAGTTCAAAGTATTTTCTGACTTTCCCTTGTGATCTCTTCTTTGACCCATGGACTACTTGGAAATCACCTGTTTGATGTCCTATGTACTGTACATGGAAAGAAAGAGGGGCCCAAGGAGGACTCCAAAGTTTGAGCCTGGAGCAACTAGAAGGATGTAAGTGCTCTCGAGTAAGACAGGGAGGAGTACAGGCAGAGTGGATGCAGGGGCAAGAGCAGGAGTCAGGTCCTGACCCTGTGGGGTGGAAATGCTCACTAAACAGTCATGTGGAGATGTGGAGAAGGCAACTAGCTATGCAAATACTGAGTCTTGGGAGCAGCCCAGGCTGGCAAAATAAAACATAGGAGTCTTCAGGGTATGTATGGTATTTAAAGTCACAGGACTGAATAAGGTCACCAAAGGCGTAAGTGTAAACAGAAAAGAGAAAGTTTACACAGTGAACTTAGAGACGGTTTCAGGAAAGAGACTGGTGTTCTGTTAGGTATGTTAGGACGTTTAGAATTTGATCTGGCAAGGACAGAAGCCAATTCAAGCATTCTACAAAGCCATGGGTGCGAAACAAATGTCATCACATGATAATGTCAAACCTGTGACTAATGGTGGCATTAATGATAACAAGATAATGATATCAAGAGACCCAGGTCTCCAGATAAATAGACATTTTACAATATAGACTTATTAATGCCAGGCTTACTGCATATGTTTTTACTAAAATTATAATATCCTTAAATTATCCATGTTATAAAACAAGATCCTTACCCCCACACACCTGTGTTTTTCTTTACCCATATGCCTCTCTACCATTCTCAGTCATTCAATATGTATCTCTTCTGAAAACCGTGACATGAAAGTAAACAAGCAAAACCATTATCCCTCCAACCAGAGAGCCAAAGGAAGAAATAAAAGAGAATATGCTTATTCCAAAGCAGGTATCTTAATCTCTTCACCTTGTTCGGGTTTACAACACTCCATTCCTTCAAACTCTCTGTGTTGAAGAACTGGAAGAAAGACACAATACAGAAGAAAAATGGGTCAAGTGAGGAAATTGCTTTCCAACTGAAATGTGAGATTGAACAGGAAGTGTAGTAGGAAGTAGCTGAATTAGACAGAAGACAGACAGTTATCATACACTGCTCATACATATCAAAGGCACCTTACTTCTAGCTTATCCCATTAATAACTAAAGCATCCTGGTGTCAAGGTGACACAGATTTTCATTAAAATGCCTTACTTTTTATAATTTGAATCAAAACTAGAATCCCTTTAAGCAGGCTTAAAATTTTCAGTAATGTTAAATTTCAAACAATGTTTTAAGAAAAACCTGCTGCTGTGGCAGAAAAAAAAAGTAATCCATAAGATTTCAGGAGATCTATGTTTGTCTCACAGACATGCTCTTGCCTCAGCTGCATTCTGGATGCCAGACTTAGAAATCAGGGAGGAAAAAGAATTCACTATCAGGTTTTTCCAAGAGAAATAACATTTCTTATAAACACATCAAAGTTATTTTTCTTTCAATGTCCTTTTAGAGCCCCAAATGATACTACTGATATTGGGGCTATCTATGAACCCATTAGACACAGGTAATTTACGTTAACATTTGGTAAATTTTTAAAATTAAAAGAAGCCAAATGCCACACATCAAATTTGGGGCCCCAAGCCATGCTGCGCAGCATGCGGGATGTTAGTTCCCCAACCAGGGATGGAACCCGTGGCCCCTGCAGTGGAAGTGAGGAATCCTAACCACTGGACTGCCAGGGAAGTCCTGATCTCTTAGATCTTTAATGGTAATAAAAATCACTCTGTCCATCTGAATGAGGGGGAACAACTGAACAGCCAGGAGCACAGTCCCAGCAATCAGGGAGCCCTGACCTCTCTGAGGTGCCCTGGTTTCCACATCTATTGATGAGAATAAAGTAGGTAATGTATTAAGTGCCCCGTACTTGGCACACAACAAGCACTCAAAAAAATACAGCTATTATGAAGTTTGGAATCCTTTCTCCAGTTGTGGTTTTATATCCTCAGAGCAAATAGGCTTAGCAAAACAACAATACATCGAAATGAAAGAAAGCACACTGTTCATCCTATTGCCTCAAGATAAGCCTTTACTCCCATCTCTGAAGTGCAAAGTTTCAGGAGAGAAAAAAAAAAAATGAAAAGGGCAAATGAAAAAAGCGGAGGGGGAGGGTTACAGGAAAGACAAATAAAAGGCAAGAAAAACTTCTGAGTAATCCTAAAGGCTGAATTCTGAAATCAATGTCCACTAATTTGAGATTTAGTTGGAAGACCACAAGCTAAAGAGAAAACCCCATTTTCTTAGGCCATGGGATCTACATAATCAAAATTCTGCCATCAAAGGCTAAATAGGGGGCTTCCCTGGTGGCGCAGTGGTTGAGAGTCCACCTGCCGATGCAGGGGACGCGGGTTCGTGCCCCGATCCGGGAAGATCCCACATGCCGCCGAGCGGCTGGGCCCGTGAGCCATGGCCGCTGAGCCTGCGGGTCCGGAGCCTGTGCTCCGCAACGGGAGAGGCCACAACAGTGAGAGGCCCGCGTACTGCAAAAAAAAAAAAAAAAAGGCTAAATAGGCATATGTGTAAACTAATTAACCACATTTAATAACTGTGCTAAAAGAGTACTTAAATTATAGTTAACATAAATTGATTTTAAGAAAAAGAATTTTGACAACATCCTTTAAAAATTCGATCTGATTTCCAGAGTCCCCCTAGAGGAGTATAGAAAAATACATTTAATATATGCTAACCAGACATTGTGGATTGGCCAGAATGATCCTATTAGTTATAACACTCATTTTTCCAATGGCTAGTATCTAATGATAGTCACCTGATCTGTGAAAGGCAAACCAGGAATTATTTGAACCTAAAGTTCAAATGTCAAATGTCCTTAAGAAATGTCACATATTACTTCTTTACAATTTGGTTGGTGGAACTTACTGGCAATGCCCAGAGACCTGAAAAGAGAACTGCCCATTCCTACAGGTACCCACAGAAAACACGGTGCAAAGCATTCCACCGAGGACTGTTAAGATGGACTTATCGCATAACTCTACTCACACCTGCAGGTGCATCCCGTGCTCCCATGATGGGCTGACTAGCTGAAAATATGGTGGGTCACTATCCTAAAAAGACTAAAAAAAAAAAGAAAAAAAAAAGGCAGAGGAAAAGTAGTCATTATCAATCTCTTCCCTTCCCCCTATGATCATCTGTGGAAGCAACATCTCTGAAGAAACAAATGACTCAAAATTGAAATTTTTTAACCTTAGTATCCACAAAATACTGTAGATATTACAAAGACAAAAACATTATTATCCCTGCTATCAAGGAACTCAAAACCTAATAGAGAAATGATGATGATAATTAAGGCTTTTTTGCAAAGCACTAATCGGTAAGTGGCTATGCTGGGGTTTAGAGTCCAAAATGAACAGGGAGAATAAATAGTGCTCATCAATTAAATGCAAAACCATAATACATACAAAGGTACAACAGTGGCTAAAGTTCTTATTCATCACCTGAATGTGGCAAATAAATAATATTTTTGTCTGTTTTAAAGCTTCCCCACCCCGTTCTAGAAGAGTAAAAAAAGAAAAGTCTATTTTGTTGCTTTAATTTTTTTCTTTGTTAATAAAGAACATATTATCACTTCTAATAAATTCACCTAACTTAAAAAGTTCTAGTAACTTCAACACAGCCACCATGAACACTGGTATACTACTTACATTATAATCTGATCTCATATTTTCTGGAAATACTTAAGATTTGTTTTCTCCCTTTCTTTTGTCAATATTCCATATCCATAAAGTTTACAATATTATCTGGGACTGTTATACAAAGTCTGAGTTAAGTTTTTTTTTTTAGAGGGACGGTACTAAGAAAATTCAATTTCGTTGCGAGTACTCACCATAATTAACAGCAGAACCCTATTATTACATGGCTCATTACATACTGGGATTTATGCTTGTGAGTCAAATCCCCACCCCAGAACCTCAAACAATAAACTCTCCTAAAACTGCTATATTATGTGCCATCTTTCCCCGATCAGCGTTTTAAAAGGACTCATTTATGTATTTAATCAAACAGTTTAACATTAGCTTCTTTATTTACTTAATTTAAAGCCTCTCTGGAACATCCCAGAAAGAGCAGCGAGCACAGTGTGTCTGACCTCTTAGAATTCTTTCTTTCCAACAGCTCACACCAATCATTTGGTATTATTTTGTCCTGATTTTTCCTAACACCGTTTCAGTGTGCCCCTACCATTATGCTTGTCCAAGCTCGCATCGCCTGACAGACAACCACAACAGCCATGGTTTTCATGCTTCCAATCTCCCCTCCAACCATCCACTGTGTATCAGCTCCATGCAAGTTTCTAATCTACCACTTGGTTCAATATCATGCCCATCAACAACCATCAAAAGTTCCTAACCAGCCAAAGAATGGAGATTTTACCCATATAACCCCTTCTAAACCTCACTGCCAACATGAAAACTCCACGTACAGCTAGGTCTCGGTGTTCACTTATTCAATAAAAATACTGAGTTCCAGCTGCTATGGTTAGGTACTTGCCAAAATGTTCCCCAAACATGGCTTGCCCATTCGTCTCCTTGTAGAATATTCCTTCCATCCAGCCAAATGCTATCTATCAATCTTCCAGGGCCCATTTCAAGTGAAGTTCTGCCTGACCACTGTGACCCATGGGTCCCCTCCCTCTTTCGAATGACTGGGCACTCTCTTTTCACATTCCCAAGTCTGTTCCACTGAACTACACTACAAGGTAGTACCAAAGGGAAAACAGTGTTTGGTGGTCACATAAGTCTGGGAAAGGCTGACTGGGCTAACGAAGGTAAACGTTTCTTCTGCTGCTGGACTTCTCTAAGCATCCCACGTGCTAACATGCAGCTTCAAGAGGGGAGATGCGGAACACGGCTGTATAATTATATACCAACGTGGATTGCTGTGAACTTGAGGAAGCTTCATGACATTTAATTGGCATCTCAGTTTTTTGCTTTGTTTGTTTTTACTTGTTTGGTGCCTGTCTCCCTCACTAAGGACACCTCATGGAGGGCAGGGAGAGGTCAATCTTCACTGCGGCCGCTGAACACAGAAGGTATTAAATTTTTGTAGAGTAAAGGAAGGAACGACATGACCAGGCTTGGGCTTTAGAAAGTGGCTCAGACTCTGGCATCAGAGGACCTAGACATGTTATTAAGGCTCTAACTTCGGGCAAACTATTCAACTTGCATCAGCCTCAGCTTCCCAATCTAGAAAATGAACACAATATACTACCTACCTTACAAGCTGCTGCTGAGGAATGGAAAACATACATAAAGTGCATCAGTGGGACACAGACCAGAGGAAAAGAGACTATAATCCAAGCTATTAATCCATGTGTGAGGGCTCTGAAGTAGACTGAGTGTAAATTCTGGCTTCACTTCCTACAAGCTGTAGGAGCTTTTATTTCCTTCCCTGTCCTCCCTTTCCTCCTTCGTAAAATAGAATTAAAGCACCCATTTTCTGGGAGTGTTGTGAGGATTAAGTAAGATAAACACTCACATCCTTGGCACACTATCACACAGTAGATGCTCAAATGTTAGCTGTACCTATTTGAAGATTATTTTTAAACTGAGATCTGGCGACCTGAGAGGATGCTTCCTAACCCCCCAACATGCACACACAATTCTCCACTGTCCTCAGTGACTCAAATGTACTTGCTTCCGCACAGCCAACATCTGCTGCCCTCACCTACCCCCAAAGCCTCATTTAAGACATCAGTCTCCTGAAGAATAAAGCCCATTGCTGTAAATTCCCTTCCTACACTTTCCCCTCCCCCTGTGCATTTCACATAGAGTGTGAGAAAACATGCAATCAAAGGAGTAATTCTACCCCACCCCCCCAATTCCTGACGTTAACATCTTTTCACAGTCCCAATGGTTGGGAAGGTGATAAGTTTTGCCTCTGCTGCCATTTCCCAGCTTCAGACCTTAACTTTAATTCCTGGTTGCTATCTTAAATTATTCGTTTATTAAAAGAAAAATTAAAAACAAATTATCTTTGGTAATAAAAAATAAACAATGCCTTTGCCAGACTCAACCCAAGCAACTGATTTTAGTTGTGAGAAATCTTATCCTTAATAAGCTAGACTATACACATAAAATGAATCTGGCAAAACACATACGCCCAATAACCACCTCGGCACTAACCACGTTTGGCACTAGCCAGCCTGTGTGTTAGTAAAAGACTCAGTCACAGACAGGGGTTATCCCGCTGCTGAGAATAATTTGACTTGATATTGTGATATTGTAGGTTTGCACTTCAGGCCTTCAGAGGAAGGGCATTACGAAATAGAACAGTGTAATGATTTCTAAAACATTCTAAAGAAGGAAAACAGAGTAGGACTTTAGATTGAAGAAAAAAAGCTGTTCAGGTGTTTGTATTCTAGAGGATCATAGGGGATCACCTGGATTTATACAAGTAGATGGGTGTTCACAGAAAATGCTGTAACCTTATAACAAAGATGAGCTGACATGTCTGCACACTCTTCCATTTTCATATTTCTGTACAAAAATTTTTTTTAAATTTTGTGTCAAAAAACGTTTATAAAAAAAGGTTTATGAGGAAGTAGAGTGGGATCTAAGCCACATGGTACCTATCTAGCCCATAGGCTCTCTTCTCTGGAGGACTCCACAGGACTCTCTCCTTTGGGCCCTGTACACAAGGCCCAGTGGCCAGGTGATGTGTCTTCAGGCAGGTCATTACCCAACAGGATAGAAGTATTGCAACAAAGAGGCAAACAAGGAGAGGGAGACCCTGAGACAGACAACCCGCTGCTCCTCATTTCCCACAGCAAATGTTGAAATCCACTGGCCTAGAAGAGACATATTTCAGAAGCTGTATTCTTGCCTACCCTTAACCATTACTACATCTTAGAAAACCAAAGTCCCAATGCGGAGCTGGAACTCAGAGAGCCACACAGAATATTAAGAGTTCAAAATAGCAGTGAACGCTGCTTTCCCAAGCCCATTCCTTCTGTTGTGGTTTGCAGCCATGGAGGGCTCAGGAGGGTGCGAACAACTATCTGTGCTACAGCAGGGATGTTTTATGGCTGGATGCCCAGATTGTCTAGCTCTGCACACAGCTCTATAGTCTTTGAGGGCTACAGAGGAAGAATGCATTCTTAACAAACAGCTCTCCATCCCTGCAATAGCTTCTTCATTCTCTGAAAGCATGTGTGGCCAAGAAAAGAATTCATTTTTAGTAAAACTCCAAAAATAGCACAAAGGGTATGAATTTTCACCATGTTTTTAACACGCAAATCCTTGTCACATTCCAGTTGGAGAACTGAAAAATAACTATTTTACTTTTCATTAAATAAGTTACAGTTCAAATACATAATTTGCACAAGAGAAAAGTTACAGGATTATTTTAATCAAGTTATTCAAACAAGTTCACTGGGCAAGGAGTACACATTTTTTGGTTTCAATGTCAAACATACATTCTCTACGTAAGCTTTTATAGTTATTTCTGACAACAAGGAATCTTTATATTTTTAAGTAATTATATTCCTGAAGAGTTGTGTATAAGCTGAATGTTTATGATTGAAAACATCTTAAAGCTTATGTATATTATTTTGCAACGTAAAGAACGTTCTCCTCATGAATGCACAATTATTTAAAAGCTAATTTGATCTACTCAATACTCTGTAATGACCTATATGGGAAAAGAATCTAAGAGTGGAGATACATATATAGATATATAGATAGATAAATAGATAGATAGATATACACACACACATACACACACATATATATACCTATATATAACTGATTCACTTTGCTGTGCAGCAGAAACTAACACAACATTGTACATCAAGTATACTCCAATAAAAATTTTAAAAATAATAAAAGCTAATTTGTAAAAATGTAGATAGTCATGATCAGACTGGCTTAAAAAAAGAAAATCTGTAAAATGTCCTAAAAAAAAAAAAAAGGCCACTTCATACTCTGCTCCCTCTACTTACATCTATGGCATCTTCAAACAAAATTATTAAGATGTTAACTGTCTTAATTAAGCAAATAAAATCCAGTCACCTTTACCGTGAAGCCAGTTATCATACAAAATAGACCACGACACTAATACTCTTTGAAAAGATTTCCTTACAGCTCACCTAATAAATAAATAAATAAATTAATTAATTTAAAAAAAACATCAAAAGAGCCTCTGAAATTAAGCTGGAATAAAAGGTAAAAACCCACCTGATTGTCTCAAAATCAGGAGTAAGAAGTCAAAACAGTTTTAATCACAGAAAAAGAAAAGCAAAACAAACAGACAAAAACAGAGTTACCTGGTTCCTGCCCACTTACAGCTCTGCCTCCTCAGGGCTCCACCTCCTGCTCCCTCAGCCTACCCAGGTTCCAAGGCTTTCTATAAATCTGTCCCTTGTCATATTCCCTTGCTACCTCTCCATTTCTCATGCTTTCCACACAGGCTTCAGTTGCTCTGGCTAAGTAATCTTTGTTTGCTCCATCCCCAAATCTTAACTAACTCATATGCTATTCAGATATGTGGAATAGCCTCAGACTTCATATCCAATCCATTTTCTTTCTTACAAAATCTTCTCAGATATCACCTTCACACAATAAACCCTGACTGAGAGGTCCATATCATGGAAAACATAAGCATGCAATCTCATGGATCTAATTCCTACTGGGGAAGGCCAAAAATACCCCCCATAAAACAGTCTTTAAGATGGCTCTCAGCCTTAAAATGTTAAGTTGTTAAAGAAGTTATATGATGTCAAAGACATTCTATATGCTCAAATCAAATAACAGAGAAACAGACTTTCACTAGTACTCTCTCTTTTTTTAAGTTTAAAATTAGCATCACTTTCTTGAGTCAAGCAATAGTAAGTTTACATTCAGGACCTTATCACCCCCACTTGGAGTTTGGGAAGTAATGCAAACAACCCATTCTCAGCCAGTACTGTAGGAATTTTATCTTCCATTTCTTTCCAACTGAAAGCTCTCTTCAGTAAGGAAAAAGGCTGCCGCCTTTCCAGCCCTGACCTCCTCCTCCTCCAGCTTGGTTTTGGAAGTGAGCCAGATGACAGCATTTGCAAAAGCACAAATTTATCTCCGTAAAGCCGGCTGTTTAACAAAAAGGTGGTGGTGGTGAGAAATACTGTAATTTAAAGTTTCCTATATTCCCTCCATGGTTTAGTTATAGTTAATCATTGAGAGTCAAATGAAACAATTTGCTCCACCTTCCCTCAGAATCAGCACTCTAAGGCAACTACTTGTTCCAAAATTCCTGAGCCAACTAAGTATAAACATAAACCTGTTACAAAATAATCTTTGTCAAAGTGTTAAAACATATGCCACTTGAAAAAGAACAACAATAAACACTGTGAGGAGGAAAACCTAAAATCAACTTTGACGTGTACCCCAGGTTACTACTAAAATATTTAAATGCCAGAATCCAAAACGAAGTAGTTAGGATTAAGTCTCATGACAGCCTCAGGGTCAACTTTATTTAATTTCATACCTTAATAGTAAATCAGAGGTACCAAACAGTAAGGTCTCTGATTTGGACAAGAATATGAAAGACTCAGAACAAAGTAACAACTATTCAGACGTTTATCATCTGTGAACACCAATAATAAAATTAATTCGGATAATACAACTGGGTTAGTCATTTTGAAAACCTCATTTTGCATCATTTCCCCCAACAAAGCATCCTAGGAGTGCCACACAGAAAGGTGTTCAAAGACCTTCACCACCTTCCATGGTTCTGGAATAATGTAAATTTTTTCAAGGTGCCCTCTGCCAACCAAGTTCATCTGGCCTGGGGCTAAGTTTTATCCTTTATTCATTCATGTAGTATTGAAGGAAGTCTGGAATCTATGCGTAGAATTGTCGCACCCCCTACACATTTCAAACTGGCCACCACTGTCTTCGAAGATCACTCAAGCCACATTTCCAGTGCCTCAACTCATCCCCATAGTTACTCAATTCTAAATGTAGGAAATAACTTGCGTAAAATAAGCCTCCTGCGGGGTCAAATTACGTTCAGAGACGTAGCAGCCTCTACACAGTGATCATCAAACTGACCACCTACACCGCAGCACATCCACGTGAACACCGGATACAGGAGAAAACCCGAACCTCAGCAACACAATGGATTAAACCAGCCAGACGCCTCCAACTTGCAACTCCTTAAAGACGCTTAAGTTGGACATCTACAGAGCACCATTTTGAGTTCAGAATCTGCAGTTCATGCCTAGACATAACCGAGCAGACCACTCAAATGGAGGTTCAATCTGACAGAGGCAAAGGTTCGAGACAGTCGCACTCATTTTGCACAGAATCCCTGAGGCTGTCGAGCGTCTTACACCGCAAGAGGTGCAGCCAGGATCTGCGGCTCCTCCTCCCCCGCCCCGCGACGTGGAGGCAGCAATCCTGCATCTTCCGTGAGATTCCCAAAGCTGCGTGTAACCTGCAAGCGAAAGGTTCTCCACCGAGTTAACGCGCAGGGAACCCCTGTATCTGTATCTGCACATTTAACAGGCACGAATCTATTAATTAACCTCATCCACCAGGCAAAGGTGCAGACGAGGCGTCGCTCGAGCGGGGGTGGCCCCAAGGCGCTCGGGTTCCGCGCTCCGAGAGCGGGGCAACTGCGGGTCGGCTCCCGTCCCCCGTGCGCATCGCCCTGCAGCCTGCAGCGCGGCGAGCAGCCCACCTGATTCCAGACCCGTGGGAGGCCGAGGGGCTCCTCCACGCTCGCCTAGGCACGCCCGCGCCTGCTCTCCCCCAAACAACGGCGCGGGAGGCCCCACACCGAAAACGCTTGGGTTCATGCATGCCATCAGAAATGCAAAACCCGCGGGTGACTGCTCAGGGGAGCCAATTCCACCAACCGCATCGTTTCCAGACACCACACACGCAACCGCCGTGTGGCCGCGCCGACCGTGCCGATCGCGCAGAGCACCGCGAGCCTCTCTCCCCGCGCGCGCCCGCACCCGGCCCCGCGCAGCCGGCAGCTCCTCCCGCCGCCCTGCGCCGCTCACCCTTCCCGCCGGGACCCGCGACCCCTCGCGCTCCGGGTCCGGCCGAACAAAGGCGACGCCAACGGCTCCGCCGACTGCGGCGGCTCGGAGGCCCAGCCCGCGCTCACCTGGGATCCGTCCCCGGCGGCGGCGGCGGCGGCTCCTCGGCGGGGCTCCGGCGGCGCGGGCCTGGCGGCGGCGGCGACAAAAACGACTCGAGCAGCCGCCCCGGGGCCTGCGGGGCGCTCGGGCGGCGGGGGCCCGCTCAGCGCCGGCGCCGCGGGCTCAGGTCCCGGCGCGAGCGGCGGCGCGGGCGGGTGGGCGGCGACGCGTCCCAGCGGGTCCAGGTCCGGCCCCGGCGACGCCGCGACGCGCCCTCCTCCTCGCACCAGCAGGCGGGACAGCAGCTCCGGCGCGGCCCGGGATCCGAGGCGGCGGCGGCTGCGCTCGGCGCTCTGCTTTCGGCCGGCTCCGCTCCCTCCGCCTCCGGCTCGGGCGGGCCCGCGTCGGCGGCGGCAGGAGCGCGGCAGGCGCAGGGACGGCCCTGTCAGGGGCGGTGGGGGCGGCCGGGGCGGCGCTCAGGGCTGCGGGGCGGCAGGGCCGACGGCGGCGGCTGCGGCTCCCGGGGCCGTCGCGCTGAGGTGCGGAGCTGCCACCGCGGCCATCTTGTTGCTCTAACTGACAAGAACCCCCCTCCCCCCGCTCCAGCCAGACGGGGCGCTCGCGCCCCCTTCCCCGCCCCGCCTTGGCCTCCAACAGGAAGTCGTCCTGGCCCCTGGCACGTGACTCCACCGTATCTGCATACCGGAGAGCCAACTGGCCAATCGGCACTCTAAACCCGAGCTCCGCCCCCGCGCGCCCCTCCCCGGCCCATTGGCTACTTCCAGCTAAGCCACGCCCCCCCCCCCCCCCCCCTTAATACCCGCCAGCACTGTAGTTCCCCAGACCGCGCGGGGAGCGCGCCAGGGTGCTGGCGGGTACGCGCGAGTCCCGAGGGATCGCGCTCTGCTTGGGGTGCGTGGAAACTCGCGCGGCGTCATTCCTTTTCTTAGGTTGCTGCGAGTCTGCATTAGCGCGGCTCAACCGCGGGGCGAGGACCCGGCTCTGTGCGCCCGCTCGGTTTCCCCAGCCGGCCGGCCCCCTGCGGCTCCCGAGCCAGGGTTTTGCGCTGTATTTTCACCCGTTGGCGCTGGCCTTCTATGCGGCGGAACCCGGAGACGGCCCGGGCGCGCGTCCCGCCCGTGCCGTGCACACGCCCTGCACCTCCCCACCGTGCACACACACGTACACGCGCCGGCCGGGGCCAGGGAGCATCCTGCTCGCCGCCCGCCTCCCAGCCTGCCCCTGCGCGCCCTCTGCGAACCAAACAAGCCTCGCTGCGAAACAGCCCCCGGGAGGCATCCCTGTCCCCGGAGCGCGAGCATCCCGCCCCCACCGCGCAAACAGCTGTTGGGCCGAACCCGGGCGCTCCGGCTCCCACCGTCCACGGTTCCTTCTCGGTGCTCTGCACCCGGTAGTGGTCCTCCATCCCGCCGCTCCTCTTCCATGTACACTAGTCATTAATCGTGGATAAGGTCAGGAGCGATGTGCAATTTAAAAGTCCCTTTTTAACTTTCGGTTCAAGTCACGAGAAGATATTGAAACCAAGATTTCTCTCCATTTTCGTGAAGCGTGGTGGAAGCAGGCCAGCTTTCCCCTTTGTGCGGTGGAGGCTCAGCGGTGCTACTTGAAAGTTGCTCGTGTTGGAGACCATTCCCTATCTACGTGTCCCCGTCTTGAAGAGCAGATGACACGTTACTTTCGCAGTGCAATTTTGTTACCGCGAGTGTCTTGCTTTGAAACGTCTGTGGATGAAAGAGACACAACAAATTCCCCTTTCTCGATTCCCTTCGGGGTCCCATGAGCTCGGCGCCCTCCTTTCTTCTTACTGCCATATTTTAAGCTCTCCGGTAGTCAAGAGTCACAAACCACGCTCTAAAATCATCTTCAAATGTCTGTCTGTGCTGGGTATTTCGCCTCCCGAAAACCCTCATCACTTAGAAAGCTTTGAAGTCAGCCGAAGCTGACATAGAGGCTTCTGCCTTTTCCACTCAGCGTTTTACTTACATTAATTTGGTTCTTGACTTCGGAGAAACCTGCATCCTTTGTATTTCTCAAAGATAAAGGTATCATCACATGCTCCAGGAGGGAGCTCAAAATAATAACATCTTCAAAATATTCAGCGTCCACTAAGTAGACTGCTAAATCAATGAGAAATCCAGATACCTGGGTGGACCCATCATTGCAATAAGCAGAACTTCGCTGTTTGGAAAACTGAACCAAAATTACACGATTTAATATTGGTCCTTGATGTTGAATTTGTGACTGTAACCTCTCAACTTTTGTCCATCTTGTTCTTTTTACTGTCCCCCTCCCTCAGCTTAAACCAGGAAAAATAATTGTCCTCTCCTATTATCTTACACTGTAAACACCTGGAGAAAAGGCAGCACTTATATTGACCATAGTTTCTGAACCAAAAATTAGACTCCTGGTTTGGCATGTGGGCCTGTAGCAACAGAAAGAATACTTGAAATTAGGGCTGATCCAGAAACATTGAGGTATGTGATGGCCATGAGTGTGGAGACTGCAGTGTCACTTATCAGTGGCAATTTGGGCTGAATAAAGCGTGAGCAGCCCCCAGGCAAAGTTGTAAAATGGGTCAGTGCATATTTGGGGTCTGTTATCCCTTTATCAGCCCTGCCACTACCGCCTCATAACTAAGGTATGGGTTATAATCTATAAAAATGGGCAAACCCCACAGAATTACATGTAAGAGGATTAAATATTAAGTGTAGCTCTTAAGTTAAAAGGTCAAGGGACTCCCCTGGTGGTCCAGTGGCTAAGGCTCTGCGCTCCCAATGCAGGGAGCCTGGGTTCAATCCCTGGTCAGGGAACTAGATCCCACATGCTGCAGATAAGAGTTCGCATGCTGCAACAAAGACCCGGGGCAGACAAATATGTTTTATAAATTTCTAAAAAAAAAAAAAAATGTCAAGTAGTTAAGGACAGATGGAGAAGACCTGGCTGGACACATCTGGGAGAATGTAGGAGGCAAGCCTGGGATAAGTGTGTGGAAGGTTTGGAGGTGAATTTTGGTTTCATTCAAGGAAGAATCATGAGAGTTATCCATAGAAACTCTAGCTTGAAATGTAACAAGATACCACATCTCTTTTAAGCAGAAAGGCAGGCTGATCACATCCTCATCTCCATAGATATTGCAGAATAAATGACTGCATTGGGCACAAAGGTTGAATTAGCTCAGTGGTTCCCAAAGTGTGCTTTTTGGACCAGCAGCAGTATCAGCATCACCTGGGAGCTTGTTAGAAATGCAACTTCTTGGACCCCACTGTCAGATCTGCTGAATCAGAAACTCGGGGGTGGGGGTAGATATCTGCAGCTTAATAAGCCCTCCAGGTGATTCTTTTTTTTTTTTTTTTTAGCCTTTTTTGAATTTGTTACAATATTGCTTCTGTTTTATGTTTTGGATTTTTGGCCACAAAGCATGTGGGATCTTAGCTCTCTAACCAGGGATTGGACCCGCACCCCCTGCACTGGAAGGCAAAATCTTAACCACTGGATCGCCAGGAAAGTCCCCCTCCAGGTGATTCTGATGCACGCTAAAATTGGAGAATAAAAAATAATAAAGGGCACGTTTCCTTAGGGTCCTATTTGTGTGCGTTACTTGCCTGCCCTCCACTCCCAGCTACTTCCAACCACACAGGGCTGCTTTGCTTCCTCCTGAAGCCCCTGCTTACATCCTCCTACCTATGTTGACTTTGCAAGTAGAATTTGCATCCTAACAGTGGACTCTAAAAGGAAAAAGCTTCAAGACTCAACAAATGATTGCTTTTCAATGAAAATGTAATGGAGAAGGGCTGCTAATCACCAAGCAGATAGCTACCAACTTGGCCTTAAAAAAAAATGTGATGAATGGTGGTCCAGTGGTTAAGACTCTGTGCTTCCGATGCAGGGGGAGCGGATTCAGTCCCTGGTAAGGGAACTAAGATGCCACGCGGTGTGGCCAGAAAAAGAAAAAAATATGATGAACTTAAAAGGCCTCTCAGGCAGGCAGCGAGGCATGGGGTGTTGATTCTCGAACTCTGTTCATAAGAATCACCACGGTAGCTTGTTTGAAATACAGATTCATGTGGGTCTAAGGTGAGGCCTGTGAAACTGCATATTTAACCCCCCCCCCCAAGTGGTTCTGGTGCAGTCGTCTTCCCAATGCACTGAGGAAAATACTGGAGTAGAGACCAGAATCTTAAGATATGAGCAAGGCTGAATCTCAGCACCACTGCTCACTGGCTGTTTGACCTTAGGCAGTTTTCTGGGCCTGACCCTTCTCCTTTGTACGAGTTAGAGATTCTCACTGAACAATTATTGAACCTGTGTTATGTGCCAGGCAATGGACTAGGTGCTGGGGATTTAAAGTTGAAAGGCATGATTGGCTTAAGATTACAATACATCCATGGTGCTGAAGGGGGCAGGAGGGGAGACCCAGGTCACTCTGGAGTGCTCAGAAAGACCTCCCAGAAGGCCCTCTGATCTCAGTCTTGAAGGATGCAAGGGGAGCCATGGTTAGAATGCTGCAATGACCAGGAGCTGATGGAAGGGTATTGAAGACAGAGGGAACAGCCAGTGGAACAGAAATAGAAGAGAGCAGCATAGCACTTTCAGGGGGCTGCAGAGTGTCAGTAGGGTTGGAACACCGAATGTGTAAGGAGAAGTGGGAGTGGTGAGCAGCGGCCAAGTTATAAGGAGCATATCATGTCACATGAAGGACGTTTGGACTTTATATCCTGAAGGCCATGGAGGGCCCTTAAATGATTCTAAACTTTATACTTGGCTGTCCTAGAGATCTCTCTGGGAACATCGTGGATGACAGGGAGAAGAAGGCTAAGACAGGGAAGGTAAGGCAGGGGGTGATGGCACAGGGTAGGACGCCCACAAAGTCATGCAGCCAGGAAATGAGAAACTGTGGAAGGAACTAGAGTGACACTAGAAGTCAAACAGAAAGGATCCCTTTGAAAGATAATTTTAACTCCAGTGGACTCTGGGGGCGTGGGTTGGGGTCTGGTACATACATATAGTGAGTAAGGAAAATGGTAAAGGGCGATGCCCAGTTTTCTTGCTCAGTGAGAGTTGGGAGGATGGGGAGAGAGGGGCTACAGGAAGAGGAGGAGGTTGAGCTAGAGGCCTTAGGTGGGACTTTGGGAAACAAGGGGTGGGTCTGCTTGGGTCCGTTTGCAGTTGGAGGCACCGGGGGACAGCTAGTGGCATGGTCAGATCTGCAAGTGAGGAGAGATGTCTGGGCTGGAGAGATCTTTCTGGGGTGGTCTGCATAGGGGTGGATGTTGAAGGCAGGGCATAGATGATTAGCTGGGGGTGTTGGTTAGGAGGGAAGATGTGAAGGCTGAGTACTGAGACTGAGGGACACCAAGGAGGAGGAGAAAGCCCTAAAGGAGTCTGAGAAGGAATCGTCCGAGATTCGGAATCCTCGATGGTGACCCCATGGAACTGGAGAGGCTGGAAGGGGAAGGAGTTTGAGGAAGGACTCGGTGGTCGATGGTGTGACTGCAAGGCCCATATGGTAAGGACAGGAAGGTGTCCACCAAACTGGGCAACGGTGAGGCCATTTAGTCCTCAGCAGGGGCGGTGGGGGAGCCGGGGGCAGCAGGCTGCAGAGTGAGCTGGAAGGGTGAGCACATAGTTGAAGTGTGATCCCCCAAAAGGATTTGCTGGAGTCCTAACACCCAGTGCCTCAGCATGTGAGGAACAGGGTCTTTGCAGATAGAGTCAAGTTAAGGTGAGGTCTTTGGGGTGAGCCCTAATGCAATATGGCTGGTGTCCCTGTAGAAAGGGGAAATTTGGACACAGACATGCACACAGGGAGAACACCATGTGAAGATGAAGCCAGAGATAGGGGTGATGTGCCTACAAGCCAAGGAAAGCCAAAGATGCCAGGAGAGAGGCGTGGAACAGATTCTCCCCACAGCCTCAGAAGGAACTGGCCCCGCCGACACCTTGTTCTTGGACTTCTGGCCTCCAGAGCTGTGAGACAGTAAATTTCCGTTTAAGCCACCTGGTACGTGGTACTTTGTTACACAGAGTAGTTTGGCAGCCAGGGGAAAGGGGGGAATATGACTAGAGGGGAATTTGAGGCGAAGAAATAGTTTTTTTGATTGGTTTGTTTGGTTTTACTCCTTTAAAGAGGGAGACGTGAGCAGGTTAATATGCTGAGAGGAAATGGTCAGTAAAGGGGACACAGCAAAGGGGAAGATGTTTGTCTGTTTGTTTGAAAGGGGTTGAGTAAGGAGTAGATGCAAGGGTGAGGGGATGGGGATGGGGATGGGGAGGGGGTCACTTGTCTTACTGAGACCAGAGGGAGACAGGGGAGATAGCTGCAGAGGCGTGTGTATGTGTGCGCACACATGCATGTGTGAAATGGGGAGCATGGTTTGCAAAAAACGGAGGGAATTACCACCTTTTTCTTTTTTTTAAGAAGTTGAAGTGGCCTAAGATTCCTCCTGGGTCTGAAATTCTGTTTCTAAATCTTTTGGAACTCAATAGGTATTTGAATACAAATTATTGTTTTATTCTATATTAATAGTATGACATTTTAATTTGTTGTCTGTTGTGTATTAAACCTAATGGGGGACTTTGCTGGCCGTCCAGTGGTTAGGGCTCTGAGCTTCTCCTGCAAGGGGCACGGGTTCGATCCCTGGTCAGGGAGCTAAGATCCCAGAAGCCACACAGTGTAGCCAAAAATAAATAAATAAACAAACAAATAAACCTAATAGGAAAATATACTCCTGTATCTTTGTTATGGAAACAAATTTCAAACCCCAGACTCCTCAGGCTCACATATTGAAACCACGTATTAGATGTAGCCCTTGAGACTTCAGGGTTTGTTAGTTCCAGCAGCTACCGCTACCCTAACCCACATTAGAAAACCTTTGTGAAGTCTTTCAATAGGGATTTCAGGAGAAAAGTACTCTTGGGAAGATGAATATGCCATTGATCAGTAAGGTGATGAAGTAAGAGGGAGAGAATCACTGAAGGACAAGAAATTAGCTCAGAAGCTGTTGCAGGGATCGTCACATGACATAATGTGAAGAGTCATGGCCTCCTCATTCCTGCCTCTGCTTGCTTCATGGTGAGATTCATAGAAAAGACAAAAATACATAGTGATAACCCTTTCTTCTTTGCTTATTGCATGCCAGGCATTACAATATGCACTTTATACACATTACCTCACTTAATGTTTAAAAATTTTTATCTTGCTACATTGTAAGCATTAAAAACAATTTAAAAACTCTAATCCATGTATATAGTTTTAAAAGGCAATTATAGGGACTTCCCTGGTGGTCCAGTGGTTAAGACTCTATGCTTCCAATGCAGAGGGCATGGGTTCGATCCCTGGTCGGGGAACTAAATGCCCACATGCCGCAGGGCACGGCCAAAAGAAGAAAAAAAAAGGAAAAAAGGCAATCACATCCTCCTGGACTTAAAACAGACTCCCAATCTCATGGCCATCCTTCTTCCCTCTCAATTTCTACCCCCAGAAGCAAACATTTGCAAGTCCTTTAGCTGTTTCTTCTGCTGTTAACCTTCATTGTTCTTAAATAGTTTGCTTATACACGTCCTTCTTGATTTTTCTGCTTTAACATTGTGACTTCCTGCTTTAGAAGATGAGGATTTGGTTCTTCTGCACCAATTCCAGCATCCTACACACTTCTCCTCCTTCAGACGGATAAGATTTCAACAGCAGAATGGGAGGTGAGTTCTCTAGACAGGCAAAACAAACAGCAATAGTTTGAGTAGTACACAGGTTATCTTAGAGGGTTAGAAGGAAACAAAGCTAGAAAGGTAGGTTGAAACCAGACCGTGGAGAGCTGCCAGGCTAGGGAATTTGAACTTGACATGTATGTGTTCAGGAGCCATTGAAAGTTTGAGGCAGGGAACGTGAGCAAAGCTATACAGGGGGCTGGTTATCCAGGCAGGACCGTTGTAGGATGGCTCAGAGTGGGAACCATGACAGTCCAAGCAATCGGTCATTTATTCATTCATTCATCCACTCATGTGCTCTATGGGCCCTGGTTAATGCTCGTCTCCCCCGCTAGACGACACTTCCCACGATAGCAGATAGTGCTTGCTCTTTTTTTTTTTTTTTTTTGCGGTACGCGGGCCTTGCACTGTTGTGGCCTCTTCCGTTGCGGAGCACAGGCTCCGGACGCGCAGGCTCAGCGGCCATGGCTCCCGGGCCCAGCCGCTCCGCGGCATGTGGGATCTTCCCGGACTGGGGCACGATCCCGTGTCCCCTGCATCGGCAGGCGGACTCTCAACCACTGCGCCACCAGGGAAGCCCAGTGCTTGCTCTTTTGCTCACTGCTCTGTCCCAGCACTAACACAGTGCGTGGCTCACTGCAGGTGTTTAATGAGTGTTTGTGGAAGGAAGGAAAGACAACCGTTGATAATGGAGAGGTAAGTAGGGTGGTGGCCATGATGAAAGAGTTGGAGGCAATTCGGAGAGAGCCATGAACTTGGCCACTAATTGGGAAGCAGGAGACTGGGGTTGGGCGGGGGGAGTCAAAGTGACTCATGATGAGCTGGGCGATGGGTAGAATGGTGCTGCCAGGAGCAGGAATAGTAGGGTCCCAGGAGGGTGGGTTAACGTTCAGATGGTAATTCATCTTTAATAATATTTGAGTAAACATATCACCAACCACATTCAGTCTGTTATAAAGTCAACCCAAGGGAGTCTCAACCCCATTTCAAGCAAGCTGTTGCCTGACTTCATCTCAGTGGCGTGGTGGTAAGCTTGGACGTCTGCTCTGCTCTGACAGTGGAGCTGGCTTCCCACAGGCTTCCTCTTGGCCCTTTATTAAGTATCCACCCATTTCTACAACCCATGTCAACTGGTTCCCGGCTGTATCCCCAGTGTGTGACAGATGAAGAGCGCTCAATAAATATCTGTCGTATGAATGAATGGTTTTCTGTACCAGGCGTTACTGGTTTCCCCCTTGCCTGTGGGTGGCAGGGAATGCGTCATCCAGAGATGACACTACGGACAGAGTCGGTGAGTGTCAGGAAAACAAGGGAGGGAGCGGCATTCTAGGCTCAGAGTTCCATGTGTGTAAAGGTGGGGAAGCCAGTTTGGGGTACAGAATCCGATTCCCCTTGGCGTCCAGGTAATGGAAACCATTCTGACCTCAGACACTCAGCTGCAGTTCTTGTTAAAATAAACAGGATAAATAATTAGAGGAGTGAGGCCAGGGAGAAAGTCTCGAGCTGTTGTAGCTGCCCAAACCACAGGTTTCAATCAGTTGATGCAGTGGGAATGAGGGCAGGTTTACCTGGAGCCTGTCACCGTGTGTGCCCATCTCCTGGGCCGTGAGCATGCTCCCCGGCTCCTGGGGACCGGTCCTGCTCTTAGACCAGGGCAGGAAGCTCGGGGACGTGCCCTGTGTTGACTCTCAAAGTCACCTCTGGAACGCAGCCTTTGTGTTGGAAACCACGACTCTGGGAATTATCACTGAAATCTGTCTCATCTACAGCTAGGCTTCAAGGGTCAGGGACCCTTGCAGATGAACAGAATTGGGACTCCAGCGTCTGCAGAGTCTACTTCCTTGCAGAAAGACTGTGTCAGGTACTGCAAACCGGCTTCTTGCAGGGGTGCCACCCATGGTGAACCCCACAAACCAAAATGTGTAGATTCTGGGGTGTGTATGTGTGTAGAGCCAGAAGTGGGGGGAAAACCCCAAACTGGTGAAATTCAGAGGTTGCCAAACCTCTAAATTCGGCATCTGATGTGATCTGGAGTCAGCCAAGAGGTCCTGGGTATTCATCTTATGTAGCCTGGGCAGGGTTCCCAGCTGCCAGTTTTCAGACCACGGGTTTAATGTGATCCTGGAACAACGGAGAAGCTAGATAATGAAGTTCCCACCCTATTTTCTCATCATAGCGACTGGCTGTTTGTTTATTTTTATTCTTCCCAACTATAAAATAATAAGGCTCTTTATGAAAAAATGTAGAAAATATGGAAAGAAGAAAAATACCACATTGTCTCAATCCTCAAAGAAGCCTATGCGAACATTTGAAAGTGTTTCCTTCCAGACTCATATCTTAGCATAATTTAAAAAACCAGAGACATGTTCATGCTCTACGAATTGTTTTGGAATTACTCTCTGGGGAAAAGAGAAACATGTTTAGTCTAGGAGTAAAAAACTTTTTCACATTATAATTTTTTCATGTTATTACAGTAAAATCTATAAAAACCATCTTAATGGCATTCATACTGTTTTATCAAATGAATTTGCTATAATTTACATAACGAATCTCCTGCTAGATACAAAAGGGTCTTAGATCTAAGTCCTCATCTCTAATTGGACCCGAGGGCTCTTAATACCATTTAGTGGTACTGCCACCAATGATGATATAGAGATGCATTTGTAGGGGTCAGCACTGTTTTGCTACAAATGTTTTAGAAAAAGCACCTCCATTGCTTTCTTCCACCTGTTTAAAGATGGAAATTTACCCCTGAAGAACAGATTTTAGTAGCGGCTGCATTTATTGGGGAAAATCTTATTTCCGTGAGTCTGCCTTCGGCAGCCTCAGTTTACCTGCTGCCTCTTCACAATCCAACTTCCTTCCCCAGCTCTGCGTGGAGGAGCTGCTGCTTGACCTCAGGAACAGCGGCTGCCCCAGGGGAAGACAGGCCTTGGAAAGCCCACTGGATGCTGTCGTTGTCAGTGGAGTGATGCCCCAGGGACCTGTATGAAGCCCTGCACCCCGGCGATCCCGCTGCACTGCCAGCTTGGCCGAACAGGAGGAAACGACTCCCCAGAACCCCATCAATGACTAGCCCAGGCTCCTCCATCCCGAGACCCGTGTCAAAAGATTCAACACACTTCCCTCAGCTGCCCGGGCACAGCCGGGCCTTTGTGTGTTGGGGTCACTCATGGCTCCTAATTGGCAGTGTAAACAATGGGCCTCTGTGTTTGTTCCCAGAAGACAGCAGCGTTCTGGGGCAATGACACGCGTTTCAATGTGCAAAAAGGAAAAGAAAAAAAAAAAAAAGGGAGCAGAGCCTGACATTCCAGCAAAAATTTCTTTGGAGGATCCTGTACTTTTCACTAAAAAACCTTGTTCTACATCGTCCAGATGGCTGCAGCAGCAAGCTCTTTGGGGCCTGCTGGGTGGGGGAAGCCAAACATGCAGTGATGGGCAGCTGGCAAGGTTATACTGGACATGATGGAAGGGCCTTACCTGCTACAGTGCCTGCCACAGAGTTCCTCCACCCTGGGTCCAACTCAAGCCAAATACGGTAGCCGTCAGAGAGAGAGTGAGCCTCTTCCCCACAATCGGCCCAGAGGACTTGTGAGATGTGGTAGGTGTGTTTTTCATCCCACGGAGTCCTTGAAAGAGGAAATAGAAGGCACTTGTGGCCAGGCCATTGGCACAGGTAGTGGCAGCTCCTACAGCTGTTTGTAGTAGAAACTTTGAGGCGGGAGTCTTCAGATGCAACCCCGGGCTCAGCAGCCTCCACCTCGCCCCGCCCGCCCCGCCCCCCCTTTGCATCCTGACTCTGGCAGCTGGCGAGGTTGGGAGCAGGGAGGATGGTAGAGCCCGCAGCTGTGCCTCGTGTGCTGCTGTATTAGTTAGGGTTCTGCAGAGAAAGAGAACCGGGGGGAGAAAGGGAGAGAGAGGGAGAGAGAGAGAGAGAGAGAGAGAGAGAGAGAGGGAGGGAGGGAGGGAGGGAGGGAGAGAGAGGGCGCACGCGCTTTATTTTAAGGAATTTGTAACCGAGCAGGACCCCATGGGGCCTTCGAAAACAGAACTACCCCCCCCCAGGTCCTCTACCTGCCTTTTGTCTGGAGTAAACTTTAGTCAAAGAATAAATTTAATCAGAGAAGTGAGAAAATGCAGAGAGAAAGGAAAACAGTCAAGTAAGACAAAATAATAATAGTTTAGCCATTAAACAAAGTCAAGGCCCTTTAGTTCCTCCTCAAGGGCTATAGGTAGTACTGGTAGCCATGTCCTTTGAGCTGTTTTGCAGTTACTGAAACCTCTCCCAGGTGGAAGAAGTTAACTGTGTGCTGCACACAAGCATGGAGACCCCAGACCCGTCGGAACCAGAAAGTTGATGATGTTGACTCCCGATTACCTCACCACCAACCAATCGGAAGAATGTCCACGAACTATCACGCACCCCACAACCCCTCTCCCTCACCCGCACCCTGTCTTTAAAAACCTTTACTTGGGGGCTTCCCTGGTGGTGCAGTGGTTAAGGCTCTGCCTGCCAACGCAGGGGACACGGGTTTGAGCCCTGGTCCAGGAAGATCCCACATGCCGCGGAGCAGCTAAGCCCGTGCGCCACAACTACTGAGCCTGCGTGCCTAGATCCTGTGCTTCGCAATGAGAGAAGCCACCGCAGTGAGAAGCCCGCGCACCACAACGAAGAGTAGCCCCCACTCGCCTCAACTAGAGAAAGCCTGCGCGCAGCAACAAAGACCCAATGCAGCCAAAAATAAATAAATAAATAAATTTATTTTAAAAAACCCCAAAACCTTTCCCTGGAGGCCTTTGGGGGAGTTTGGGTCTTTTAAGCCCTAGCTGCCCTGGACTCCTTGCTCGGCACCTACACTAAACGCTGCATTTTCCTTCACTACAACCCGGTGTCGGTAGGTTGGCTTTACTGTGCACGGGCAGGCAGACCCAAGTTTGGCGTGGTAACAAACTGGCTCAGGTGACTGGAGCGGGGGGACACTGGCAAGTTTGAAATCTGCGGCAGGCCAGCAGGCTGGAGAGCCAGGGGAGGGACGATGTTGCCATCTCCAGTCGGAGAGCAGTCTGGAGGCAGAATTTCTTCTCCCTCATGGGAGCCTAAGTCTTTTTTCTCTTAAGTCCTTCAACTGATTGGATGAGGGTAATCTGCTTTACTCGAAGTCTACTGGTATAAATGTTAATCACATTTTAAAAATCTGAAAAATACCTTCACAGCATCTAGACTGGCGTTTGACCAAACCATGGGGTATCTTAGTCTAACCAAGCCAAGTTGCCGTGTAAAATTAACCATCCCAACAACCCTGGTGCCCGAGGTGGTAGGTGGGCACTCAGTATTTGCATGGACCACCAACTAGGATTGCCCTCACCTTGGCCTCACCCTTGCTCTCCTCCCTGGCACCTACCCCCAATGACATCCTGTATGTTTTACATAGTTATTTGCTGTGGCCTGTCCTGGATTTGTGTCTGTTTTGTCCTCAGTGCCCAGAGGAGTGTCTGACACAGAGTAGGCCCTCAATAAATCTTTGCAGAAGGAATGAATTTGAAGGGTAGTCGATGCCCACCCGCAGAGCGTTAAGCCAGGGGTGAGGTCCTTGTATGTGCAGGGCCCCGCTGGCTTATGTCACTTTAACAGTGCTTTGCTCAAGATGTTCATCGTTGGATTGTAGATTTTTCCTCCCTCGTGGAGGTTGTGAGATCCTGGAGGGCTGGGGCTGTTCCAGGTAATTTTGAGTTCCCAGTGCTTGGCACAGTGCCTGGCACAGACCAGTGGGCTCAATAAAATGCTAAATGATTGAATGGATCCATCGACAACTTCATTATTAATTCTTCGCAACCCTTTGTATCCTGACAGTTTCCAACTTGCCATTTCAACTTTTGCTTCTCATCCCTTCCCACAAGGAATAAATGTAATTTGACTCTCGGAGCTATGCTGGTGATGCTGTGGGCACCCGGTTGCTTTATAGTTGGGCCTATGGCCCATTTCTTCCAGTTGTGCTCACCCTCCTGCATCCCAGGGGTGGACAGACTTCACAGAGCCTCTCCGTAGCCTCCTTAATCAAGTGGAGGGACCTCCTGTGATTCTGAGGGATTTATAGGCACCTACCCACTATTCATGGACTTTCATAGCAATACAGATCCATTAGACAATCATTCAGAGAGAGATTAAAATAATGAAGGTAAGAATAGTGAAGATACTGTCCTGTTGGAACTCCATTAATCATTTGTGGCTTAAATAAGAAAGAGTTATCATCCCAGCCCATTAAAGAAAGTTGTCAATTAGGCACCATGTTAGAACTTGGAAAATTGTTCCCTGAAGAGAATTTTAGGAGGGCAGCCATGTCCCTGGGATGAATTTATCACCAGAGAGCCCAGTATGGTTCCCTGGATGAGGCTGGGAGTATTTGAAATACCGAGCAAAACGTACTCTCCTCAACACAGTTCTAAGGAGAATCTGGAGAAGGTAGACTGAGGGAGAGTCTTACAAAATCTAGGATCCCCAGCATGGTTTCCTGAGGTCAGATGATCACCCACTTTTTTTTTTTTTTGCAGTACGCAGGCCTCTCACCGCTGTGGCCTCTCCCACCATGGAGCACAGGCTCCGGACGTGCAGGCCCAGCGGCCATGGCCCACGGGCCCAGCTGCTCCGCGGCATGTGGGATCTTCCCGGACCAGGGCACGAACCCGTGTGTCCCCTGCATCGGCAGGCAGACTCCCAACCACTGCGCTACCGGGGAAGCCCGATCACCCACTTTTAAAAGAATGACCTCTTATGCCCAATTTGAAATTTCAAAATGCTTCAGGTTGTATTTTTATAATAGCATATATTTTAAAAACAACCCATTATAAAATGATTAAATAGATCAATATACCTCATCTCAGTTATCATTTATGCAAAAGCTGTAGGTTGAGTGAGAAAAGTGAAGTGTTAAGTGGAAAAAAAGTAAGACATCAAATATATAGATAATATGATCACAGCTACATAAAAATGTCTGCATACAGGAAAAAAACTGAAAGGAAAAGCACTCCGAAATGCTAAAACTTGTTGTCTTTGGATGATGAGATTATTATTATTTTAAATTAATTTATTTACTTTATTTTATTTTTGGCCGCATTGGGTCTTCATTGCTGTGCTCAGGCTTTCTCTAGTTGCGGCGAGCGGGGGCTACTCTTCATTCCAGTGTGCGGGCTTCTCATTGCGGTGGCTTCTCTTGCTGTGGAGCATGGGCCCTAGGCGCAAGGGCTTCAGTAGTTGTGGCTTGTGGGCTCAGTAGTCATGGCTTGCGGGCTCTAGAGCGCAGGCTCAGTAGTTGTGGTGCAAGGGCTTAGTTGCTCTGCGGCATGTGTGATCTTCCCGGACCAGGGCTCGAACCCATGTCCCCTGCATTGGCAGGTGGATTCTTAACCACTGCGCCACCAGGGAAGCCCCAGATGATGAGATTATTGATGACTTGTTTTCTTTTGATAATTTCTTATATTCTCAAAATGTTCTATTTTGGGCAAGTACGGATCAGTGCGGTCCCTGCTAGCAGCAGTAGGCATTGCCGGTTTTGTGGTTAAGCTCCGCTTTCCCTGTAGTGATAATAGTCACCCCAGTTTTAATTTAAGGACCTATCCCTTACTTTCAATGACTCACAATGAGTAGTTATTATTATTATATGGTTCCAGTGAACTCACGGATTCTAATCACATATCTCATCCTCCCAGTCATTGGACTGGTAGCGAGATGGATCTCTGATCAAGTAAAGCCCAACAAGCCCAACAAGGCTATTCCATTCTTTTTATTTGAACTACTGGGAAACCAGAGTCTTCCCTGCTGGATGTGAACCTGAGAGCCTATGAGGGGAGAGTCTGTCTGGGAATCAAGCCAAGGGAGTTAAGTGCAGAGATGCGCAGTGACAAGTCCTGGTAACATTGTCCGAGCTCTAGGATGAAGCACGTCTAAAGCCAGGCCTGCCTTCAGCCTTGGGGGCCAAAACATTTTCTTGTGCTTAATCCCATGGGGTTGGTTTTCTGAAATGTGCAGCCAGAGGACCGCTTTCCTATACATTCTCTTTGAAGAGCCTTCTGTCCTGCTGGGGACACAGATAGATGACTTCCGATGAGCCTGGGCTCTTGGCGGTTCCCTGGAGGAACAGATACCTGAGCTAAGTTTTCATGAATCACCTGACTTAAAGCTGGGGAGCTGTTAGCATCTCGGAGTCCCTAGAGCGCACGGTGTGAAGCAAGGAGTATCACAGGCATGGGGGCTTGACTCCACAGGGCAGGGCTTGAATCCCTGATGTGCTCCTTGGTTCCCAGACCCAGCGACTCGGAGGCCTGGATGAGAAACGCAGGCGCGCGCACAAGCCAGCAAGCTCTGAAGCCCCAGGCTCTGCGTGGGGGCCTCCAGGAGCGTCACATCTCCGGGGTCCTAGAGTGGAAAAATTTATGCTCCGACAGAAGGGAATTCTGCCTGAAGGAAGGTTGCGTTTTACTGTTGTCTGGTCCTGGACTGCCAGATCAATCTTCAAGGAGGGAACATTGGGGATAGAAAACCAACCTGGCACTGAAGCGCCTGGGGAAGAAATTTTGCAGTAAATAGGGGTGGTTTTGGATTCACGAGACTATATATGCTGCATAGCCGAGTCGGGGAGGGGAGGGGAGTTTGGGGGTGAGGAACTGGAGTATATTTTTCTTTCTGTTGCTGGCAAAAATGTATTTGCAGTAGAAATGCTATTCAATGAATAAATAAGTAAATAATGAATAAACCACTAAATCCTGCTTTGGGTTTCCACCGACAGTCGGAAGCAGAAGCAAGTTCAAGTAGATCATCAAAAGTGTTGGTGAGAAGCAAGGTGCCAACCGGAGAAGGAAGAAACCGCTGCTGCCCTTGACTGATGTTGCCATAGGGCACGGGGGCCGGTCTGGAAACATCCCTGGGTAAATACTGAGCGGAAAGGGACGGCTGGTTTGATGAAGACAGATCAGAAAGGAGGACTTGAGACCGAATAACCCCCAGGAAAGTCTAGGGATTACAGGCTGCGAGGCGATTTCCTAGGGGACAGTACTGAAGTGCCTCATTTCATTGAAAATTGGACCGTGTGAAACAGGGTCAAATTAAGGGACCTTTCTCAGCGGTTACCTGAGGGGCCTCTTCTCTCTAATTACCAGGATTGCACCGTTAAAAGCAGCCCATTGTTCAGCCGGGCTTCTGAAGGTGCTTGAACGCAAAGCACCACGTGTATCTGAGATTCTCTGAAGTAGTTAATCTACTGGAGTAATGAAAATGTGGTTTATTAGGTTAATTGCTGCCGCAAACAAAACAAAAACCAAACCAAAAAAGAAAAAGAAAAAGAAAAGCCTCCCAAACTGCTGAGAACATACATTTTGAAAATAGATGCATAAGATTGTGCAAATAAACATATAATTGTGGCACCCCAATTTTCTTCCCCACAAATTAGTGTGGTGGTCACATTACATAGCGCCTGGCGGATAACGAACCAGAAAGGTCCCTGTGTATCTTTGAGCTGCTCTAGGAAGTTTAGGCTGCCCGGGTGTTGTTCACCTTGTGACCTCAGTAACAAACCGGAACCGTATTTCCACACCCCACCCCCACCCCATTCCAATTCACCATGATTATAAAACGCACTGTTAGCCAACAAGTCTCTCTTGACATTGATCATAAGATGTACCTCCATTTCGAGAACACTAGAAAGTGAAAAACATGTTTATTTTCAAATGGAGAAAATGTGGTAGTAAGAGGTGTGATTAGTTTTCATTGTCTCTATTTTTGTCTGTTTCTGCCTCACTCTTTTTCTCACCATTTCTTTCCTCTCCCTCCTCCATCCTTTCTCCAAGGGTTCAGCTTGGAAATGTACACAGGGGGAGGGGTGTGTAGAAAAGACTGGTCCACATTCATGCAGTGAAACGATTCTTGTTTGCCTGTTCTGCATTGCTCACCTCCTCTTGGGAAAGCAACCTCCCCGGCAGAAAGGAACAGAGCTTTGCTATCCTCTGGCCTATCTGCACCTATGGGGTGTGATTCTTGCCACTCCCACCCCACCCCAAATCCCTCCACCCGCTGGCCTTGGGTAACTGACTTCCCTTCTCTGAGTCTCCTGCTGAAATAGTGGTAATAAGATCCTGTTTCAAAGATTCTTGAGAGCAGTGAATGGGATGATGCCTTTAGAACTCCACAGAGAGCTTCGGAGAGCTTTGAACACATAGCAGCTGCTCAATAAACATTCAGCTCCTCTCCTTCCTGTGAAACTCTACATAATTTGGGAGATTTCCTTGCTGGCCAGACATGCAAATGGACTCTTTAAATTGAAATAAGCTGGGTTTCTTGGCCATCGTCTCTCAAGATCATGGAGACCCAAGTAGTGTTCTCCAAATATTGAAGAAGCTTTCCAAGTTTGGAAAACTGGGAGGAAATCATGAGAAAGGAAATGGACAGAGGGAACCTAGTGATGCAAAAAAAAAAAAAAAAAGGCAACCAGGAGGGAAGGACAAAAGAAAGGACGATGTGACATATCAAAGCTCCCAAGCTCAGGTAAGAACACTCTTCTGGTTGTTTGTTCTGGGTTATGAGAAAGGAAGAGAAAAACCTGGGAGATTTCTGCACGCAGCGACACTGCCTGTTGCCAGAGAGCTCGCGGAAGCTTGGTTCACTGAGAATGTGAAGGTGGCCTAGAGCAGTGGTCTTCAAGTGGAGACCCACTCAGGGGTGAAATCCAGGTTGTGGGCTGTGAAAAATACAAATAGAATAAAATAGAAAAAATAATATTAAAAATAGGAAAACTGAATAGAAGAGAACATCTTAGTGTGTGTGCCCCCTATGAGGGCGAGACCTTTGTGATGCATTCGTCTTGGTTATTTATACACTTGTCTGCATGTGCGTTTCTGGATTGGGTCACGTGGTGTCATCTGTCTCTTATTGTGGGTCTTGGCCAAGAAGGTTGGAAAGCCACTGGCCCGGAGAGCCCAGGCAGAAAGGCGTTGCCCAAGAAGGAGTTTTGGAAGTGGCGGAGGGAGCGGAGAGGGCGGCTCCACTGACCACACTAAAAGGACAAGCCTGCCCTGGAGGATGACACTGCCTGTGCACGTTGGTCCTGGAGGTGCCTCTGGGCCTGGTTCTCGGGGGCTTGGGGTCCCAGCTGGACTCAGGGTGTAGCTCTTTACCTTGCAACCTTAAACGCCACACTGGCCATCCCAGTGCCCTGACGCGTGTTCCATGGGAAGTGTTTCTGGTTCCAACAGCACATTCTGGGAACATCTCCACCATCAGCCTCCCCTACAACTGGGGAACCTCACCCATTCCCCTCCCGGCCCCTTCCTGCTTTACGGGCTCTGCTCAGGTGAGGGGGCTGGAGATGGAGGACAGGCAGAGCAAAGGGAAAACTTAGCTGTGCTAGTGGGACGTGGGTAGGCAGGGTGGGCATGCAGGGGGTGAGGGCTCTGGCAGCCTGCCTGGAGGTGGGCACCCAGCTGTCGGGCCCCAGAGCCCCAGCTTCATCCAGCCTCAGAGCTGTTGGCTGTGTGGTGTAGAACGGGTGGGTTCTCCTGAAAAGGGATGCGGTTGACGGTGGTTCAGCCCCGTGGGGGCAGTTCTGGGAGGGCAGTTCATGTTGGCCCAGAGAAACTGGGAGACCCCTCACCCCTGCTGCTGCAGACACGTCTGCCTGTCCTATTTGCTTGCTCCCAGGAGCCATGCAAGCTGCAGGCCCTGCTTCCTCCTGTGTTTTGGGTGCAGACCCAGGGCGTGGCAGGAAGAGGTGTTTGGCCGGGGGGGGGGGGGGGGGGGGGGACCTTTCGAAGGCTCTCGAGGCACCTCTGCCAGCCTAGTCACAGCCGGACCCTCCCTCCTTCCCAAGCCCGGAAACGGGGAAGGCGTTTGTCCAGGTGGAAAAGAGGCCCAGCATCCCAGGGAGAAAGGGGGAGTCTGACCCCAAAGGGGGAATATCTGTCTCCCGACTTTTTCCTGGGACAGGAAGGATTTGGAGCGGCAAGTCTCCATGGATACGCCCCTGGGCTGTGGTGATCAGAGGCCAACAGCTCGGCCAGGGCCGCTGTGCATGTCCACCAGCCGTGAGGCATCCGGTGCAGGAAGTGCTGTGGCCTCTGAGGAAGCTTCCACGGCTGCATTAATGGGGCCTCATTCCCCCTCCAGTCAAGACCCGTTCGGGCCGGGCCCATCGAGTGTGTGTGTGTGTGCGCGTGTGTGTGTGACCACACACGTGCCCAGAGGAAGCCTTTGCCAGGCAAAAGCAAACAGGAAGAACATCTCTGTGTGTTATATTCTCCAATGACCTTTTAAATATATGACAAACAGTTAAAACAAAAGCCCATTTAGCTTTTATGCCTGTGATTCGTGGTATCCATTCCAGTTAATTACAGTGATTTAAAAACATCTGCATTTAATAAAGAACCTTCCTCTCCCCCTCTTCTCTGTTCACCCCCCACCCCAATCTTTCTTCAGGCCACTGGGCTAACACAGTAATTATCATCTCCACTAAGCCGGGCCACAGCATCAGATGTGCAAGAAGAGACTTCAGGAGGCCCAGAGAACAGAGTGAGGCATGGGGCCCAGAAGGAGGGAGCCGGGGATGGTTCGGCCCCGGCAGCAGGGAGGCAGGCGGGGGAGGAGGGACATAGGAGAGGGCGGGGCTTGAGCAGGTTACCTACCGGCTCTGAGCCCTGCACAAGCCCAGATGGGAGCATGGTGCGGGCAGCATCTTACTGGAGAGGCCCCTATATTCAGGCCCTGCCTGGTTCTCCTCCAGCCATACCCAGACTCCTTGTAGGTCAGGATGCTTGAGAGAGAATGGTCCTGTCTCTGTACCTCTTTAAACTTGGAGCTGAGACTGAGCTTTGCTTGGGGAGGTGCTTTTTCCCAGGGCTAAGGGAGGCAGGATCAGAGAATGAGTTCTCAGTGGGATTCAGCTTGCCCTGCTGGGCCTCGCTGCCACCCGCTGGGACCAGGCTTAGATAAAACTCCAGGGGTCAGACCGCTCGGCTGGGGGGTGGGGGAGAGAGGAGGCAACCCCACCAGACTTCCTTTAGCGGCAGCCCACCAGCCTCAGCATATTCAAAACCCGCTAGAGGAGGGGGTGTGTCTGCCGGCCTGCGCCCCCTGGAGAGGTGGATGGAGACTCCAGAAAGCAGACTCCTTGGAGGAGAAAGAAGACCTTTCTGCAGTTCCTTGAATGCAAATTTCTATCCCACCCCACTCCCTACCCGCCGCTGCTTTCCCCACACCCTGCTTAGTTTTCTTCATGGCTGCTACCAAAGCATCATGTTTATTTCCTGCAAGAGGGCAGTGACCGTGGCTGTCTGCTCACTGTCGTAGCGGCGACTAGACTGGTGCTGGCAGAGAGCGGGGGCACGTGGCCACTGCACGATGGGGGCACGCAGCAGTTGCACACCTGGCCGACACACCAGCTCCCTCCGGGGCCTCCGGCTGCACTGCGGGTTCTGCACAGGCGGGGCGAGATGCTGGGGACAGATGCGGTTGTCTTGTTTTGATTTGTTTTGAACTCCCTTTGCCCCCTTTCACCTTGGTCCTCTTCCACCTCCCCATCCCAGCCCCTTCTGAGCCCCTTTCCTTCCGAGCTGAGGGCTTCCTGCCACATCCTTGAGCTTTTCCTGGAAGGTGACATCGAACCTCTCCCTTGAATTCACAGAAACCTGGATCTCCCTGCCTCTCTCCAGGACTGCCTGCACTTCTGTCCCACCGCATACCCACCTCCCGCTGGGAAGAGCTACCCGGAAGGCGCCCTCCCATGGATGCTTCCAGGCTAACAACCGCCCCAGGTCCTAGCCCTTCTTCCGCTGAAGAAGTCATTCCGCCATCACCATCATCTGCTGACCCTGCTTCCCTTTTCTTTCCGTCGTGGTGGCGCCGTGACCGTCTCTGCGAGCTCACCGCCCTTGTTTGACGACTATGCCAACTTGCTGACCTCCCACTTCTTTCCTCCCTGCACCCCCCCCATTCTCCACTTTGGCCACAGCACAGCGGGAACTCTGTCCCTAAGAACTGCTCCCCTTCTCCTTTGTCCTCCCTCCCTGATTCCTCAACTGTCCCCGAGATGGCCGGCCACTCCTGGGGCTGCCCAGCTTTCGGGATAGGCTGGACCTCACTCCTGAGGCTTAAATCTCACCAGCACACACCCTTTCCTTGCCCAGCAGACAATGGCTCACCTGCCCCAAACTGTGTCCCAAACTTGGGTCAGTGGAGCCATGAAATTTCCCAGGCAGCCAAGTTCAGTTAAGGTCAACGGGCCTCACCAGCTTTAAGACCTTGGGCCTGTGGCTTGGCCTCTTGAGCCTCAACGTCCTCACCTGTAACGTAGAGGCAGCGAGTGCTGCCTTGTGGCGCTGGTACAGGTAAGCGAAGACCTGCCTGCTGCCTGCAGAATGATTAGTGCGGGGGCCAGGGCAGAGGATGTGCTCAGTGAACGACTCTACCTAGACTCCTTTTACGGCACCAGCTCACAGCCTTGTATCACAGGTACCGGCGCTAGGGTTGCCTTCGCCTCCAGATCACCAGGCCCCCGAAGAAAAGGGACCAGGTCTTTTGTCATCCTTGTAGCGTCAGGAACTTTTCATGGAGTACCTTGTGTGTAGTAGGTATGTAATGTGTCATTGAATTGAAGTGGATCAAATCTGGAGTTTTCCCAAATTTTGGTGGTAAGGGATCTGTGGGTCGAGTTGACCTCAGAGTGTTCTGATGGGGACCTCAAATGAGAGCTGACAAACCCACCCAGCTTCTTACCACCAGGAGTAGAAGGGCTCCATTGGAGAGGGGGCCAGGGTCATGCTGGTTATTGGCGAAGACTCGTATCCTGGAAGGGCAATGTGAAACCTCAAATCTTTCTTTTGGCGTGTGAGCTCACAGCTAATTGACAAGGGCATGTCCTGTGTGTGAGCTGCTAAGATTTTCCATGACGTCAGCAGGACCCAACAACATCCTGGGCTGTCCCAGAGCTTCAGGGCATTGGCTCATGAGGACTCCTGGCAAGGACTAGCCATTGACAGTGGAGAGCCCACGGATCACTGTTAAGGCTCCTGCTCTTGGCAAGTTATGACCTAATGAGAATCGGCATTGTCCAGTGCTGAGCGCAGTGGGCACTTAATAAATATTTCTTAACGAATGAATGAATGTATGAGTGAGGGAACAAGTGAATAAAAGGCCAAAGTGTGGCCATATGCTTTATTTATTTGTTTTTAAAATTTATTTATTTACTTTTGGCTGCGTTGGGTCTATGTTGCTGCGCAGGCTTTCTCTAGTTGTGGCGAGCGGGGGCTACTCTCCATTGCGGTGCGAGGACTTCTCATTGCGGTGGCTTCTCTTGTTGCGGAGCACGGGCTCACGGGCTCTAGAGCACAGGCTCAGTAGTTGTGGCGCGCGGGCTTAGCTGCTCCGCGGCATGTGGGATCTTCCCGGACCAGGGCTCGAACTCGTGTGCCCTGAATTGGCAGCCGGATTCTTAACCGCTGCGCCACCAGGGAAGTCCCTCAGGCCATATGCTTTAACCACAAAGGTTTTGGGTTCAATCCCTAACTGTGACAAGGAGCTTTAGCCCTTTCTAGAGTTTACTCTGTGTTATGTGGTCCTCTGAGGGGCTTTCTCTGGTTGCTTATTAATTCATTCAGCAAATATTTATTGACCCCCCACCATAAGCCAGGCTCTGAGTTCTGGGAAGGGGTGGATGCAGCAGCCCGGCTCATCACCACTGCGGGAGATCGTCTCCAGCACCGGAAGCCTGTCGGCCTGGGTGGAGCAGAATCCCTGGTAGTGACAACCCGTTTGCTTTCTTGCTTCCTAAATCACTACGCCTGACATTCGCTCCCAGATAGCATTCTGAGTCCAATGTGATGTTCTCATGCCTTTGCTCTTAAGACGAGAAGCCCCAAATAGGAAAGGGTGGGGTGACTTGGACTGGGTTTCTGGCAATTTCAAAATCTCCAGGATCGATTGATCCGTCTGCCCCTTCGTCAGCCGTTCATGAACGAGCCTGGGGGGTCCGAGCTTTACACCAGTTGTTGCTGGAACACGACCTGCTCCCACGCTTCCTCCACTTGGTGCCAGGCCTGCCAGGTGAACCCCAGATAATGCCGGGCTCTGCTGACGTCATGGAAAATCTTAGCAGCTCATGCACAGGACACACACTTGTCAATTAGGTGGAGAGCTGACTGCCAAAAGAAAGAGGTTTGCGGTTTCACATTGTCCTTCCAAGAGACAAAGCGCTCTCTGCCCTGGCGTCCGAGGAGCGTTTTTCCACGCACGGTGCTGGGCTGCCCAAGTCCAAGGCTGTGCGAGGTGCCCCCAGCCCCTGTTGGGATGTGGGGAGGCGGAGGTGAGGGAGATGCCTCTCTTTGTTCTGGGCACCTGTGACGGTGCAGCTACCTGGGTGGGAGGGAGGGATGGGGGACGCTTTTGCGGGTTTGCTCGTTCGGGAATAGAAATGACAAATGGCTCCCGCTGGGAACCCTGCCGGCCTTCCTGCCGGATCGTTTATCTCAGCGGCGAGTGATTTGCATACTGGCGGGGTGGGAACCGCCGCTCTCAGCGCTCGTTTCCCCTGCGCACCCTTCCCGTCTCCTCCCCCGTTCCCACTCCAGCCCGACTCTGGACGGGGCTGCGTGCCCCACGGCCACCTTGAGTGGGGCCCTAAAGCCCTTGAACCCCACGGGAACAGCTGAAAATGATCACCGTGTCACCAAAAGGCTCCTGTTTCTAAGGGGTGGGGGGCTCGGGACACTGTGCCCGGCCCTTTGGATGGTCTGATAGAATGGGCCAGGAGGAGGAAAGGGGGAGGGGATGACCGATTGCCCGCCCTGGTGCCAGGTGCCCTCTGCCCCCACCCCCGGGGGCCTAGCACGTTCCCTGAGGGCAAACAGCTGAGAGAGGCAGGATCTGAATCCACATCTGCAGACTCCAGAGCTTACAGGTCACGAGGAGGCCAGCTGCACCCTGAGGGCGTCAGGGGAGAAGAGGGCGGGTGGTGGTGACCAGTGACTAGCCACCACCTGGCCTCGGAGGCTGTGAGCAGGTGGGTGGTGGCCAGAGGTGCTATAGGCGGGGTGGCTCGGTTGTTCTGAAAACCAGACCCTCTTTCCCCTTCCTGCTCCTTCTCTGCTTCCTGATGACCTCATCCTTCCACCCTACATGCTCAGAGACTTCCAGATCCCCCCACTTCGCAGGGCCAGTCGCTCCGGGGTGGCAGCTGTTTGTGGAGACAGCCACTCACCAGTTGCCGGCTTCGTGGGTGAGTTCCTGGTTGAGGGTGTCCCTCGTGGCTAAGAGCAGGGTAGGGGAGTTCCGAGGGCGGCGAAGGCTGGGAGGCCTCACTGGGAGGCCAGGCTCAGTGGGACTGGGGTGTCCCCGGGGAGAAGGTTCCCACCGGCGACCCACTTGGACTCTGTGCAGTTGTGTCTAGGCCCTTCCTGCAAATCCCTTCCCAGCTGCCGGCCTCAGGCCAGCGGGAAGCATCCTACCTGATACTCAGTGAGGGTCTGGGGGCGTTTTGTGGAAGTCCCTTCTCCCCCAGGCCTCTGCCCACCCCGCCCCGGGGATCTCAGTACTGCACTGTGTGGCGGGGCGCTGCCTGGGAATACCCCTCAGCCCCCTGGCCCCGGGTGCGTGTCGGGGGAAACCTGGCTTTCCTTTTTCCTGGTCTGTGAGGAATCGTGCAGGTTGAGTGGGAGGCCCACAGTTCCAAGGGCGGCAACGAGGACACACATTATCTGTAAGAAATGCGAAAACAACAATAAACCCGGCAAAAGTTGCTCTGCTTTTTGTTAATATCATGAACCCATGATTCCCAAAAAAGTCCCTGAAAAAAATTTTTGTTGATCTAAGTTCTAAACAATGGCTGTTCCTGTTGGGTTTTAATAATATATATGTAAGCTTTGAATTAACACCTTTTTTTTTTATTACTTAGCCTTTGATAAACATCCCATTCTTTGTCGGAGTCAGTTTGGAAAAGCCCAGTTGTGCTGTTGGCTCCCCGCGCGGGGAGGGCCGCTCCTGTTCATTTGGGGAATAAGTTTATGGGGGTTTGGGGTCGCTGGAGATCCCTTCGGGTACAGTTTGTGGTTCCCACCCCCGTGGAATTGCGCTTTCCTGCTTTTAAACAGCAGATTAGAAATAAACAATGACAGCACAGCGACCGCAGGGATGAAGAGAACTTGACTTACTTCAACTCAGTCATTCTGTGTGCCTCCACATCAGTGTTTAAAATTTAAAACAGGGAAGCAGTATGAACCGTGACAAGAAGTATTTACGTTTGGTGAGTACCGATTTTAGTTCATACGTGAAATATTTTACTGAATGTGAACAGTCTTTTTAAGATGAGCATTTATTCTTCTTTCAAAATGATTTTTTAAAATCACACATCAAGAAAAGAATAGCTGTTCACACATTTTATTACAGTGTTAGTTTCCTAGGGCTGTAGTAACACATGACCGCAAACTTAGGGGCTTACTGCCATACAAATCTATTATTTCACAGCTCTGGAGGCCAGAAGTCTGAAATGGGGTGTCCCCTGGCCAAAATCAAGGTGTTGGCAGGGTTGCGCTTCCTCCAGAGGCTCTCGGGGAGAATCCTGTACCTTTTCCAGCTTCTAGAGGCTGTCTGCTTTCCTTGGCTTGTAGCTCCTGTCTCACCTTCAGAGCACTTCGCTCTAACCTCTGCTTTTGTCCTTACGTAGCTTCCTTCTCCACTCCCAAGTCTCCCTCTGCCTCACTCCTATAAGGGCCCATGTGATGAATGTTAGGGCCCACCTGGATAATCCAAGCAAATCGCCCCATCCCAAAATCTTTAGGGATTTTGAAATCCCTAAAGGGGATTTTTGAAAAGTCCCTTTTGCTATACAAGGTAACATTCATAGTTTCTAGGGATTAGGATATTTTGGAGGGGCTATTATTCAGCCTACCGTAATTACCCCAAATAAATTCGTTGTATGGGGTGTGGAGTAAAAAATCACCCACTCTGGATGTGAAATGAGGCCTGGGGGCTGAGGCCTGGCACGGCCCAGAAAGCTTGTGGAGAACATGTTCTGTCTGAGGGGAGGGGAGATTGCATTTGGACGCAAGTCAGGGATGTGTATGTGTGTGTGCCCCTTTATGTGTGTGGTTCACTTGCCTGATTGAGTGGTGCGTGAAGGGCGGATGTGGGGCTGTTTGTAGGGCTATAAACGCTGGCCCGGCTCCAGGGTCAGAGCTGTTGAAGCTCGGCCCTGGTAGGACCTTCATGCACGCATTGTTACCACCTGACATGCATATACAGTATAGACCCACTCTGGTTCATAAGTTATTGAGGGCCTACTACGTGCAGGCACTCTTCTGACACTCAAGATTCAACAGCGAACACACAGACAAGCCCTGCACTCATGGAGTTTATATCACACCCATATGTGTTTGTTTATTATCTGTCTCACCCATAGAATGTATGCTCCTTGAGGGCAGGAACTTCTCCTGTGAATCAGCCACTCCCCAAGTGGCAGCCCACAGTGAGCGTTTATTGAATGAGTTAATGTCCCATTGGGACCATCTCTGAGAGGTAAAAATTTGGAATTACGGCTCTCCAAGTAGACATGCCCCAACAGATGACAAAAATGGATTTTCTTTTTTGCACATTATTTATCGTGGCAATGCTGTTGTTTTTCCTTTACTATTTCCTCAAAAGTCTTGGAATTCAGTGTATATCGTGGGTCCAAGTTGAATTTCTGAACAACTAAATATGGAAGGTTTAACGCTGAGCCTTCAATGGTCATTCATCGTTTTGCTGACACGTATTATGTACCATGAAATCCAGCCAGACTGAAAACATGGTCTTAGAAGCAGTAATTTCCCCCAAATCACTGGATCTGAAAAACCTCCACTTGGCCTTCAGACTTTGTACTGCTTTCTAATGCTCCCCTTTCCCCAAACAAGGCATGTTGCTCCAATACCCTTTGGTCCCCACTCAGCCCTGCTCTCCACTGGGACGGAGAGACAAAGGAGCAGACGGACAGACACTCAGCGTGGAAGTGAACGGGCTTCTCAGTTTTCAGGCAGATGTCAGTCTCCAAGCAAGTTCAGCCTGCTGCTTTGGATTAATTTTGGGGATCTTTCTGATTCTCTTTGGGCCCTGCAGAAAGGGATAAGGGCTTTATACTTTGCCCCAGCTTTTCCTGTTTCAATTCAGAATCTCAGAGCTGAAGCGTCACGCTCCTTTAGGAATGTACATAATCTAGGCACTCAGAGTAGGGTGCCAGCCGCCCTGGGGTGGGGTGTGAAGAAAGTGAGACCCAGATGGAACGCCCGACTTACCAAAAGGCAAGCCCAAGACAAGAGACGGATGAAAGGGAATAATGTTAAATAACATACACCCCCGAAATGGACATAAATTCAGGCTGAGATTCCATCCCCGGGTTCTGATGACATGAACCACAAGAACAAAGCTAAGGGAGATTTTTAAATGTCATCACCAGGCTCCTTTCTGGAATTACAGCTTTGTTATTTATTACGTACCATGAGGAACATATAATTCCTTATGTTCAGCGTTGCTGGAGTACTTTCAGCTCGGCCATCCTGCTGGATTCCACACCACGTCACCATGTCAGTTTGAGTCCTTGGTAGAGTTGCCAGAAGTGGAAAGAGGATTTTTAAAAAAAATAGATGTTATCTAGGATCATCCCAGACCAGGAAAAAAGTGGCAAGAAGGCTGAAGTCCAGGGAGCAGAGTGATGGCCCTAGCCTGCTAAGGACCAGGATTTGGGGAGATACGCGTTGTCCACAAGCGGCATGGTGGGAATTTGCTTGCATAACTGTGATCTAAAAAAAAAAAGCCCAAGTATGTGTGGCCAGTTGGCTGAGGCTCCAGGCTGAAGCTGTCTCCTGAGCTCAGCATCCCTGAGACTCCAGCAGTGTCCCTGGGGGAGAGGGACGAGTGTGCGGCACATTGGCAAATCTGGGCAGCCCTAGCGCGGCTGTATTTCACCTTTATGCCCACCGAGCTTCCTTCTGCTTTCGGAATGGGGAAATTCAGACATCAATCTGGGCTTTCCAAGAAGTTTCAGTTCCACGTTTTTAGCCCGAGAAGGAGGCACGCTGACAGATTCTGTCCACGTGATGACTGGGCTGACCGTGGCTTTCTAGCAACGCTGTAGTGTCAAGTCAGGGTCGCAGGGCTGAACGGGGTGCTTTCTGCTTTTCCCAGGCCATCCTCTCTTCTTTCAAATTCGACCTTCTAAACAAGGCATTGCCACTTGGTCATGATAAGGCAGCCCTTAGAAGGAGACCACATTAAAATTGTTATGTAGCATGCCCAAGACAACGACCATGCAAACTCAATTCTGCAAAAAAATAGTTTAATTGATTTTCTTAAAAAAAAAAATCTGTTATGTTTCTGTGGGCCTGTCTATTGATTTGCAGCCCCACAGCAGTAAAGAAGAAGCTTTGTGATCAATAAAGCCAAAGTGTATCTTACCCCGAATCAGTTCTGCGGGCCCTAAGGGGATGCGACCAGCCGGCCTCCCCAGACAGTGACTGGAGTATGAACAACCTTCTCCACGACGGCCGAGATTTATTTCTATTGGCATAAACATAACAAATGAAACCCTGATGACTTTTCTTGCTCTGCAAGCCAAGAATACATCGCATTAGTCATCAGGAAACATACAAGTACACAATTTGCAAAAAGAAAAGGAAAGCAGTGCATTTTTAAAAAATCTTAGTGCATTAACTCCTCCCCCATACTTAATTAGGATAATAATTTACACCTGGCTCTTTGCTGGTTTTCTTTTCTATTCTCTGCCCCCTCCTTCCCCAATGCTGCTTCAGATTGGTTTCCCAAGTGTTGGAAGGTTTTTCTGCCTCTGCGGTGAATACCAAGTACAGGTAACTGCAATCTGACAATCCTGTGTAGAACTAACATTGCTATCTTACCCTCTAAAAAATAATAATGTTGACCTAGATAAGGCACCCGCAATAACACGCGAACGGCAGCTGGGGAAGCACTGCAGACACCATCAGGAAGCATTGGCTGCGGAAAGAAGAGCTCCCTGAACTTGATAAGTAATCTTGGCTGCTGTTAATTTCAGAATTTGTCGTTTGCATTTTGCCCTTAAACTGGAGGACACTGCCTGAGGCAGATTCTGAACAGATGCTGTGCAAACTCATCCTGCTGCTTTGAACGGATTTAGGAACAAGCTTTCTTCAGGCCTAGCCCTGTGCTGGCCGATTGCCACCCCCTCCAATGAAGTTGATCGGTATGGCTGGATGGGTGAGGGTGCGGTGGTGCAGAAGGAGGTTGTCAAGGTCAGCGGGGACCGCATTTTGAAAGGCTTTGCCTGAGGGCACTGGGGAGCCAGAGAGAGATTATTGAGAGGGGAGAGAGAGTGATCAGATATGTACTTCACAGCCATCTCTGGCTACAGTGCAGGGCTCCAGTTTTCAGGTCCGCTTTTTGTACACACATGAAGATGATGATGATGGTGATGGTGATGGTAGCTAACATGATGGACCAGGCTTGGCTCCAAGTTTCATTTAATCCTCACACCAACCCCAGCAGGGAGATGCTGTTATTCCCCCATTTTACAGACAAGGAAACTGAGGCACACACAGAAACATCCCACAGGACAGTGACCGTCGCATGAGCCGCACTCCCTTGGTCAGGCAGGTGTGGAGTTCTTCCCTATTTTAATGCCCCCCAGGAATGCATGCTGGATGAGAAGCACCAAGTGAGGAGCTCTTTAATAGAGGAATAATAACCTTGACTCAGTTCAAATTTGTATTCTAAAAAGAAAATCACTGGGGGAAAATGCAATTATTAGTAAATGATCTCATGTGCACATCTTCCGGCAGGTTAACATGAACCAGTGTGGAGCCCCGGGCAGCTGGGGAAATGGGTGGAGGATGGTATACGTGGCAGGGGAGGGACGGTACCCGCCTAGGGACCCCCAGGACCACCCTGCCCTCCTCTACTCTGCGCCACTGAGAGCCCAGAACTCATTTCTCAGAGGCTTGGGAGGTAATTCCTTAGCACAGTAGCCCCAGGCGGCCTTTAGTGCCAGAGGGTCTCTGAGCTGCACAGTGGAACCCTGGGCCCCACCCCAGGCTGTGAAGTCGGAGTCTCTAGGGGAGGCCTGGGCTCCTGCAGTTTTACTGCCTCATCTGAACATCAGCCAGAGCTGAGAGGCCCTGGGCTGACCCTTTATGCGCTTACACATCTCCCTTAGGTGTAGGGGCCGCTCTCTGAGAACCAGCTCAGAGGAGGCAGAGCCGGAGGGGCAAGGAGAGAGGCCAGGGGTAAGGGGAGGCAGGGAGCAGCCCGAAGCAAATTCCTCTTTCCTCCCACCTCGTCTGGTTGACAAAAAGGGCCACAGGCTGGGGACCTTTGGTGGCTGTGTGTGTCTGGCACAGAGAAGGCACCGAACAACTGTATACAGGGTAAAGATGGGTGGACAGTGATGGGGGTGGGAGGGGGGTGGATGGGTGGGGGTGGGGGTGTGTGATGCGCTGGCCACCCAGGCTCTTCTAGTTGATGCTTTCACTGGGTGTGGTCGTGGGGGCAGAGATGGGGAGGTGGCCGAAGATGTGAGGTCTTCTGTTCGCTTTGGCCCTGGCTTCACAGGACACGCTCTTGGAAAATGAAAACCATGTCGGTGTAAAATTAGAGCTTTGACTGAAAGCCAGCCTTGAACACAATTTGTCTTCCGTTCTTTAACTGAGAAGCTGAAAGAGTCTCAGTGTCCGGAGGGGATCTATAAGACTTCTGGTTTCTTGTTCAGCTTTCCAGGTGAAGTCCCATCCAAGCGTGGCTGGCTCCCAGCTCTGGAGTTCAGCTCTCTCTTCGGTGGGCTTCCTGGTCAGGACCTCCAGCATCTCCTTCCCAAGGTCTCTTCTGCGTCAGAACCCAGTGTCTCCCGCTGACTGTGAGCCCCCCACTTCCCCCCTTCCTTCCTGGCCTGGCCCCCATCCCCCACTAAGCCAGCGCTATCCTCCTAAACACTGGACAGCCTCTGACCCTGGATGTGACCGGATGCGAAATGAAGAGGACTGGACAGAGTGGTGAGTTGTTCGTAGCGCTCGATTTCATAGTCACTTTAAAGACCTGCCCTCTATTCTGAGATTATATCCTTTCTACCTTTTGGTGTTAGAAGGTTCTTGGTTTTATAAAATGATGGGGATGTTGGATGGCAAATGCTTTAAAAATTGTACTTACTCAGAGAATAAGGTGGCCATCCATGCTCATTCCCTACTTTTCTGTTTTGAAGTTTTGCCGCATGGAGCAATCCAGGTGAGGATGCCACAGGGCGGGGCTTCCCCCGCATAGGGATGGAATTCGGGTGGAGGCACGGGAAAGAGCACTGCTGTGCCAGAACCCCAGTGACCCTTTTGAACACCTCGCTTTCCACCAGCCTAGGCATTGGGAGGACATTCATCTGACGAGCATTGATTGAGCACCTGCTGTATGAGAGACACTGGGTCCTGGGGATACCAAGACGTATGACACCATTCCTGCTCTCGGGTGGGAGGGATAAGACTAAAAGGCAAGAAGTGTCACTTGATGAGAAACAAAGTGCCTTCAGAGGACAGAACCATTGCTGGCATCACATGTCCCCCCAGCAAAGCCACAGTGTTACCTGGGTTAGTAACTGGGCCTGGAGTTCCTTTCTGTTAAATGGGACAGAAATCTACACCTCAAAGACAATACCTGGCGCTTTTCAGATCAATGTATGTGTATATGTCGGCGCCTGCCTTTTACGCGTAAACCCGTATCACGGCATTTTATGGTCATTTGTTAGTGTGTAAGCTTCACGTTGGTGGTAAAGATCGGGGAGAGTGATGTTCACAGGTGTGGAATAGGTGTGTCATTTTGAATCTTTAGGGTTAGCTGCAATCTGTGCTTTCTTCTTATGGCTGGTCCTTTCTGCATATGTGCATGCTAGAGAGAAGGGGAGAGAGAATGGGTGGCCTGGGATAGAAAATGGTTTCTGCTGACTCACATGATCCGTTTTCTCACTGCCTGAGTTTCTAGCGAGATCAGCCAGAAGAAAAATCAGAATGAGAAAGGGTTTCCTGGTTGAAGAGGAGACCATTTTCGGGGTGTGGTATGTGATTTAAGATTTGGTGCCCTGGTCCTGAGATGGGATGAGGTGTGCTGTTTGGGTACATGCGTGGCTTCTCTGTGGTCCAGCTGTTCCAGGGGTCAGCATGCATGCTTGCCGGCTGGAAGGCCACCCTGGGACAGGGGACACGGCGGTCCTGGGAGGCCCCCTGGGTGGGAAGGGGAGCAGTCGTTGCTGGGCACTTTTGCCTCAGGGGGACACAGCACGGTATGGATGGAGCCCCCGCACCTGGAGCATGCGTCCTGTGCCGGCATCGCTGACCACACCGCGACCAGCTCTTTCTGACTCGGGGCCCGCACACACCCTCCTGCCGGGCTCCTCTCCGCACTCCTTTGCCTGGTTGGCTTCTCATCCTTTGGCTCCAGGACCCCCAAACCAGGAAGCCTGTCTTCCTTATTCTGCATCACGGTTTCCTCTCTTTCCCCTTCATGGCACTTGTCACAATTTATTCTGTCGTACTTGTTGGTTTACCTGTTTCTTTGCTGTCTCCCAGCTGGACTGTGTGCCTGTGTCTGGGAAAGGAGAAGGGCTCCGAAACTATTTGCTGAAAGATTGGTTTTATTTAACCCTTTCAGCAATCCTAGGGGTAGTGGTGATTTTAGCTGCGTTTTGTAGGTAAGGGAACAGGTGTCTGGAGGGTGAGTCACCTGCCCGTGGCCACCCATGTGGGCTGTGGCAGAGCTGGCCCTTGGGTCCCTGCCTGGCCCCCAAACCATGCCTCCTCGCTGCCACCCTGGATCCTGTGCAGGCAACGTCCTGACCCCATGCACAGGCCCCTCTCCTTCTATAAGACATGAGGACACAGAACAAACAGAGAGCCCACTATTCCTCAGTGCTCTCTTCCATCAGAGCAGCGTGTCCAGACAGACTCCCAGAGTGTCGAACACACTGCAGCCAACAGCCCTTCAGCTGACCTGCCCAACTGGAAGAGGGGCAGTGGCCAGCTTATTGGGGGGACACGACTCCCACTGTCTGCAACTTCCGGGAGTCAGCCACAGGCAGGAGGGAACCAGCTGGGTTTTCCCCTGGAGACTCCCCCGGCCACCTGCTGTCCCCTTCCTCTTATGGCAGAGTGGCCTGACCAGCTGGCCTTGCCTTGCAGCCTGGGGTCCAGTCAAGAAGTCTCCTTGGGCTTCCCTGGTGGTGCAGTGGTTGAGAATCTGCCTGTCAATGCAGGGGACGCGGGTTCGAGCCCTGGTCTGGGAAGATCCCACATGCCGTGGAGCAACTAGGCCCGTGAGCCACAACTACTGAGCCTGCGCGTCTGGAGCCTGTGCTCCGCAACGGGAGAGGCCACGACAGTGAGAGGCCTGTGCACTGCGATGAAGAGTGGCCCCCGCTCGCCGCAATTAGAGAAAGCCCTCGCACAGAAACGAAGACCCAACACAGCCAAAAATAAATAAATAAAAAAAAGAAGTCTCCTTATTTTGTGCTTAACAGAGACTCAGATGGCCCTCCGGCAATGCTGGCCTGGGGGCCCGTATCCCCAAGCAGGGAGGGGACTGTCCATCTCCAGAGGTCCTTGCGTTAACACAGAGCCTCTATCACCAGGGAGCAGTGCTCCTCCCCGGGCCCTGTCGGGCTGGTTGCTGCCAGCACCCCCCAGGCAGCCATCAGGGAACCCGAGACCCCGGCCTGAGCGCAGCTTCCCAGTCACCCCTCTCCACCGCCTCTAAGCCCAGCACCATTATTCCTACGCTTGCACGGTGACCCGAGGCTGGAGAGCGTGGGCTTCGATGGGGAGGAGGTGGAGGGAAGGCATGCAAGGGGGCTCTTAAGGAGAAGTGGCTCCTGGGTTCCTGGCACCCGTGTTAAAAAGAAAAAAAAGACCGTAGGAAACCAGCGATGGAGCACCGAGGGGGAACGTTTCACTGCCCAGCCAGGACCCTGAGGCAGTACAGTATCTATTTCAACAACTTTAGGGATGAGGTTCGGGCTGGGGGTGGGGGAATTGGGTAGATCTTTTCAAGCCAAAAGACAGGAACTGTCTCCGTCCCAAGTCTCCGAGTGGCGCTGGCTGGCGAGACCCCGGTTCGGGTGTTGGCTGGGGTCTGCTGAGGATGTGGGGTCCCTTACTCGCATCACAGGGTCCAAATGTCCATTCAGGGCTGCGCCGGTGTGAGTGGCTAGTGGCCAGGCCGGGGTTTATGGCTGTACCTATTTGACTTCATTTTATCTTTTTAACTCTGCAGGGTGGACATCATCGTTCCATTTTATAGATTGGGGTTGGGGGTGGCTGCTCAGAGGGGTTAAGACACTTGTTTGGGGATGCAGTGTCCAGCCCAGGTTTGGACCCTGGGCTGTTCACCTCCTGGGCTCCTGACTCTTGTGCAGGACGTTCAACCACCAAGCACAACAGCCTCCAAGTCTGCCGGGCTCGCTTCGAATTCTGATTCTTCCACCTGAGAGACCTGGGACTTAGGGTCTCTCAGAATTCATTTCCCGCTACGTAAAATGAGGGAATACCAGTCAACTCTCCTCCAGGTTGAAGTGAGGATTAGATGAAAAAATGTATGTAAAACCCTTGGTGGGGTGCCTGCCTTTACCCGCCCATCTGCCTGGCTTTGGGAATGAGGTTTCCATTGAAATTTGCTTTATTTTTTAAAAATAAATTTATTTTTGGCTGTGTTGGGTCTTCGTTGCTGCGCGCGGGCTTTCTCTAGTTGCGGCGAGTGGGGGCTACTCTTTGTTGTGGTGCAGTGGCTTCTCTTGTTGCGGAGCACGGGCTCTAGGCGTGCAGGCTTCAGTAGTTGTGGCGCACTGGCTTAGCTGCTCCGCGGCATGTGGGATCTTCCCGAACCAGGGATCGAACCTGTGTCCCCTGCATTGGTAGGTGGATTCTTAACCACTGCAACACCAGGGAAGTCCCGAAATTTTCTTTAAATAGAGGGGAAATATCCAGACAAATGGAATCTTGGCTCACTACACATGCACACACATTCATGTCTATCTATTCACACAATGTACATATATTCATATATACACACATATTTATATCTATATATACTTATATACACACATCATATATTCGTATATACATATATATTTATGCACACATATACACATATTCATTTATATGCATGTATATTTATAACTATGCATACATATATTCATATCTATACATATGTTTATTAGGTATACATATACATCACAAGTTCCTATCTATTTATATGCTCATATATTCATGTATACGCATATGTGTATCTATGTGTATACACATACATATGCACATTCGTATCTCTTTATATACATATATACATATATTCATATCTGTGCACACATATACATATATTCATTTATATGCACATATATTTACGCCTCTCTATACACACATATATACACATGTGTTCATATCTATCTATATACACACATATGCACATACTCCTTTTGCTTTTCTTTTCTTGGCTGGAAAGTTGGAGGTTTTTACTCCTCCCTAGGAATAATGACATCACAATGACTTTAGAAGCTAAAAGTTCTGCTAAAGGAGAAAGGTTGGTCACTTGCTGGTGTGAGGGGCGGCCTCTCTCCTCTGGTCACGGGCTGGCAGCTGAGAGGAGCCTGCATCAGCCCTCGGCTTATCTTCCCTTTCTCCAGGTCTCTGACCTGTCAAATCAGCAAATTAACAGGAGAATGTGGAGAAAGATGAACTTGACCCGCACCTATGAGGCTCAAACATATGGTAATGCAATTAGCAGCCTTCGCAGCCTGATGAAGCCTCTCTAAAATGCTGAGAAAATACCACTAAAGAAAAATGCTTAAGAGCCTCTTCAAACTTTCCAAAATGTGAAGTGCGTCCTTCTGGAGAAAATGGCAATCTAGCCTCCTTTCTCCAAGGTTCAAGATTAATTAGGGGCTTATTTAGTGCATGAATGAGGAAACAAATGAACTCTTGGATCACAAAGCATTGAAACCAATTTTGTAATCATTTTTTTTTTTTTTACAATTACATTCCTATCATAAAAGTCTTCATTAGACGTTGTCACGAGCGTGTGTTGTGTTCGGGAAGTGTTACCACCCTGGGTTTTTGACAAGACCGCAGTCCCTTCCCATTAAAGAGGGCTCTTATAACAAAAGCCTTTTCTTTCTTTTGAACAGCAAAGGGCCGTGGCTTGGAAGGCTAGTCTAGGCTGCAGCAGGGGTGGGGGTGGGGGGGACATGCAACTCGCTACTAGCCCTCCTCAACCTGGGTGCACCTGCCTTTTCTGTAGGCGTGGCCCCTTCCCAAACGGGACAGACTGATGAGGTGCTGGGTGAATGTATCTGGCTCCCTGGATGGTTTGTTCATTTTTTCGGTCATTTGTGATGACAAGACAGGCCTGGGAAGAGACGTGAGTCCTGCATACCTCTTTCTCCCCCACTGGGTGAAAGAGCCATCGGGTGGGTGGCAGCCAGGGCTTGGGGTGAGACAGAGGCCGCCATTCGTTGAGAGCCTTTGTGTACCTGATGCTGTTCCAGGTGTTCAACAGCAAGGATGGTACCAGGAGTCAGTGATTCAGAGTCCGGGTCTGGGGTCAAAATGCCTTGGGCTGAATGCAGCTGACCACTTCTTAGCTGCATGATGCTGGATGAATGCTCTCAGCTCAATATATGAGTTTCTTCATATATAAAATAGAGGTAGAGATAGTATCTTCCCTTTTCTCATAGAATGAATAAATGAAATATTGTGTATAAGAGGATTTAACTGAACGCTCAGTCCATAGAAAGTTCACAATAAAGCACAGCTTTAGTTACATCAAAAAATAATGTCATCTACATGACAAAGCTGCAAGGTATGATTTTTCTTATTTTCCAGATGAGGAAACAGAACTCCAGAGATGTTAAGGAACAAGTCCAAGGTCACAAAGCGTGTCTCCTGTCCTGGGGTCCTGGGCAGATCAGACTCTTTTTTCTTTTTCTTGGCTGCGCGGCTTATGGGATCTTAGTTTCCCAACCAGGGGTTGAACCTGGGCGCTCAGCAGTGAAAGCGCGGAGCCCTAACCACTGGACCGCCAGGGAACTCCCCCCCAGACTCTCATTTATATGTTCGGTTTCTATAGAGATATTTGTGGCCTCTGGATCAACCCTCGTTCCTGTGTCTGTGTTAATTAGCTCTAAGAAGTACACGTAGGTCTGCTGCAGCCAACATTATCCAGAAGGGCTGGCTAATGGTCCCTGGGGATGCCAGTGCTTTCTTTGCGTAGGAGGGCGCCTTTGGTGTCAGGATCTGGCTTACCTGGCCATTTTGGTGAATTATCCTGTCTTTGCCCAGGGCTATGTTATGTCCTGGCTCCTGTTCCCTGTGGACGATGACCCTCACCCTGGAGGAGCTCTGTGTTTTCGAAAGTTAATGCAGCAGGCACAGGACCAACGCGGGCATTGGTGGGAAAGCAGGGGTCCTGTCTGAGAAGCACTGAGCGTGGTTTCGAGGTGCAGTCTGGGAGGTGCAGAGGTGTTTCTCCACTCGGCTCTTCTCTGGGGCAGGAAACAGCCCCAAGGCTGCTCCAAACTTGGAATCTCGGTGGAGAATTCACCCTCACTGCTGTACACCCTTAGCCACCACTCCCTGCAGCTAAAGAGAGACAGGGTGGCGTTTGCATTCCAGAGTTACTTCATGTTTAGGATAGGGCATTCCCTGGGGCTTTGGACATGCGGATCTTTGGGTGCTGCCCTGGAGCAAGATAGGATGACCCCAGAGGAGGGCGTGGCAGCGGCCTGAGCTCCAGGAAATCTGGCCTCCTGAGGGTTGGTCAGGCCTGCGGTGGGTGGGCAGCCCCCTGCCCTCTGCAAGGCCCTGCTCGTTTGTTCCGTCACCAGAGCTTGCTGTCCTCGATGGACAGGAAGGTGGAAGGAGACAGCGGCCTTCCGAGCGCCTGGAGGGCTGCAGCGACTCAGCTACCAGATGAAAACGGGAGATTCAGAGAGAGCAGGCTTGGATTTGCATCCACTTTGCATTCATTTGCATAGGACCAACTTCTGCGGAGACCACACCTCTCACTCATCCTTCTGTGGGGGTGGGGAGGGGGGGCTCCTCCGGGTCCTCTCCTTTGGAGAAGAGGAGGGGGGCCAGCCAGAGGAGGACAGGGCCCCTGCCCAGGGCTGCAGGGGCGGGGTGCAGGATTGGCTCTCCTGAGGTCCAGCGTTCCCTGGGAAAACTGCCGGTGGGCAGGGGAGCTCTCCTTCCTTTTCTTGGGGATCATTTTCTCTCTTAAGCCAAAAGCTTGCTGTGCTAACGAATTGGCCCTTGTGGTTTAATCTCAGTTTGGGTCACTTGGCTTTCTGTGGCTGCCAGTAGCACAGCGGTCCCGAGGGCTTAGAAAGGGAAAAATGCATTGTTCTGGGTTTGAATGAAGTACAGAAATTCTGCCATTGTGATCACTTCAGGTGACCGCAGGCTCAGCTGGCCCCTCCCTGGCACTCGCCGGCCTGCAGACCCCCTTCGCCATGGTAGGCCAGGCTAAGCTCGGAGTCTGGGGTCTTCAGTGAGTCCCCTAGGACCTACCCGGGGCCTTCTGATGAAGGGGATTCATCCTAGAGGGTCTGAAGCCTTTACCCTTTCCCGGTTAGAAAGTGGAGGGATTGAGACTGAGCTTTGCGTAGGCTTTGGTGTGACTGTGCCCTCGCTGGACCCCTCACACCCTGACACCGAATTCCAGAAAGTGGAAAACAGTGATGGCAACCACAGCTCCATTTGACCTCTCCTTTGAAAATGGGCAGTAGCTGCCCGGCTCATTGCAGAGGGCTTCTATGTCCAGCAGACAGGAATCCCTTCGGGGAGCTTCGCTGGTGGTCCTGTGTCAATTGTCTGACGAAAGCAAATAAATCCCAGCGCCGCCTCTTGCTGTGTGATCCTGGGTGGGTCTCAAATCTGAGATCCAGGGGTCAGTGGCATCTGTCCTCCGTGAAGGGTATTCTCAGGGCTGACACCTCCCTTTTCCCCTTCACCACACCTCCACCTCAGTTTAATCAGTTCGGCATTTAGGGCAAAACTCAACCCTCAGCCCTGAGGATCTAGCAGAGGTGGGTCCTGGGATCTGACCTCAGCCAGTGCCTGTCAGTTATTCTTGCTCTGCCGACGGGAGCCCAACCTGGGGCCTCAGCCACGCCAGGAACACGGTCCTCCCTTGGAAGAATCAGGTGAGTGGCATTTGCCACCGAGTACCACTGATGGCTTCAAAGGAATCCACAGCTCCCATCCCCCTCCCCACACTGAGAAAAAGAGAAGGGGGATGCAGTGGGGAGAGGCTGAGATCTGAGAAACGCTAAGCAATAAAGGACTTTAAAATAGATTTACTTTAATTATATACTTCGGTAATTTGCTGTAGTTTCCCATCCCATTATTAAATTACAACGGTAACTCATCTAATGGATTTGCACTGAGAAAACATTCATTTTATTTTATTATGTTTTTGTGTGATAGTCTATAATGAAGGCAACAGAGTCTGCCCTTGTACCCAGAATAGGCTGCGGTGGAGGTGTGTGGTGGGGATGAAGGTCAGAGGATCAAGTGGAAGGTCACGATGCTAATTCCTAGGGCAGCCAGGGGCTGTCAGCCACAGGAGCTGAAGGTGGGGGGCTGGCAGGGTGGGGTGATTTGGAAAGAGAGGGCCTGGGGTGGGGTCTCAGGGGTGGAAGCGGGAGGAGTGGAGGATGCTGGGGGCAGGTGAGCCACCCCTTCCCGCTGAGTGAACAAGACGGATTAAACAGGGTACCACCTCCTTCCCTCTGGGTCTGAGCAGACCAGGGGTGGGGGGGCGGATGTGGGGGGAACTGGGAGTAGGTGTGGAATGTTTCTCTTTATCCTCTGCTTGGCCGAACTGCAGAGGTGAGGAGGGAAGGACGAAGATGTGAGAGGGGGTGGCAGGAGTGGCTAAGGACGTCCAGGAACAATTTTCATTTTCTTTGGTGCGGAAGGAGCATCTCCAGAGAAATCCAACGCCACCTGGCCTCGCTCCATGACCCTCAAGTCCAATCCCAGTCTGTGCTCTGATGCGGCTGGACGCGCTGAGTTTGGCATTAATGCCTCTCCTGCTGGGGTGGCTGAGTTTGGAAGGTTCCAGTCTTGGTGGAACCATCCTTGCTTCTCTGTCTCTCTCTTCCCCACATCCTCTGAGCTGATGTCCTTGGCCACCCCTGAACCTCAGCCGTCACTCTGCCTGGGTATCCGACAAACACAGAGATTGAAATAACGTAGGTTTGTGGTTCCCACACCTTGTTGTGGCAGGGATTGGAGATAAGCCACTGGTAGTAATAATAGAACAATAATGACAAAAACATGTTTTAAGCATTTGCCATTTGCTTGGCCTTTTTAAAGCACTTTATGCGTTGCGAGGCAGCTGTCGATAATCATTGCTCCTCCTTTCCATACAAGGAAACGGAGGTTAGGTCAGTCAATAAGACAGGTAAGTTCTAAGTGCCTGATGGAGACCGTAACCTGGTCATGACCCCAAAGCTCTTGCTGTCACCTCTGGTCCTCAAAGGTTAATGTGCCAAAGAGTCACTGCAACAGGCCACAGGCCTGGCTGGAGAGAGACCTTTACAGGGAGCATCTCAGGCGGTCGTGCTACCGGTGAGACGAGACGTGTTGCAGCCGTGGTGGTGGCTCCAGGGTTACCCGCGAGGCCTCTCACGGCCCCAGCTGCTCCTTTTTCTTCGTCGTCTCCTGGTCTGCCTCGGTGCACGGAAGGCGCCCTGGATCCATCTTGCTCTTCAGGTCTGGCCTCTGGTGGCCTGCCTGGCCCCGCCCCCTTGGGGATGGGGACGTGGCCCAGACTTGGGTCTGCCAGGTGGGTCCAGATGCTCGGCACCTGGTGAGGGTCCGGCTTGCAGGCCCTGCCTGCCTGCCCCTCATTGTACCCAACCTACCCAGGCCCACGGGATGTCACACCTGCCCCTGCCCCTGCAGCTCACCCCACCTGTCACACGAAGGGCTTTGTTCTGTCCCGCTCTGTGCTCCCCTGGACCCCTGGTCCTCTGTGGCCCCTCTGCCTTGTCCCCAGTTATTTCCCAGGCTTCTACTTGGCCTTGCTCTCAAGCTCCAAGCCACCCCTTCAGGTTCTACTAGGCTCCCCCAAACCCTCGGACTCAGGGCTGCTCCTGGAGGGACTCACGCCTGCCTCACCCCAGCCACGAGGGCAGCCTCTGAGCTGCAGTCCCAAAGCCCACCCTGTGTCCAGGTCACTTGCCATGATCTCGCCTTACGGGGTGAGTCTCTACCTGGTCCCAGCTCAGGCCTCCCCCGCTCCCCACCAGAGACTCACCACTCCCCTAGGCTGTGTGCCTGCCGTGGTCTGATGGGAGGAGGTGAGCAGGGAAAATGCATGCTCACCTGCACACTGTCACGGGAACAATGCGTCCCGCAGGGACTGGTAGGTCTAATCCATTGTCACCTGTGCTTGGCATATTAGAAAACCAGAGGACCAAATGCCTCCCTGTCTATATGCACAAAGACATCCAGGCAAGTCAAAATAAGTGAACGACATACTGTGTGTCTTATTTAATGAATCCCTGGCAACCAAACTTCTTCATAATAAACAAATGAACAAGTGCAATTCACCGGCCACTCCAAGCAGGGTAGTACTGGTTTAGCACCGCACCAGAGGCACTGAGATGTTTATGGAAAATTGCTTGGGAGGGCGAGTGTAATTAATGGATAAACTCAAGCACCTTAAGGCAAATTAATTTGTCTCCAACCTTGAGCTTCTCAGCCAGGGATCTAGGGAGGAGAGGAAGGGGAGGAGGTGAGTTCTGCTTCTCCTGATTTCCCACCCTGAGGACTCAGGTACCTTCATCTGCTGCCCCAGGTAACTCAGTGGGCCCGTCTACGAGTTGGAACCGGATGTGTATGCATGTTTGTGGATTCCAAAAGTCTGTTATTTCAGGAGCGGCTTTGAGATATTCTGAGCACCAGCATCTTGGTTCCCTTCCTGAAGATCTGGGACATGTCCTTGTGTATCTTCTGTGCCATCGTAGCCGTGCATGTTACTTCCACCCCTGGCAATCCCACTCTTGACATTGCAGTGCATCTTTAAGATGTACTCTCTCCACCATACGGTAACGTCTTTCTCAGGCCGTGCCCTGGTTTAGGAAGTGGGGGGACATGGAGGGCACAGCACCTCGAGCTGCTCCCTGGGAAGCCTCTGATCCCCGCTGTTCTCCATGGAGGGTGTTTTAGCAGCAGAGTGAGTCTTGATTGTGAAATTGGAATGAGTTCATGTCTCCAGTTGGTGGGGAGCTTTTATTTCTGATCTGGTTTATTGACCATTTATTTCTAAATTACAGTCCTCCCTTCACCCTCTGCTTGTATTGCACGTTTGGTTTCCCGGGAGGCGTCCTGAGCCTGTGGGATGTTCATTAGAGAATGAAAGGAGTGAAGAAGCGGGTGCGGGCAGAGGGAGAGTCTGGATGAGGCTGGCCTTCAGAGCTGTGCTGGGCTGGGCTGAGCCAGCCAGTCCTTTATACTTCATCCATAGGTCCTGGGATGTGGCCCCCAAGGGAGGGTGAGGCCCTGGGCAGGGCGCGTCTCTGCAGCTGAGGCCACCCGGAGCGTGCTGCCAGCTGGGGGCAACGTCTCCAGCATTAAAGGGGCATCTGGGTGGCATAGCCCAGTGGCCACCCCTTTGTGGCAGTGGACGGGGGCAGTTGCTTGGGGCTGGCCTCACTGGCCCTCCAGTGTGGCCTAGGAATCCCAACTTGGCCTCTGTCTTATTGCTCCTCATGTTCTAGCCACTCCATTCAAGTTCTCTTTGTCTGTGTAGAAAACTCCTACACATGCAGTGAGACCCAGATCAAATTCCCCTCTCCAGCCATCTGTGCTTCTCTCCCCTCTCAGGGCTCCACAGTGCCTCCTCCCTACCTTATCCTAGGATTCACTTTCATCCCATGGAAATGATTTCTTGCAAGCCTGCCTCCCCGCCCGCACCAACCCTGAGTGCCCTGGGGTCAGAGACCATCTCTGATTTCTCCTTGCATCTTTGGCACCTAGTGCCGTGCCCGGAACTGGGAAGATGCTCATTGGCCTTGTTGGATGAATGATGGAGTGAGAGCAAGTGAGGCGTGGTGGGGCACCCTTTTCCAGCCTCGCAGGCCCCCCAGCTGTCAGACCCCAGGCAGAGCCCCGCCCCAGCCCAGGGGCCTCATGTCTGCTGGCCTCTTTGGCAGGAAAGGCCCCGTCATCAGGGGCTTAGCTGCCCCCTGGGGAAGTGAGACAGATAGGCCCTGTTGCTCACACTGACATCATTCCTTGGCCTTTGTTCTCTTTGGCAAACCTCCCTGGATTCTTGGCGGCCAGAGCGTCGTCAGTTTGATGGATGGGCTAGGTTTACAAGGAGCTCTTCCTCTTTGTTTTAAACTCTCTCGCCTTTTATGACTGAGAGAGTCTGGGAGTAGAGGAGGGGGTGGTGGCTCATCCTTGCAGGGCTGCCACCCGGCCCTTTAAAGGTTAAGTCTATTTATGTGGCATGTACAGGAGGTTGCGGGGCCTGACAAAACAGGAGAAGGATGATTAATGGCTGGGGTCCTGCAGTCTTGGGATGGGCTGCTGCTGTGGCAGCGAGGAGGGTGGCCACGGCTGCCTCCAAGGTACCACCCAGGCAGCACCCGGCTCTGGCCTTCAACTGGCTTGGGGCACAAGCTCTCCTGGACCAAGAGGAGGACTAGAGCATCTGGAGGGGAGCCTGGAGGGAGTCTGGGGAGATGCTCTCTTGGGGACGATGGGAGTGCTGGGATTTGCACAGCGCTCTCTCTGACCCCTGAGTCCTGCCTTCTCTGCTGCCCTGATAACAGTGGACAAGGGTTCTGGGACCCAGTTCCAATGTGTGTGTGGTTTTCCCCCCACGCCCCAAGCAATTCTCTGACACCAACTGGATGTCCTACAATTCAACTCAATTCTGACATAACCTACCTGGAGACGTACAGGCTCAGCCCCACGAGACTGCCCTCACTTCAGAAGTCATCACAAACCCAGGTTGTCACCTGTGCTTCTGACTGACCTCACACGACTGGGCTTCCAATGACTCCTGCCTGGGGTTTGATTAGTTTGCCAGAGTGACTCGCAGAACCCAGGAAACCCTTTTATTCACTGGTTTATTATAAAAGGATATAACTCAGGGGCAGGCGGATGGAAGAGGTGCACAGGGCTAGGTGTGGGAAAGAGGGTGGAGCTTCCGGGTCCTCTCTGAGTATCCTCCCCAAATCTCCATGTGCTCACCAGCCTGGAAGCTGGTTCTTTTGGGTTTCGTGGAGGCTTCATGACATAGGCATGATTGATTAAATCATTGGCCATTCGTGATTGATTCAACCTCCAGTCCCTCTCCTCTCCTGGAGGTCAAGGGAGTAGGACTGAAAATTCCAACCCTCTAATCACAGGGTTGGCTCTGCTGGCAGCCAGCACCCCCCATCCTTAGGTGCAGTTCAAAAGTCACCATAGACCCAGGGGCTTAAAAGAATAGACATTTTATTCTCTCGCAGTGTAGAGGCTGGAAGTCTGAAATTAAGGTTTTGGTGAAGTTGGCTCCTTCTGAGAAAATGTCTCTGGCCTCTCTCCCTGCTTCCTTGGCGGCCCCTGGCTCACAGACACATCAATCCAATCTCTGCCTCTGTCATCCCATGGCCTTCTCCCCTGTGTGTGTCTGTGTCCAAATTTCCCTTTTCTTATCCTTATAAGGATAAGAAGTCATTGAATTTAGGGCCACCCTCATCAGTATGACCTCATCTTAACTGAGGATATCTACAAAGACCCTATTCCCAAAGAAGTTTGCATTCGCAGGTACTGTGGTTTGAACTTGACCATGACCTTTTGGGGGAATGTGGTTCAACCCACAATAATTCAACCCACACAGACACGGAACTCGTGAGCATCACATACTGTTCTTAGTGTCACTCTCTGGCCCTCTTCCCACATTTGACCCCCCTAGACCAACACTCCAGGATAAAGCCCAGTCGAATGGGTCCTGGTGACAGCAGTGTGGTACCAACAAGGATAGCCAGCCGGCGCCAGCCTTGGTGAGATGACTGATCTGGAATTTCCAACCATCCAGGGGACCATGGAACTGTCCATTTAAGCCATCCGGACTGCACAGCAACGGGACACTTCGGGGAGAGGACCCTGGACTGAATACTCAGGGCCCCTTTGTGGGAAGTGTCTGGCCACCTGCAGGCCTCTCAGTGAAGGATGGACAAATGACCTTGGAACATGGCCCCTGGGGGACATCCCGAGTTTCTCCAGGGGATTTTGCTTGAGAAAGTAGCCCATTGGGAAAGGACGGCCTGGGGCAGCCTGGGAAAGCTGGGCTTGTCCCTGGCTCTGATATAAGGCTAGGTGGATGTTTCTGGCAGAGGGGAAAGGGGTCCTCGGCCACGGTCTCCAGACCTGTTCTCTGGAGGCCCTGACCCAGAGGCCCTGCCGTGTGAGCTTGTCTATAACCCTGGAGAGAGGGCATTTGCTGTCTCACGAGGAGGGCAAAAGCTTCCGAGTTGATCCAGCCTGAGTTTGAATCTTAGCACCACCTCTTACTAGCTGAGTGCTGTGGACCACAATTCGTACGTAGAAGCCCTAACCCCTTGGGGCATCTGGGGGGTAATTAGGTTTGGATGAGGTCAGGAGTCTAAACCCCTGGATCCCTCATAATGGGATTAGTGACCTTAAGGAGGGGAAGAGACACCAGAACTTGCGTGCTTTCTCTCTGGGCCATGTGAGGACACAGCAAGTCGGCAGACGTCTGCAAACCAAGACAAGAGCTCTCACCGAGAGCTCGGTCTGCTGGTGCCTGATCTTAGACTTCCAGCCCTCAGACCTGTGAGAAATAAATGTCTTGTCTGAGCCACCCAGCCTATGGTATTTTGTTAATGCAACCTGAGCTAAGACACTGAGTAACCTTGGGCAAACTCCTTGGTCTCCCTGAGCCTCAGTTTTCTCATCTGCAAAATGGGAATAATAAGTCCCACTTCACAGGATTCACGGAGGCTGAGATGATAGCAGGGGCACACAATACCCATCTTGGCACCTGGCACAGGATGGGGCCTTGTTGACTATCAGTCCCCAACACTCCCTTCTCCTGAGCTGGGGAGCAGAGTTTAGTCTGCCCTTAAATGCTTTCCTTGGAACTACAGGCTGATTCCTACCGCCGGGGAGTTGGGGAGGGTAAGCCAGTGATCAGAGCAGGTAGGGAGGTGGGAACTGGACAGGGGATGGACAAATGGTAGGCGATATGGTACTGGGGGGCGGCGAGGTGGTCCTACCACTGAGGCCCAGGCCCAACCCCTAGCTCAGGCAAGGCATCCACCCAAGGAAGTGTCGATGACAGCACGTGTCCCTGAACTCCCAGGCCTGTACGGGCACCTCACGTGTCCAGCATCGGTATTTGGCCTCCAGGGTGACCCGTTAGCATCTCCCTATGTCACCCAGTGGTGGGTGTGGACCCAGGCTGCACATCAAAGGCCCTGGAGCTTAGAGCTTGAGCCAGATTCTAAGGGAGACCCTGAGAAGGCAACTAGCGCCAAAGGATGCCAGCCAGCTGTGTTGGGAGCCCCCATCCCAGCTGTCCTGTGGAACCGTGAAACTGAAAAGCCATTTGTAGGGTAGATTTGCACAGTGGCTGGTTCTTCCCAATGGGCGGCCTTAGGCTCATTCTACTCGTTCCTTAGAAGAGGCTCCCCAGCAGGACTGTCCCCAGGTGTCCAGGCGCAGACAGCTTGCCCTCTCTGTTTGCTCCCTCTTCCCTATCTCACCCCACCCTGCGACTCCATCGTCCTGGGATCAACTCCCAAAGAGCCTGCTGCCTCTGCCTTCAGGGCAGCTTGAGCCAACACAGCAATGGGGGCATCTGTGTGTTTGCAGGAGGGGGCCCCATGTGGAGAGCAGGTTGTTTGGGGGAACGAGGCATGAACACGTCTGTACACGGAAGCTGGACGGCAGCCACACAGAGGGAAAGGCGGGAGACTGAAGGAGTTGGAGATATAATTGGTGGAACCAGAGGCCCGGGGGAGGCAGCACAGCTGGGGCCATGCACGGGCTGGGGAGTGAGGCGGGAACCTCAAGTCTCAGGGTGGGAAGGAGAAGAGAGGGTGTCCTGAGGAAGGAGGAAGGAAGCATGCCTGTCCCACGAGCTGGTGGTCCCTCAGCATTGGGGAGGGTGAGAGTGGGGCGAAGGCTGCCAGGTTCTCATCCCTCCTGGTGTACCGCCCAAGTTGGCAAGCAGTCTGACCCCTTTCGACGTTGTTTTCCAATCACCCTAATTGGGGGAATAACTCCTCCCCTTTGAGACAACTGATGAGAAAGTGCTTGGAAATGAAAAGCATCGTTGGCCGTTTACGATTTTATGATGTATCTCATGCTGCATGATGACACTGTCAAACATTAGTAATTCGGCTACTTCCAGATTTGTAATAATGATCGATGCCCCCAAGACTATTAAAATGCCATTGTAAGTGTTTACATTATTCGCTTGGGTGAGTGGAGCTTTGGAAAGGGAAAGAAGGAAGCTAGAAGACTGACAAACTTCTGAAAACAAGCAGAGTTTGCGGGAGCATCCTTCTCTCCCCGAGAGCAGAATTGGAATCCGAGTGTGTCCTGGTCTCAGGTCACTGTCCCAGGCATTTTCTCATCTGACACTCACAGCAGCCCAGAGACAGGCAGACCCAGTGCATTGACACCTTTGAAATGAGTCTCTTCAGGGGAGCAGCAGGGAGGGAGGGGGTGTGTTTGTGTGTGCGCGCCATTCACACATACCGGAAGTCCAGGGATACACTGACACAGAGGCTGTTGGGTTAACTCTGCCCCCATATTTCCTCTCTCTGAAAGGCCTCTGCAGAGCCAGCCCAGCTGCCCCCGGGTGCTTTTTAGAACCGGGTTAAGGAGCCATGTCCTCAGCTTCAGTCCACCTGTGAGGTGGGTCCCTCTGCCCTGCATTCCCTTCCCCTCTATCAGCGACCCTCTTCGTGGTCACTGTGCTGTCCAGCAGTGGGGACATTGGTCGTGATAACAGTTGCTCTGAGGCTTTGCCAAGGCGACCCTGCAAGGGGCACATTCTCTTCACTGTTTCCATCTAGTAGTTTGTGGCAGACTGGGTTCTCGTTTCCACTTCCTCCTTCCCTCCCTGGATAGAATCTCACACTTGCGTCTTTGCGGGGGGCCTTGCAGCGCTCCCCACTAGAGGGGGCAGAACTTGCCCTCTCCCTGTTGACCCCGGGTGTGGCCACACGGAGTGTTTGTGGACGTGATGTAGGCAGAGGATTTAAGTGTGGGTGTGGGACTGGGACATTCACCGTGAGCAGAATGGGCCACCTGCAGCTGCCGGTCCCAAAGGGAGACACTGCACCCTGGAATTGCCCCTGCTGACCTGTGCCCATGAATAAGAAAAAAAAGTCAATGCTTATCATTGTAAATCATTGCGATTTGGGGAATTGTCTCTTACGCAGCATTATCGCAGCAATAGCTGATGAGTTCGTAGGCCATTCATTCACTCGACAAATATCAAGTGGTCGCCATGGGTTAAGAGTGCAGAAAGACAGGGTCGCTAGATTGTCCCTAGCCTCCATGGGCCTACTGTATAACAGAGCCCTGGCTTTCAAGCTGTGGGGAGACAAGAGAAAGTCTCTCCCCCATCGCCTGGAGGTTCTTCAGAGTTTGGGGTGGTGAGGATGGGATTGGGCACCCGAACAGGCAGGATGCACCACTGCTCACCCAGAGCTACCCCCCTTCTTACAATCTGGATTATGTATTGGGGTCCTGAGTAATCCTTTTCCCCAGTGATCCCCCTGCTCCTGTCCCTCAGACCCCACTGGGAAGCAGGGGTGAGCAACAAAATCTTCTTCCTCTTTCTCCCTTTTTCAAACACCAGATCTGGACGACAGCTTAGGACTCATCTAGACCTACCACCTCTTCGTGTTCTCACCTTCAAAGAGACGGGCCCAGGGTCCCACGGCCACAGGGCGCAATGGCCCTCGCCCTCGTCCTGGAGATAAAGCCACACACACACGCTCCACTGCCGTGAACCCCTCTATCTGCCGTGTCAGGCAAGTCCCCCCTGGTCTGTTGGTCCTCCCAAGCCACACACACTGACGGTAATCAGGAATCGGTGCTTTTATCACGCCAGCTTCTCTTTGCCAGTGGGCGTCTGCAAGGGTCTGCAGGAGAATTAAGATGAAAACTTCCAGGATTGTCTACTTTTCAGGAGCTCTAGGCAAACAGCAGACACAGCCTGTCAATCCCTCAAGAGCCACCAAGGTCGTTTATGTCATTAGACTGGGCAGCGTCATGTAACGGGATGGAGATGCTGAACTCTGTAAGGATGCCTTAATCACACTTTTTCTATGTTTTGGCCACACCGTGCAGAATGCAGGATCTTAGTTCCCTGACCAGGGATCGAACCCGGGTCAGTGGCAGTGAGAGTGCCGAGTCCTAACCACTGGACCGCCAGGGAACTCCCAATCACACTTCTTCTTATGTGTTGCTTCTCACACGCCCCGTGTTACTGGCAGGTCTCAGTTGCCCAGGCCTCAGTGTCCTGCTCCGTGAAGTGGGTGATCAGACACTGCTAATGCCTCACTGGGGCTCAGGTTTCCTCAGAATTCAGGGCATGATTTATTTCTATTATCTTCACCAAAAACTTGTGTCTAGTCACCTTTTCTCTAAATTTTCTCCAGCTTTCTGTTCGGTGTTTTTCAGGTTAATGAAGAACACGAGAGGCTCTTAAACGTTCTTTTAAGGCATTTCTTGACACCACTGAAGTTTGTTCACAGGGGGACCCACCTGGGACAATCCCTTTGCTACCTGCCTCACTTCACTGTGTCTTGATCGCCCTGGCAGTGAGATCAGGACACCGTTCTGCGTCTGTTCTAACAGGTGGTGAGTCTGTGGGCGGTGTAGTGGGCATGAGAGGGGGGCAGCTGTGATGGGCTGGCTGGGGGGAGGGGGATTCCTGCCTTCCTGCCTGGGGTTGAAGGAGATAGTCCTGCCTTTCAGAGTGTGAAGAGATCAAGGGGAAGGGGGACTGAGGAACAGAACTGTGGGTTCCCTCTTTCTTCACCCTTACCCCCCAAAACTCCCCACTGTAGAATCGTTCAGAGAACTGGGTTCTGGAATCCAGTGGCCCTGGCCTTCTGGCTCCCAGCGCCTCCCCAGCTCTCACCCCGTTTCATGGTCTCAGTGGGCCTTTGCTCCAAGAAGGGAGCCTTTATCTGCCACTTTCCTCCCTTCCTTCCATCTGTCCATTCGCCCATCCATTTCTCATTTAACGAAAGGGACCACTTCTTGTCTCCTGCTATTGAGAACACAGCCAAGTTTTTCCCCAGTAATTACAAAAGCCCAGCAGCTGGGCTGAATCCACGTTTTGGGGAGGGAGGCAGGCGGGCGGCTTTTGTATCAGGGCCAGGCCTGCCTGGGGTGCAGGTGCTCAGCTCCACGCCAGGATCCAGGCAGGCCGTGGACAGCTGGCTTCCTTGCTGCCAGGGGCCGGTTGCTGCATCTCAGCACATCCCTGCCCCCAGGTACCCAGCTGGCACAGGGACATTTAGCAGAAACAAGCACGATTTAAAGCAATAAGGAGATGGGGTGACCCTCCCCCCACTCCAGGGAGACCTGGAGGCTGTCAGGTGAGTGTGATGCCACCTTAAGTCCTTGGTGAGCAGAGGCCATGCCCCTAGTGGGCAAATGGCCTCTGCTCACCAAGGACTTAAAAGCAAAGCTCTTTAAAATTAGTGGCCAGTTTGGCACGCACGTAAGCGACCTTGTAGACTTCCTCTTCATTTTCAAATGTCCCCCGAAATCTTTTCCTGCTACCATGGACTGGAGTGTCTCCTTCCTCCAGCCCCATCTGAGTTGGGGGGAATTGGACACAAAGGTCAAAGGACAGAGATGCTGGAAACAGCTCCCGGAAAGCTAACGCAGAGCTCAGTGACACAGCGACAGCCCTTGCCCTGCATGGTTCATCTCATCCCTCAAAACCTGTGTGTTGGGCTTCCCTGGTGGCGCAGCGGTTGAGAGTCCGCCTGCCGATGCAGGGGACACGGGTTCGTGCCCCGGTCCGGGAAGATCCCACATGCCGCGGAGCGGCTGGGCCCATGAGCCACGGCCGCTGAGCCTGCGTGTCCGGAGCCTGTGCTCTGCAATGGGAGAGGCCGCGACAGTGAGAGGCCCGCGTACCGCAAAAAAAAAACCCCAAAACCCACAAACCTGTGTGTCTCGGGAGGTGACCGGAGATCACACCTGGGGGAAGGAGAGTGGGGGTGGGTAGGGCCAGCTCAGGCTGGTCCGAGTCCAGAGCCAGGCGCCTGCCCTTGCTGGGTGGCTTCTCTCTGTCTACAGCTGGCCGCCACCTTTGCTCAGCCCGCTCCGTGAAGCAGGAGGGCACCAGGATGATTGTTGGCTGGTCTCCATGGCAACAGCTGATGAGTCTGCATCGGGAGATGGCAGGGCTGCCAGCCTGAGCCTTGGAGTGGGAGCTGGGCGGCGATGGCAGGGGCTGGCGGGAGAGAGGAGCTGGAGGGTTGGGGGGTGCAAGATGGGTGGCTCTCCCAGCAGCCATTCGGAAGATGCTCCGTGTCCCATCTCAGTCAGGTCACTGGTTCCGGGTGGCGTTTTGCTCTCTGTGCTGAGAAAGTTTGTTCATTCCACATATATTCCATGGACATCGACATGTGTTGGGCACTGAGCACACAACTGGCTACAGGACCCAGTTTTGCTCTTAGGAGATTCTAGGTCCGGGTGGTTGGGGGGGACAAGTAGTCAGGTAATTCCAGGCCACCATGATTGATGCTATGATAGTAGAAGTTTGGGGCACGATGTAAGCCCCCAGGGGAGGCACCTAACCCAGACTTGGGGGCAGGAAAGGTAACCAGGAGAGAGGAATGTCTACTTGGCTTCCTGAAGGATGAAGGAGTCAGTTGTGAAGAATGGGGGCGAGAGAGCCATGTGGAGGGAGGAGAGGGGGGCAGGGAGAAAGGAGAGAGGGAGAGGAAGAGGGAGAGGGAGGGAGAGAGACAGGGATAGACTGGGATCTGCGAGCTTCTGAGCGGCTAGAGCCTGGAACCAGGCTAGGGAGGACAGAACAGAGAGGGAAGTGGGGCTAGTCCTGGTCCAGATTAGGAGGGAAGGGGGTGCGTTTGGTCCTCACAAGACCCTGAAGTGGGCATCCTCACCTCCACCTCTCACCTCGTAGATGAGATTGAGGTTCAAAGAGGTGCAGCTGGTAGGGGAGGGGGGGCCCAGCTCTGACTCTGGGGGTGGGTTCTATGGTGGACTCCCCCATGCCGAATCTGGGGGTCCCGGCATAGAGTTGGGTGGGGTTTGCCGCGCACAGCAGGCTGCCTGTCCGGGAGACTCACCCAAGCAGAATTTCCTGACCTTGAGGGGGATGATGCAGAGAGTGGGCTCTCAGGACCCCGACGAGAGCCCCAGAGGAGAGCAGACCCCCTCCTGGGGAGCCCTCTGGGGTGAGGTCAGCTTTCTGTTCCTCTCTGGACATGTCAGCTGTTTCACAGCTCGGGAAGCAGAGCCCAGAGCAGGGCCGGGGCTGGACACTCTCCGGTCAGTGCTGTGGCTGGCGCCGTGAGCTCTCACCCTCCGGAGGCTCAGTTCCAGTCGCCGCTGACACGGCTGGAAACGCCATCCACCCCTGGAGCATCTGGTCTGAGGAAGAACCTCGTCTCGCCAGTCCTTTTGCTGTGTCCTCTTTCTTACGTCCTGATGATCTAAAGGCAGCATTAGTGTCTGAACTAAGACGCTGCATGGAGATAAGCCAGCCAGACTAACTCCCCAAAACCTCCGTGTTTAGAGAAACGAAGGCCTGGAAGGTTCTGTGGCTGAACGCTAGAAAAACAGCTTACATCCCCCGCCTGAAGAAATGGTCAGGAAATCCCCTTGTTCCCGGGTGAGGAGAAGCAGCACTGCAAGCGGAGGCAGCGAGCGCGTACAAGCCTGGGCCCCTCAGCGGTCAGGGGGCAGGGCCTGCTGTCCTGGACCAGGCCGGGGAGGAGGTTAGGAGGGGCGGGGCTGGCTGGTGAAGGCAGGGGGACTAGTGGAGTTACGAGAGGGTGTGGGGACTGTATTTGGGATGAGAAGGCGTCGATGACCTGTGTGATCTGTCAGGCAAGTGCCTGTGTTCCTCCTGTGCGCCAGATTCTGAGATGGGAGCCAGTGGAGAACATGGCGAGGAAGGAGAGGATGGAGAGGAAGGAGGGGACGGAGAGGAAGGAGGGAACAGAGAGGATGGAGGGAACAGAGAGGATGGAGGGGACAGAGAGGAAGGAGAGGATGGAGGGGACAGAGAGGATGGAGAGGACGGAGAGGAAGGAGGGGACGGAGAGGATGGAGGGGACAGAGAGGAAGGAGAGGATGGAGGGGACAGAGAGGATGGAGAGGACGGAGAGGAAGGAGGGGACGGAGAGGATGGAGGGGACAGAGAGGAAGGAGGGGACAGAGAGGATGGAGGGGAAAGAGAGATTGCTGCTCCTATGTCCTTGGCTTCCTGAGGGTCGCTGGGCAGTGCTTGCTTTCACGGTGGGTGTCTTTCTGCTCTGCTCTCCCTCCTTCCCTTTCTCCCCAGGACCCTCACACAGGCACACTCACATGTGGTCACACACGTGGGCATTTGCATATGCACACTCGTGCACGGTTGCACACATACCTGCACACTTGAACACAGCTGCATTTGGACGCACATGCACGTGAAACACACACGTGCACGCACACACATTTGCATGCATAGGTATTTGCATACAAATACCCACCCGCCCATGCACACGCCCATGCACACACGCACACTTGTACACACCCTTGCATCTGTCTCTGCAGTCTCCCTTCTCTCCCCGGGAGCCTCACCTGCCTCCCCTCCACTGGAAGGGTAGGGGCTTGGCCTTGCCGCCCGTCTGTCTGCCTCCTGTCTGTCTGTCTCCCAGTGCAGGGGGGCCTCCTGAGGACCGGCTGCCAGCACCGCCACCCAGCGGAAGTCTCCGAGGGGCAGAGGCTGAGAGGAAACCGCGCTCTCGCTCAGGGCGCGCGCAGCTCCTGTCTGCTGGGGGAGGAAGGGCAGCTGAGGCTGGGGAGTCGCCTGAGAGGCAGGGGTGAGATGGCCCAGGGGAGGGAGGGTGTGAAGCTGTTTCTCCCAGTCCCTTTTCAGTGTCAAGGACGAAGCTAGGCCACAGTGCTGCAGGGGAAGAGAGCCCCGTGTTCCCCCAGGTTGGGGCTCCCAGGCACTCTGGCCCCCACCCCATCTCCCGCTTCCTGGTCTCATCTTCTGGGTCTTTACACAGCCTGCGGTGGGCAAAGGGCCCTGAGGGAAGTCTCGCCCTGCCTCTTCCAGGGAGTGCCCTCAGCCCAGGCACGGGCCCTCGGGTACCAGCGCCCCCTAGAGTTGTGTGGTGCGGGGTGACCCCTGTCCCATACCCGCTTTGGTTCTTCGGCCCAGCTCTGCCTCAGTCACGGAGGAGGAGGCCTGGGGCTCTGGGGACAAGGCCGCCTGGGAGTTTGGGCTTCCTGGGTCTGGCTGTGGGGGGAACACCCATCCTCCATCCTCCTGTCCTGCCCCTGGAGGGTGGGAGGTACTCACCTGGCATGGAGAAGGCGGCTCATTCAGGGCCTGGCTGGGTGATCCAGAGAGAGAATGCTACTGCTGCTCCCAGTTTACGGGCAAGAAATTGGGGTCATGGTCCTGATCACGCAGCTAACAAGTGGGAAGTTGGTTCGATTTGATGTGAACCCGGGCAGGCTGGTTCTTTTTTAAATAATTTACTTATTTTTATTTTTGGCTGTGTCTTCGTCGCTGCACATGGGCTTTCTCTAGTTGCGGCGAGCGGGGGCTACTCTTCATTGCGTGTGTGGGCTTCTCATTGTGGTGGCTTCTCTTGCTGCGGAGCATGGGCTCTAGGCACATGGGCTTCAGTAGTTGTGGCACGCGGGCTCAATAGTTGTGGCACACGGGCTTAGTTGCTCCGCAGCATGTGGGATCTTCCCAGACCAGGGCTCGAACCCGTGTCCCCTGCATTGGCAGGCGGATTCTTAACAACTGCACCACCAGGGAAGCCCCGAGGCTGGTTCTTGAGTCCATGCTCTAACCACAGGGCCATCCAGCTTCTCTTGAGCCCTGAACCTCATGGCTTGCCTGTGACACACCCTCTGTCGTTTCCAGGCAAATAAGCTCTAGCAGCCTCCTCACCCTGGGGGCACTTTGGCCCAGACCTCTGCCTTGCATGGTGGGCAGCCAGCGCCCCCCGCCCCCCCAAGGGTGGGGATCTGTGGTGAGTCTTCTCCAGGCGGCTCCTTCTTAGACACGGGTCCTGGTGTTATCGTGTGGGTAAAGAAGGATGGCAGGACGGTCATTCCAGGGAGGTGCCCAGCTGGTGTCCTGGGTGAGCCCATGGCAGGTGCCCGACTGCCTCTTCTGGAGGGCAGTGGGGCACAGGGCCAGGTGCCAGGTGGAAAGGGAGGGGCAGTGGTGGCCTGTGTCCCTGGAATTACCTGGTCCATTTGGCGCCCTGAACCTGCCCTGCTGGGACGCCATGGCTGAGTCTAGGCACCACCCCCCACCTTCCAACTGTCCCCTGACAGCAGTCTCTTGCCCTGGGTGGAGAAGGGTGATGCCTTATGGAGACTGACTCTCCAGGCCCAGCACGGCTGCAGCAGATGCCATGAGGGACCCAGCAGCAGACCTGACCCTCGTCCCGCATGGTCCTGACCTCACCTGTTGCCATGAGGCCGGACACCTACGATGACCCATCTCCTGCCCCTGTTCTCAGGAGGGGAGAAGGGAGGCCCGTCTCCCAGCCAGGGGGCAGCGAGGCAGGACCTCTGGCAGGTTAGCAAATCGCCGCACATCAGACACAGCCTCGCTGAGCCTCATTTTCTCTCCTTTTCATGCTAACTTTACTATTAAAGAGCATTTTTAAAAAGAAGACAAGAAAGGGAGAGAGAAAAGGGTAGAAGGGAGAGGGGAATGCCTGGAAATCCTTTTCAGTTCCCACCGCCGCTCGGGGTCTGATGTGAAGAGCAGGAAATTGAGGATATATGGAGGGGCAAGATTTCAGCCTGGGGGCGAGGCCGGGATGGGAAGGAGAGGTGGTGGGCGATGGGTCTGGCTGGAAATCTGCCCACAGCCCAGTCCCACGTCCAGCCCTCGCGGGTGCCCAACAATGATTGAATGAATGAAAGAAAAAAAATCAGTGGATGGAGGTTAGACTCTTCTCAGGGAGCCCTTCCACACCTCTTTCTCCGAGGGATTCTGAGGCTGAGAAAGGCTCAGGGTTCTGCGTTCCTAAGTGAGCATCTGTGGCGAAGAGCCCAGATCACCATCTCCTCCAGACCCTGTCGGATTTGAGTCCCTTGATTTTTCTAAATCAGTTTGGTGGGGCTCAGGCCCCAGAAACGCCTTCAGAGCCCCAGGCAGGGACTCAGGTCACTTATTCTGGAGGGAAACCCTGGCTCTGCCTCTCTCTCCTTCTCTCTCTCTGTCTCCAAGTCTCTCTCTCATGCACAGGTGCACACACACACACGTGCACTTTCTCCATATCAGCATATACGTCACACTTACTCCCTCTCTCTTCTGGCTCAGTGACACAAGTTGAGCTGAATCAGAGAGCTGTAGGGTGAAGACTGTGAAGGCACGGGTGCCATGGAAACTCCTTGGAGAGCCCCGCCGGCTGCCACCATCGGCCACCGTTCGGACCCTCTCCCTAGTGTGCCGAGTGATGTTTACTGACTTACCCCTTTGTGTGTCTCACCCCCTCTTTCCACTCTCACCCTGGCTCCTCGGACTCAGCTCGGGAAGCTGCCTGCAGGTCAGGAGAGTAAAGGTGCTAATGATTTTTAAAAACTTAACGGTGTTTTCAGTCTCATCTCCTGGTGCTCACACCTCCACCCCAGGAGGCAGCTACAGATTCGGAGGCAGAAAATGGGATGATGACACACGGAGAGGATGCCAGCCCCTCTGGCAGGCGCTGTGGAAATGGCTGCTGTTGCTGGTGGCAGGAGGAATCCTCAATGTACCTGCAAATCCAGACATCCTCACAGGGGCCAAAGGCTGGGTGGGCTCTCAAGAGACAATCGGAGTCACACTGGGGACTCTCTCCGGGTTGGTGGCGAGATTCGAAGCATCTTGGGCAACTTTGATCTTCCTGAGCTTCTTTTATGTAAACGTGTTGTGCAAACTGAAGCAGGTTGTGAGCTCCTGGCTGGACCCCAACCTCTTCCTCCCTTTGAACCATCATCTCATCATCACCATCATCTCTCACATTGGCTTTTGCCCTGACAGTTTTAAATCCTTCATTTTATTTCTTTCCAGCAATGGCTTTGAAAAGTTGGCAGGCCAAGTGTTATTAGCCCCACTTTACAAGGTGGGAAAGTGAGACCCAAGGGTTTCAGTGGCGGGGCTGGCACTGGGACCCAGGCCCCCTTTCCCCTCTCAAGGCTCTTTGTGCAGGGCGGCTGGATCACATAGGTCGGCACCTCTGGCTGGGCCATTGGCTGAGGCTGTGGGCAAGCTATCTTGGGTGCTCATGGCCTGAGGCCTGGTGAGGAAGGAGGGTTTTAAGTAGTGAGGATAATAAGCAGGTCCCATCCTCTCCTCCTTCTATGCTCCGATTCCTCAATCAACAAGCTTCTAAGCAGCATCTCTACTCCCTGCACACATGCAGGTGCACACACACACCTGCACCTCTTCGTGCTTTTATCCCTCTTGGTTAGGGGGTCCATCCCCACCATGCCATTAAGTGTGTTCTGGCAAAGTCTCTGATGATATTTTTTAAAAAATCTCCTGAATCTATGAGTTGACTGGGCTCAGCTGGGAGGTTCTTCCGCCTGGGGCTGTAGTCATGTATAAACTTGACCAGACCAGAGCCCCCAAGATGTCTCACGCACGTGACTGGCATTTGATTCTGATTCTGGGCTGCTCACTCGGCAGGGGCTGTTGATGGCAAGGCTATGCGTGTCCCAGGCTGGGCTTCTCACGGCCTGGCGACCTGGTTCTGCCAGGGAGTGCCCCAAGAGAGGTCATTTCAAGAAAGAGGAAGTGGAAGCTGTCAGTCTTCTTAAAGACTAGACCCAGACCTGACACAGCAGCTATGGGAGGTCTGATGACATCTTAAGTACCAAATCCAGTGGACCACTGAGGCCTCATCGAAATGCACGTCTCTGGCTGCATGACTTGGCTGCCCTACGTTCACCCTTGACCTCCAAGTCATTCCTCTCTCCTGGTCCTTCCCCTCCTCTCCATTTCCTTCCAGGATCCTCTGATGATTTCTCTTCCCCAGGGTCCTTCTTGCTTGTTTCATCCTTGACCCTCTTCTCTCTCCACCCTCGACCCTCTTCTCTCTCCACCCTCCACGTTGTCCTGGAGATCTCATCCAGCCCCGTGATGCTGATGCCTCATTTGGACCTCGAACCTCCAGCGCACACCTGAGAGCTGGCCCTGGGTCTCCAACCCTCTCCCACACATTCCTGCCCACAGGCAGAATTAAGAATTCCAAAGGGCGTCCGCATGATCCCAGCCAGAGAGGAAGGCGTCATCTTTTCCCCCAGATTCGTCTCTCCCCACGTGGTCTCCAACTCAGGGAGCAGCACCACTTCATCCCGCCCCCCCCACCAGCCTTCCGACCCCAACCAGGGCTGCCACAGCGTTCCTGGATGATGGAGCAGGCGCTGCTCGGTAATCAGGAAAGAAAAACAGCCAGAAGTCATTTGAAGAAATAAAAGGCAGGAACGTCCATGTCTCAAGGATTTTTGTTTCTTTAGAGGGAAAGCAGATAGATGGTTTTTTAAACCAGAGATCTGGGAGCAGCCCCAGTTTAATTGGAAAACCTCATTCAAACAGGCTGGAGAGACCTCAGGAATGGCAAACAGCTCCTCCCCGCTCAGAGGAATTTCCTGGAAACCTTAATGGCTGCTCTTCCCAACCACAGGCTGGTCTTTCTGGCAGAATTAGCGCAATCGTGTGGTCAGGGTGGCCAGGCTGGAGCCAGCCTGGATGCTTCTGTAGCCTGGGCTCCCTCAGGACCAACAAGTGGGGGCCGGGGGCTGGGGGAGCGTGTGGCGCCCAGGAGCTGAGGGTCACGTAGGGAACTGCTGTGCGGTCAGGACCTGCCGGCGGGCTGCTCTCTGGCCTGAGCTAGGAATAGGGCCCGGACCCCTCAGCAGTTCCCTGCCTCCCCAGGAGCAGAGGGGCAGGGGGAAGTGCAGGGGGAGAGAAAGGGTTGGTGATTACTGAGTGCTGGCTCTACGTGGAGCAGTTCCCTGTTCCACTTTTCCTAAGGGACGGTTGGTTACCATCTCCATTTTTCTTAAGAGGAAATTGGCTCAGGGAGGTTAAGAACGTGCCCGTGATGTCACAGAGGAAGTGCTGGGATCCCACCAGGTCTGTCTGACTCCAGCCCAGCCCTAGGTGCTGCTTATCTGGTGGGGGAGAGGCAGGGCAACCCAGGCCTCTGAGGGTGGGCCCAGCAGCACAGGGTCCAGGATGGGGCTCAGCATGTCCTCAACCAGCGTGGCTGGGCTGAGCTGGGTCTCCCCATAACATGGTGCCTCCCCTCCTCTCGACCTGTTCTCAGACAACGGGCCAGTACAGAACATCCCTCCGCTACTAAGGCCAGGGGCGGGTGAGGAAAGGAGGGGCCGGCTCCGGATCCATCCATAGTGATGGGGACAGGCAGAGAGGCGGTTGCCTCCTCCTTAGCGGGGCTGGGAGGGTTCTAGAGGCTGGTTGGGTCTTTCCGGGTACTTTACTGGAGCTTTAGGGGTGGAATGACCTGTTCTGGGTATTTCATAGGAATGCAGCCTTTGGACGGTACAACCTCATGAACCGTAGGTCAGGGGCTTCTTGGGATGTCAGAACAATCAGGTATGACTGAGTCACTTATGATTTTTCCCTATTGGTGTAGTTATTTTATTTAAGAACGTCTGCTTACAAGGTAGAAGCAAAAATCACACACAGATGGGAGCAAAATTTGCAGAAATACAACATGAGTAATTAAAAAAAATTTTGTGTGTGTGTGTGTGTGTCTCTCAAAGATAAAGTCCCTTTAAAAAACCGTGACCACAATCCGTGGTCACACCAGGCAGGCCTTTAATGCTGAAATTCCACTGTTTAGTTACAGATGGCTGTGACTTCCTGTTTGACCCACGAGGGGTGGAAGGTTGTAGAAATAGCAGTTTAGAGCAACACCTCCTTGCGTACTTAGCATATGCCAGGACCTGGATGAAATACTTTCCTTGTGTTAATTCCTTTGAACCTCCCAACACAACTACTACATAGGCACTGATACTGTACCCATTTTAAGGATGGGGAAACCGAGGCACAGAGAAGTTAAGTTACGTCTCCAGAGCAGCACAGTGTGGTATTCCTGGCTGGCGCAGAGCAAGTGAGGGTGGGGCAGCAGGAGAGAAACGGGTCCAGGTTGGCCTCTCTATTCCAGGCATTCCAGGTGGATTTCCTGGCATGACCATGAAGCCCTGAGAGGCGTCCAGCAAGGAGTTCACCTGTCGCCGGGTTTAATAAAACTTATGCCAGATATTTTTATGTGCTTTTCTTAAAGAGTCCCTGCATATGTATAAGCTTCAAGTGCCCCAAATCCTGGATCTTCCCCTTCCAAACTCAGCTGTTTAAGAATAAGCAGCCTAACCCTCCTTGTGCAAGGGTCTGATAAGCAGGCCAGGGGGCCTCTTCATTTCCGCTTCACCCAGGGGGCTCCTGAGCCCACTGGCCTAAGGCGCAGGCCTGCATGTCGTCCTGCCTTCTGAGCCGGTGAGAGGTGGTGCTGGGGCCTCCTCACGTGCAGGCAGGCAATGGGGTCTTGCTCTCAGTGTTCCTTATTTTATACCTCACGGTGGCCCCAGTCTCATGAGATGCCACCGGGGCTTATTTTCTCCATGCTTCTTCTAGATGTGGAAAATCACTCATTCATTTATTCAACAAAGGTGTGCCAGTGCCCACCGAGTTCCTGGCGTGCAGCCAAGCGGGAGGGACAGTACGGTGGCAAGGGACATACACCCGCACCTTCAGGAGCTCTCACTCTATGGGGGAATTAAGCAGCGTGGGAAGTACATGAAGAGGAAGGAGGTACAGGATCCTGGGTGTGGTGGCCCCGTGCAATGGCTCCTGACACTGTGGGGTGTTGCCGGCCTGGTCTGTGCACCTTGCGTGTGTTGGCCAGGAGCGCAGCAGCTAGGTACAGAAGCAGCGTTTCTTTTTTTTTTAATGTATTTATTTTATTTTTGGCTGTGTTGGGTCTTCGTTGCTGTGCGTGGGCTTTCTCTAGTTGCGGCGAGCAGGGGCTACTCTTCGTTGCAGTGTGCGGGCTTCTCGTTGTGATGGCTTCTCTTGTTGCGGAGCACGGGTTCTAGGTGCGCGGGCTTCAGTAGTTGTGGCTCACGGGCTCAGTAGTTGTGGCACGCACGCTCAGTAGTTGTGGCTCGTGGGCTCTAGAGCACAGGCTCAGTAGTTGTGGCGTGCGGGCTTCAGTAGTTGTGGCACGCGGGCTCAGTAGTTGTGTCTTGCAGGCTCTAGAGCGCAGGCTCAGTAGTTGTGGCACACAGGCTTAGTTGTTCCGCGGCATGGGGGATCTTCCTGGACCAGGGCTCGAACCCGTGTCCCCGGCATTGGCAGGTGGACTCCTAACCACTGCGCCACCGAGGAAGCCCTAGAAGTGGCATTTCTTTAATTCCCGGTGATCATAAATGAGGCCCAGAGTCTATTTCTGCAGTTGCGTATCCATCACCACTTTCCAAAGAAAAGTTCCATCTGCCCTTTTAGGTCTCAGCACCTGTGCTGGGAAAAAGATGAGGGCCTTGGTCCCTTGGCCCCAGCACTGACCCCTTCCCACCTGGCTCTGGCCAGCACCCTTTGCCCCTTCTCCTCTCCCCTAGCTCAGCCCTGGCTTATTAAAGCAACTTGCCTTTTACGATCTGGTTCCCTCAAGAATGTCTGCCCTAACCTGCTTCTTAAAGGGTCTGTGACTTTTCCCAGTCCCTCTAATCATTTAATCATCTGCCTGGTGTTTGAATAGGGAAGAGCTAGACCCATTTCCCAGGAGGCCCTTTACCCCTTGGCGATTGCCGGCAAACAGGACGCTAGTGGAGGAGACATCCTTCAGAGGGTCAGTTGACAACACAGAAGCGCCAAGTGGTGTTTACATCAAGGGATGGAGGGGATGGCATCCTGGGCGGGGACTGTGCCTATTTTCTCACCGAGGTCTTCTAGACCCACCAGGTCACACGACTAGGTGGCAGCCATATATCCCAGAGTGATGCCCTGCAGGGTGGGTGGGGCTGATGGTTACTGAGCCCAGGAGCCAAGAAACCTTCTGGGTCTCCAACGATGTGCTGTAAACTCCCACTTCTGTTAGACTGGCTTGTCTTTAAGCAGCCAGGTCTTTTAATTAATTAAGCATTTATTCAACTGTTCTTGGTGCAGGAGGGCATACAGATGAGCAAGATACTGTCTTCCTGGAGCCCTTTAAGCTCCCTGGAGGTGGAGATGGGACAGCGGGGTTCTGCAGGTGGAGAGGAGTTGGTGGGGGGAGGAAACCAGTATTAATGGTGGAGGAGTGTGTTTAAAACTCGAGGCCAAGCCAATATTTACAATAATTATACATGGAGTATAACCTTAAAAAAAAAGACTCAAGGCCAAAGGAGCTGCCCTGCATGGAGTCTGGGAGAGGGCAGGGTAGGCAGAGCCACGTGGCTGGCAGGGTGATGGACGTGAGCAGGGGCCCTGGGTTATTACATGAATGAGGGGCTTCAGACGAGTGGAGTGGTGTCTGAAGGCTTGGGGGCTGGCTGCCCGGGTCAGGGGGCACAGACACCTTGATGGGGACCCCGGTTTCTGGTTTTAGCGGTGTGGAGGGGCCATTCCTGGAGGAAAGGGCTGCTTGAGGGGGAGGCAACCAGCTGATTCTGAGAAAACGTGTTTCTCCAGCATCTTTTCAGGGGATGTCCTTTAAAACAGCCTGGAATGAAATGGACACAGCCTTTGGCATATCCGGCAACATATCTGGAGGCAGGGCTCCCACAAGGTGGTGGGTGTGGGGAGGAGCGAGCCGGGGAGCTGGTCTCCTCTGCGTTGTTTGATGCCCTTTGTTTCTGGCTCAAAGCTCCTGGGCTTCAGTTGCAGGAGCAGAACCAGCACGCATGGCACGTCCCTGGGCATCCTCTTTCCCCTCCCCTCTGCCCCTCCACTATCACCCTCTCTTTCATCCACTTGCAAAATGATGGAGGCTTGGGGCAGTCTGAGCCAGGACTGCCAAATCAGGTACAGACTCTCAGAGACCAGACGTTTTGAAGTCTGTTTAACAAATAAATCTCTTTGAAGAAGAAAGATGCATATTAAACAAAGATTCAGCTCTGAATTCCGAGCACTTGCCACAGTTATCAATCTCTCCAGGTACAAATGCTGGCTCAGGGCAGGCATCCTCAGCATGGGATCTTTCCACCATGTTTGTGGACACATAATTCACTAGCTGATCATACACTTACTGCCCAGACGCTAGATCAGGTCCTCCGTGAAGTTCTGCCTGGTTGTTGGATGGAGAGGGATTTATAACGGCGAGGGACCTGATTGCAGAAACAAGATGCCATGTGGATGGATGACCTTGCCCCCACTAGCACCGTTCCCGGGACCCCAGCCATGTCTGCAGCCATCCACACTGCTAGATGCAGCCAGCATAGAGGAAAATATTTCGATGGGGAATCAGACTATGTGGGTTCTTGGCCTGCTCTGCTCCCTGCCACCTCTGTGACCTGCGCTAGCTTCTCTCTGCTTCTTCTCATAAGTCACCTGGGACACTGCTGAATTGTGTGCCCCCAAACCCGTATGTTGAAGTCCTAACACCCGGCACCTCAGAATGTGATAGGGCCTTTAAAGAGATGATTAAGTTAAATGAAGCCTTTCAGGTTGGCCCTAGTCCCATCTGACTGTTTTCTTTACGAGAAGAGGAAATTTGGACTCACAAAGAGACACCAGGGGTTCGCAGGCACAGACCAAAGACCGTGTGAGGGCACAGGGAGAGGTGGCCGTCCCCAAGCCAAAGAGAGAGGCCTTGGGAGAGACCAAGCTTGCCAGCTTCTTGACCTTGAACATCCAGCCTCCAGGACAGTGAGAAAATAAATATCTGTTGCTTAAGCCCCCAGTTTGTGATACTTTAATATGGCTGCCTGAGCTGACTGATACAGACCCCATCGCTTTTCTGTCTACAGCCCAGGGTCCTTGTAAGGACCCAATGAGAGACTGCCAGTGACAGTACCGTGACGATTAGTAGGCAATATGTAATTCTCTTCCTTTCTTTTTTATTCCATTAAGGAGAAATCTCATTTGGCAAAGACACATCTTTACCGCCTTGCTAACACTTGGAAATCTCCCTTTAAAAAAAAATGGAGGTAAACCTCGCATAACCTAAAATTAACCGTGAACTGTTTTGAAGTGTGTACTTCCGCGGCGTTTATTACATTCACGATGTTGTGCAATGATCACCTCTGTCTGCTTCTGAGACATTTCATCACCCCCAAAAGGAAAGTCCGCCCCCATTAAGCAATGACTCCCCATTTCCCTTCCCCGCACCGACTCCCCATCCCCACCTCCCATCCCCGGCAACTACTCATTTGCTTTCTGTCTCTATGGAGTTATTCTTCTGGATATTTCATAGCAATGCAATATTCATAGCATTTCATAGCAATGCAAAACCCCTTTCGTACGGGGCTTCTTTCACCGAGCATAATGTTTCAAGGTCCGTCCCTGTTGTAGCCTGTGTCACAGCTTCATTCCTTTTTCCGGCTGAGAATATTCCATTGTATGGGTCGACCGTGTTTTGTTTGTCCATCACCCACTGCTGGACAGAGGGCTGTTTCCACCCTTTGGCTCTTGTGAGTAGCGTTGCTGTGAACATTTGTGTACAAGTATTTATTTGGATATCCCTTTTCAAAATTATTTTGGGTGTATATCTGAGGGTGGAATTCTTGGGTCATATAGTAATTCTACATTTACATTTTCTAAGAATGGAAGAATGGAAATCTCCCTTTTTCATCAAACCAGAGCAGCCTTCAGGATCCAAACCTCCAGCAGGCAAGAACGCTCAGCTAGACTACGGTGACATCGATTTTTAATGGTACTCGTGCTTAAAGGATCAGAAAATCCAATACTGGGTTTTGATCTGTAGTAGCAACAGAAAGTTTCTTTTACAGTAAGTGTTACTTTAAAAGAAGATTAGGGCTTCCCTGGTGGCGCAGTGGTTGAGAGTCCGCCTGCCGATGCAGGGGACATGGGTTCGCGCCCCGGTCCGGGAAGATCCCACATGCCGCCGAGCAGCTGGGCCCGTGAGCCATGGCCGCTGAGCCTGCGCGTCTGGAGCCTGTGCTCTGGAACGGGAGAGGCCACAACAGTGAGAGGCCCGCGTACCGCGAAAACAACAACAACAACAAAAAAACCATTAAGTAAACAGAGGACCATATTAGAAGGTAGCCCCCACACGGTATTTTTGTCTGTTTTGTTCCCTCTCTGCCTTCAGTCCCTACATGGTGCTTGGCACATCTTAGGTCCGCAATAAAAATTTGTTGAATGAATGAGTAAACTGTACAGAATCCACTTATGGGCACTGTCGTACATAACAGTCGGGTAGGGTATAGACCTGGCAAATGTCCTGAAGGTGGAGGGTAAACGCCTGTGACACTTGGTACAGAAGCCACCAGACAGACCCGAGGCTGAGGTCCACCCTCACCACTAGCTCATGCTGACTTTGGATAATTTCTTATCATCTCTAAGCCTCAGTTTCCTCATCTGAAAAATGGGGCTGCTGGGAGAATAAAACCTGCTGATGCACAGACCACAAGTTAGCGACTGCCATTACTAGGATCCGCTGCAGCGGGGAGGACCCCAGGGGTGGGATAAACGCAAGAGGAACAGGGAAGACTCCACCATGCAGCCTCAGTGGGGAGGCTGGCAACCCTGGAGCCTGCAGAGGGTCAGGGCCGGCCCGAGGCTGGCGTGGGTGTGGCTGTGTGCTCAGTACAGCACATGGGAAGTGATGTAATAACAACAGCATCTTGTATTTGTTCAGTGCTGGATGGTTTACAAAAGTGCTTTCACGTCCCATTTTCTCACTCGATCTGCCTGTAGCCTGACAGGCTGGCAGAGCTGAAGCCGTGATTCCCATTTTATGGAGGAGAAAACCCGAGATGGAGTGAGGTGATTGGGTGTGTCCAAGTTCACACAGCAGGTCAAAGCTAGGGCAGGATGAGTGAATTGGGGACCATCTTGGCCTCGTAGGCCCAAATCAAACACCCCATCGCTTCTCTTGTGGTTTTCAAACCTGCCTGCCCGGTGGCCTCGCCCAGGCCCAGCCTGGGAATCTGTGTTTAAGGTGCCACGCAGCACTTCACGCTGCCTCGTTCTGCAGAGTGCGTGCTCCGGGTTCTGAAGCATCTGCAAAGTAGACTCATCATCCTTACCTTGAGCAGACAGAACTATCCTCCCCAAGTTGGGAACTAATTAGGGGAAGCGTGGAGGTACGTGGTATCCCACCAGGGCCTGGAGGCTGCAGTCAGCTGCAGATGGCTGTACGACCCCTGCGTGAAGAAGGACCCTCTTCATTCGTCATCACCTGCAGCCACCTCCCTCCCTTCTGCTTGGGACACTGGTTCCAGACAAAGCTTATTCCTCCGGTTTCACCATGTCAGCGAGCTGGTCCCCAGCTTCCCAACCTACAGACGTTGAACTCTGAACTCCCTGTGGTCTGGGGCTGAGTTAAAGGGGTAGAGATAACAGGGCACAGCTGGGGACCTAGGCTGCAGCCGCGGGAGAAAAAAGCCTCGTCCCAAGCCCGGCGCCGCTGAAGTGGTCTTATGGAGGTGGCACCATGAGCTGGTGTCTCTCCCGTGTTGGCCCATCAGAGCTCTATCGACATTCATTGGCCTAAAGCCCCTTGGAGAGCAGCAATTTTCAGAGTGACGTGAAATTTATTACTTTCCATCTCTCGGCAGTCTTTCCCCAACAATTTTCTCTCCAAAAATTGTTCCTGCCTCATCTTGCTGTTTATTTAAATGGTTATTTATTTATTTTTCCTGCGGCTCATCTGAGTATTTCTTCTTTTTTTAATTTTTAATTTAATTTAATTTATTTATTTTACTTTTGGCTGCGTTGGGTCTTCATTGCTGCACGAGGGCTTTCTCCAGTTGTGGCGAGCGGCGGCTACTCTTTGTTGCGGTGCGCGGGCTTCTCACTGCGGTGGCTTCTCTTGTTGCGGAGCACGGGCTCTAGGTGCACGGGCTTCAGTAGTTGTGGCTCGCGGGCTCAGTAGTTGTGGCTCGCGGGCTCTAGAGCACAGGCTCAGTAGCTGTGGCGCACGGGCTTAGTTGCTCTGCGGCATGTGGGATCTTCCTGGACCAGGGCTCGAACCTGTGTCCCCTGCATTGACAGGTGGATTCTTAACCACTGTGCCACCAGGGAAGTCCCTCTGAGTATTTCTTGATAACTTCACCAGATCTGCTTAAGAACACTCTTTTTTTGTTTGTTTGGGTTTTTTTTGTTTTTCCGGTACGCGGGCCTCTTACTGTTGTGGCCTCTCCCGTTGCGGAGCACAGGCTCCGGACGTGCAGGCTCAGCGGCCATGGCTCACGGGCCCAGTCGCTCCACGGTATGTGGGATCTTCCCGGACCGGGGCACAAACCCGTGTCCCCTGCATCGGCAGGCGGACTCTCAACCACTGCGCCACCAGGGGAGCCCCCAAGAACACTCTTAAGGAGAGCCCCACCTCTAGACACACACAGACACACACACACACACACACACACACACACACATGCACACACATACACACGTGACCTGGGCCCCAGACCCCACTTCCACAGGCCCACTGGGGCTCAGGCCATTGCCTAATACATCCCATTATCTGATGCAATTACATTACAGCCTTGTCCCCTTTTCTGTCCCCTCTGGCTGGCCTCATCTTGGCTCTGGAGGTGTCCCTGAGTTCAGTTTTGGGCTGCACACAGCTGCCGACAGCCCCCAAGAGCCAGCCGCTTTCTCAGGCTGCTCTGCTGAGAGCAACTTTTGGCTTTGCTGCTTCCACAGGGTGAGGAAGGGGAGGCTGGCTGTGAGCACGGAGGGTCCTCCTACGTGTCAATGCTAAGACCCCACCTGCGTGCCTCGGGACCTCCCGAACTCAAGGGCTAGGGCTCTAGGAGGTGCCAAGGCCAGGTGAAGCCAGGACACTGGGGAGCGGGAAGGGGAGTGAGATGCCTGGGACCTGCCTTCTGTTCAGTGGGTGGGGCCTCCAGGAGCTTGAATGGAACCCAACAGCAGTGTTGACAGAAGGGACCGACCCTCACCCACCCAGGGGCATGGCAGCCACGGGGACACACAGCCACACTTGGCTTCTGTGGTTTCCCACACAGGCCTAGTGCAAGCGCCAACTAGCTTGGAGACCTTGGGCAAGTCCTCCCCGATCTGGGCCTCAGTTTACTCACCCCTGCTCCCACCTCCCAGGAGTTCCAGAGAGCGAGGGTCTTGTTATTACCCTGCAGGCTGAAACCGCTTTCTGCTTAGGGTCTATTGGTGCTGCCCTGGTCACTTTTGAAACTGGAGTCCTGGTGGATAAACCGTCCAGGGCCTCACAGAGTGCTGGCCCCTGGGTCGGCACTGCTTTAAGATGCAGGCGTTCTTATTAGTCAAGGATGGAGAGCCCAGCAGATTAGGAGTTGACTGCCACCATAAAGAGAGTTTGTTACTCACAGTTCCCAAGAGGAAGGGGCACTCTGCGCCACGCACGGCCACACAGGGAAACACCAAGGTTGGTCAGGAGGCAGGGGAATGGGAAAACGTGGGCAAGAGTGTGTGTTGTACTTTCCGTGGGAAGGAGCAGGTGAGGCCTGGCGAGCAGGCTTAGGACTGGCTACTTGGAATAACTGCAGAGGGCTCTGGGCACAGGTGCTGTCCCGAGGTGTCAGGCACCTGGCCCTGGGGTGATTAGGGCATGTGATGGTGGTCCTGAGTGTGAGAGCCCCGTAGAGGAGGGGGATGTCGGCTCTGGGCTGGTTGGTCTGTACATGAAAGACGGGCTCCCTGGAAATTATCTCCAGGAATTAGCCAGCCCTGGGAGGGGCAGGCCCTCCAGGGTCAGCAAGGCCCCAGATGCCAGAGCACTGAGAATATAGAGAATAAGAAAACATAGTTAATACAGGAACGTAACAAAACATGTGCTGCGTGTAAATTTGTCATTATTATTTAATTAATAAACTTTTTAAAAGAGCAGCTTTAGGTTTACAGAAAAATTGAGCTGTGAGTAAAGAGACCTCTCATGGACCTCCTACTCCCAGCACACAGACAGACAGACAGACACAGTTTCCCTTATTATTGGCGTCTTCCATTAGTGTGGTGCGCTTGTTATAACTGAACCAATATTGATACAGCATGATTAACTAGAGTCCAGTGTTTACATTAAGGTTCACTGGCTGTTGTACATTCTACAGGTTTTGACAAACAGATGGTATTTGTGTGACAAATGTACCCACCCTTACAGTATCATACAGAATAGTTTCACTGCCCTAAACATTATCTGTGGTTTGTCTATTCATCCCTCCCTCCCTGCTAACCCCTGGTGACCACTGACCTTTTTACTGTCTCCATAGGGCTGCCTTTTCCAGAATATCATATATTTGGAATCAGTCAGTAGCCTTTTCAGACTGGCTTCTTTCACTTAGCAACATGCATTTAAGTTTCTTCCACGCATCTTCATGACTTGAAAAGTCATTTCTTTTAATCTCTGAATAATATTCCATTGTCTGGATGGACCACAGATTAAATATGATGTTTATCCATTACTATTGCTTTTTTTTTTTTTTGGCTGCGTTGCCTGGCATGCGGGGTCTTAGCTCCCTGACCAGGGATCAAACCTGTGCTCCCTGCAGTGGAAGCGCAGTCTTAACCACTGGACCGCCGGGGAAGTCCCTACTATTGCTTTTTAAAGAAAGACAATGGGCTTCGTTGTAAGGGCTGGGCTCACAGAATTTCACAGACAGCCTGGGAGGGGGCCCAACGGGCCAATGGTCTTGGTGCTCGGCCCAAGGACAGGTGATGGAGAGAGTGGACTTGTGGGCTCGTGCAATCTGGGCGATTGTTTCCATTCTCCTCGTGCAGACAGCTGGCTGTCCCTGGCTCTTCTCAGAAAGGCCTTTCAGGTGGAGGTGACACCCTCCTCCATCGAGAGGTCTGCAGGCTCTAAAGTCCAAAGCTGATGGGGCGACAGGGTCCCCAAGTGGGCCAGGTGGCTTCAAGTCTGGACACCATCTCCTTACCTGTGAAATAGGAAACAGCTCTGAGAGGCTAAACATCCTTGAGGAAAGTGCTGTGGGCCGGGAGGGTCCCCCAGTCCTCCCCAGGGCCCTTCCCAGGGACCCAGCCTCCCTGGCATCCGGGGCCCGGCCTGCGGAGCTTCCTGGTCTGTACGGCGGGCTCTGTGGGCTCCTAGCCCTGTAGCTGGCTGTCTGCTCTGGCCCTCCTCGGAATCCCCTTTTTTTCCAGACTTAAGTGAGGTCCACCCAGCACCTGGGACTTAGTTTGCTGCTCTTACGGGGGCTCCTGGCTGATGTGACTCCCAGATACGGTGTCTGCCCTTCCCTTTTTCCTCAGCCAAGGAGGGCCTCCCGCCCAGACTCGTGCGCGTGTGTGCGTGTATACAGAGGCCGGTGGTGCTTGTGGACAGCTTCTCCTCCCCTGAGCCGTGGATCTGGGACCCAGAGATTATTCGGGAATGCATGCTGCCGGCAGAGGCCGTAGGGAGGGGTGCCCAGTCCCGGGGAGGCCCTGGGTTCCCCCACGCCCAGCTGCTGCGGGCAGGAGGCGGCTCCACCCACCTGCAGCTTCTGATCGGCCTGGCTCCTGGGGTCTCAAAACTGCTCGGGACAACGCGAAGGTCACGGTGGAAACGTGACAGTGAGTCAGTGGAAAAGACTGCCGTTTCATCTTCTCACCCATGACACTCAGATACACCCTAGAGTCACCCCAAACACAGCCCCCAGCCCGGTTTGTGTTGGATCCCTCGGAGGTGACAGCAACTCTTGGAGGACACAGGACGGCATCCGGCAGGAGGCTGCCCTGCCAAGCAAGCGGGCGGGCGGCACTGTGTACACGCTCTAATGCCAGGAGTCAGGTTAGTCGTGGAGCCTGTTCTTCCAATCCTGGCTCGCAGTCCTCCTCTTCCAGGAAGGCAGCCCTGATTGCACTCCTTTAACCAACCCCTCGGCTGGTATGATGCGGCTCCACCTGTTTCCCTAATGTTCTTTACAAGTGCTTCCATCACCCCTGCGCAGGTGCTCAGTTGGCTGACCTTGTCCTGGAGGAAGGACAGTGAGGAGAGAATCGACGCTGCTGGCACCTGCCTCAGCCCCTGGTGTGCGCAGGACAGGGTGCCGGGGCAGCACCCACGCCATCGCTTCACTTGACAGGTGGGATGGGTACACCCGCCCTGGCCTCCCCCCAGGGGCTATTGCGGGGCTCACATAAGAGTACATCCCTGAAACAGCTCTGGCTAACGAGCCTTCTGTTTTCTCACTGGTCCAAGGAAGAGAAGTGAGGGCGTTGGTGCCCTAGTGCTTCTGACCTGCCTGTCTCCCCAACTCAGAGCTGCGGCCATGCATCCTGAGCTTCCCCTGCAGGGCTTGGAGCCACAGAAGGTCCAGGGATGTGGAGAGGGGGAGTGATCCACGCAGTTATTTTTATCTGCTGACGGCTGTCTGAGGCTGCGCAGGCTTCCAGACTGCCGAGAGGCTGCCTGCTGAGCAGAGGGGAGCTTGCTGCCCGGGATGCCCAAGGCCTCCGGGGAGTGAAGGCGATGCCAGAGCTCCCTGGGGCCCTGCTCGGGCCAGGAGAAGCAGGCCTGCCCGACACCCTAGGTGCTTGGCCCAGGACCCCAGGCTCCAGGCTGAGGGTGGAGGTGGCTGGTGGCTTTCGGGGCTGCTCAGCGAGGTTGTCAGCTCCCCCAGCGCCCTGTCCCCCCATGCCTTCCCCCGTCCCCAGCTCGGCTTAATGTCTTCTCCAGCAGAGCAGCTTCTCTTCCTGCAGGTGGAGAAGAGAGATGAGCTTTTGACCACAGAATGAAGACAGCAGGAAATGTGTGAGCAGCTCTCTGGAGGCCTCAGGAGGGCGGAGGGGGCCTTTACTATTCTCCAAGGGCTCATTTTACCCTCCGTGTCCCCAGGACATGAAGCAGTTACGTTATAAACTAGTCTGGTGGAGAAGATCAAAGGCTGGAACTCAGAACCCTGAGAGTCTTCTGCCACTGCTCTGCTGTATGTCTTGGGGCAAGTGGCTTACCCTCTCTGGGCTCAATAGTAAACGGAGAAAGAGGGACTAGATGTCTGGCAAGCGTTTCCTTTCCTCTTCCCAGGGAGGGGCAGCCCATTCCAGGGATGTGGGCAGCCACAGAAAGACTTACCTCTTCAGCTTCAATGCATGCCCTGAGGAAGGCATGTCTGAATCTGGGAAACTGCAGGTGGAGGCTATGCAGGGAACACCCAGCCCAGCGTGGATGTGCAACAGTGCCTGAGGATTTGGAGGAAGAAGATGAGGGGTGGGCCAGGCCGGGGCGGAGGCCCTGAGTCCCCTTAGCCCTACTTCAAGGCAGGCTGAGTGCTACTTACTGGACGGGGCTGGAAGCTGGCATTGGGCCCAGGTCATCTATTAGGCGCAGTTTGCTGTAAATAGAATGATACTGTTCACTAAATAGTAAGCTGTAAATAAAAATGACAATAATAGCTTCATCATTGATAACTTATCTGTGTTGGGCAGCGTGCTGGTTGCTTTCCATGTCCTCCCATCCTGTCCACCCAGGGAGGTGATATTGACATCATCATTCCACAGACCGAAGACAATGGGGCACAGAGAGGTTAGGTAACTTGCCCCAAGTCACACAGCTAATAAGTGTCAGAGCAGAATTTGAACCCAGCCCTATCAGAGTCAAAGTCCTGGCTCTTAACCTCTAGAACACACTGTCATTTAACAATAATGGAAAAAAGCCTGGAGGAACATGCACTGGAGAGCTCTCCTTCAGGACCCTTTTGTGGAGGTTGAGCTGGCTGCAGCTGGCTGGTCCCCAAAGAGGCCTCTTTGAGCATCACAGCCAGAAAAAGGAGAAATCTGCCCTCATAGCACTGGCTGTTCCATGTGCAGGGTCCGGCCTGGGCCTGGCTGTCAGGCTGACAGAGCTCTCCTCCAGGGGAGTGGGGAGGGGGCCCTGGGAGACTTGGGTAGGTGGTAGGTGGGGAGTGGTGGCTCTCTGGGCATTTCATTGTTTTAGTGGGAGATCTGGCCAGAGGGGGCCAAGCTTGGGTGACTGTTTACCTCTGCAGGGAAAGAACTGATCCAAAGCACGTAGGCACACACATGCGTGTGCGCACAGAACTGCGGGTCTCAGTAAGAGGACCTAAGGGAAAACAAGCCTGCTTATTGTATAAATGCCTAAACTACCACCCCCAACTCTGCCACCGCCCACCCCAATCCTCCCCTGGCCGTCCAGAGCAAACTGCGCGTTCCACATCCCCGCCTGGGACGCCTCTACCGGGGTCGCTGAGCCTCAGCGGCTCACTGGCCATGCTTGAACACCCTCCCACCCTGGCATGTCCCCTACCTGGACAGCCACTACAGGGGTCCCTGGGTCAGCCCCCGCACCTGTGTCTGTGGCTGTGCTTGTCCATCCACAGACGGGAAGATTCGAGGGTCTTCATGACCTGCGAGGGCCTCAGGGGCAGTCAGCTGTCTCCTCGGGGCCCAGAGCAGTGGAGGAGCTGCATGTTACATTCACTGACCTGCTCCAAGGAATTCTCTGGGGACAGCCTGGCCTCCATGCGTCCTGCAGCTCAGACCCCATCCACCATCATCTTGAGACCCCCATACCGGCCCGGCCCGCGGAACTCGTGGGGACCTGCCAGCGTGGACCCCACCAGCACCCAGCTAGGTGAGGAGCGGGGTGACAGGGCTCCACTTCCCGGCTGGCCTTAGGATTTGGTGTCTTTCCCCTCTGGTACCCAGGAGTCCCGCTTATCTTTGTGACGTTCTTTACGCTTCCCCTACCTGCCAGGAACTTCGAAGCCCTTCTCCCAGGTGGGCTGGGAGGCAGCTGTGGCTGAGAGCCTCAGGGGGCTACAGGTGGGTCCGGAGGAGGCAGGTGGTCTCTGGAGGGGAGGCTGAGCGGACGGCGGTGGGCGGCTCCAGGCCCCCCAGGTGCTGGCGCTGAGACAGTCCGCTGCCCCTCCTTCTGGCACAGACGGCAACTGGGGACCCGGCATCCGTCACCCTGAGGTTCAGAAAGCCTTGGAGCTGCCCTCGTCCAGCCTTCTCCCGTTCCTTTACAGACGCAGAAACCAAGGCACAGAGACTGTCACATGCTGTATAAGCCACCAGCGGCTAGTGGGGGGGGGAGGCAACCTGGGTCTGCTCACCCCTGCCCGGCGCTTTCACCATAGCCCCTACTTCACGCAGACCTTTTAGGTTCAACCTCAGCTTCTCACCTGGTGAGGTTTTCTGCACAGCCCTCCTGGTCCAGTACTAACGAAGGACATCCATGCCATTTCTAGAACAACTGCATCTTTTTATTTTGCCAACAGCCGGACCTGGTCTGAGTCTGCCCGGTGGGGGCAAGAGGGGCTCCCAAGGTGCCCACCTCAAGTAGTACTCACTCCCACGCGGGGTCCACCGGGGAGCCAGAGGGGCCCACCTCTCCCCAACAGCCCTGCTGACGGCGGCCGGGTCCCTTCTTTGCCCTTCCTTCCACAAAGGAGCGACAGCCCCAGGTGTGTGGGGACCAGGTCCTGCCCAGGCATCGCTAAAGTGTGGAGAGCCGGCGCTGGGTCAGGCAAACCCGCCCACGACCCGCTCTGAGCGGACCAGGGGAGAGGTAGGGGGGCTGGCTCCCAGGTGCCCCAGTGAGCCTGGATATGAACCCATAAAACTGACCCCTTTGGGCTGGCAGGAAAAACTCGAGGCCCCAAACCCATTCGCTCGCAAAATGGACTGTTTCTAAGAGGTGACGATGAAACTCTGAGTTCCCACCATGGGCTCCCGGCAGATTATGGACAGTCAGACCTTTGCTTACAAAAAGAATTTCTAACTTTACTCCAAGACCTGCTCCAGGGTTTCCTCTGCAGAAGGACCTGAAACTTCAGTCCTTAAACGCATTTGATTTTCAAAATCAGACGCCAGTGTGGACATTTCAGAGAGAAATTTTTGTGTAAGACAAGGTTTGCATTGGTCAGCAGAGGTGAATGAGGGGCTAGGGCTCGGAGTGATGGGGTGGGCTCGAGGGGGAGGGAGAGAGGGGAGGGAGGGGAAGACCCAGACCCAGACCCAGACCCAAGAGTGGTCACCTTGTGGGTATGCACACGTGAGTGTGTGAGTGTGTGGGTGGCTTTCTGTTGTCACACCAAGGTGCGGGTCCCAGGTGGAGGCAGTGTCCAAGGCCATGCAGCTGTGTTCCTTCCAGCAGAACAAAGCACACAGGATCTTGGGATGCAGGAGCCAGAAAACAAATAAATAAAACTAGCAGCCAGGGTTATAAATAGATGAAAGCAAGATGAGCTTACAGGCAGCCGCCCACTCCCTCCCCACGTGGGAGCAGCAGCCATGGGGCCAGTTCCACAGCCCCAGACGTTTGCCCTTGGCCTTGGGCTGGGGATGGGAGAGGCCCACCCTCGACCTTCCACCTTCAGCCAGGGCCAGAGCCTGGAGTTCCTCTTCAGAGAAAACCCCTTCTTCCAACTGCTGTCTTGTTTCAGCCACCGTTCAAGTCCCTCCTTCCTTCCCTGGCCAAGCAGGCCTGGCCTTCTCTGCACGTGCCTTCCACTGCTCAGAGCAGAAGGTGATTCGCTCCTGGGGTGGGGATGAGGTTCCGCGTGTTCTTTCTGTTTCCCACCTGGCCCCCAATCCTTATCTCCAAGGCAGTGCTGACCTGTGAGAGTGGACACAGAGGCTGGAATTCCGGGCAGCTGTTCACGGTGCTCCATTTCTCTGGAAATGTCATCCGGAGTCTACCTGAAGTACTCTGCCTGGCTTCTTCACCCTCTCGCTTAACCCTTTTCTCTCTTCAGTTCCAGGAAGTATCTTGAGAAAATGGTCCATCCATTTATCTATCCACCCGTCCACCTACCCACCCATCCACATCCATCTATCCATCCATCCATCCATCTTTCAATCTGTCATCTACCATCCTTCCATCCACTGACCTACCCATCCATCCATCCACCTTTCTACCATCTATCCGTTGACCTATTGATTGATTACTATGTTAAGCACTAGTGGTAACCAGTGGACTCTTCACCTGGTTCTCAATCCCACTTTGCTTGCTCTTCGATATGGGGGCACAGGCTTGTACCCAGGTGAAGGCAATTCAGAAAGAGCGGAGCCGTGGTAGGAAAAGTACTGGTTGCTATGGAGCTCACAGCCAGGGCTCTGTGCTGAGAGATGTTTATGTCTCAGCTCCCACGTGCAGGTAGGGATGGGTGGCATGAAAGGGGACCATACCGCCTGACCACATGGCACCCAACTCGCATGTGTGTGTGTGGCCGGTGATTCACAGGGTGAGTGTGGCTTAGAAGCAGGTGGAGTATAATAACAATAGTGATAATAATAATAATGGTAATGATCTTCGTCAGTCATCGAGTGCCTACGATGTGCTGGATGCCGTGTCAACTCCTGTGCCCGGATCCTTCCACTGAATCCTTGCAACAATCCCATTTTACAGAAGAAGAATGGAGGTTCAGAGGGATTAAAATTCCCCGGTCTGAGGTCAGAACCTGGGTTGGTCCAGGCACCGTCATCCTCATAAGCCGTGTGACCCTGGTGAGGGCTCTTACCCTCCCTGAACTGCATTTTCTTCAGCGAAAAGCAAGGATCTGCCATGGAGTAGAGGTGCCCCATCTTTTCGAGTCTGTGAGCTGCATTTTAATGTCAAACTCTTTGAGGATCTTCACATGCTGGTGCTTTTATTTTTAGGATTCATGGGTTGAGAAAACTCACAATGACAAAAAGCTACTTTGAATTCAGGAGTGGTTTAAAATCAATTTGTATTTGATTATTCGTAACCACATGTATATGCATCTGAAAACGAACCCTGAGATGGGTGTTATTTATTCCGTCTACCCGTACGTGTTACGTGTGCGGATCTGGTCTCTGCATTAAGACTGCAGCCCCCGGGGATCAGGCCACACACTGACCCTTGTGAGTCCACGTTCCATATTCAACAGAGCCAGCAGCTCCTGCTTCCCCATCCCTCCTGGAGAGCAGTGAGATAAGACAGAAGCAGACAGGACGGTGAGCAGAGAGACCCGATGGAAATCGTTGGCAAGACGGAAACAGGAGGGGTGAAAGTGTTTGCAATGACACCCCCGGATGGGCTCCTTGGCGCAGCCAGTGCCTGACCTGCCACGGCTCCCACGCTCACGGGAGCAGAAGGTCGGCTCAGCAGAGCTCTCAGCAGGGGCCGGATGCCTGGGGCTCGGATGGGGGTCCCCACCATGAGTACCTTCTGCACACCAAGGAGTTAGACCTGGAGGGGCCCAAGTGGAGGTGGGACGGGGAGACAGCTGGGAGGAACCCACCACTTCTTTTGAGGCGAGAAGGGGCAGAGGACAGAGCCGAGGAGCGACCCAGGGAGACTGGCCGATTCTGCCCGGGGCCTGGCTGGCTTTGGGCGCCTCCCTGGGGTGGGCGCTTCTTCCTGGAGTCCAGCCAGGATCTCAAAGCGAGGAGTTGTGCTGGTGCAGGGCCTCTACCAGGGGACCACTCCTCAAATGTCCGGATTCCTCGCGGATCTCAAAGCAGAAAATGCAAAAGCCTGGGAGTTGGGTCAGCCTTTTTGTTTTCATTGTTCCTTTCTGAGATTAGATTGGGGTTGACTGCACACGTCAGCATCCCGGCCTCCCCGGGGAACGAGAAGCAGAGCGAGCTCTACGCCCGCACGCCCCCCCAACCCCCGGCCTCCCCGACTCCCTCCTTCCCTCTGTGGCCTCCTCCGTCCCTGTCTCCCCTCCCTGCTGGCACCCAGGTCTCAGTCATGATGCAACTGCAGGCAAAGGAGGCTCGGCGGGGCCTCAGCTGTCACTCCTTTCTCTGGCCAGCAATGTGGCCACCTGCCCGGGGAGGTAGGCTGGGTGGACCGGGAGACTCAGTCTTCTGAAAGCTGCTCAGGAGCTGGAGTTGGACTTTGCATCTTGCCGTCCTTTTATGAAATGATTTCAGGATCATGTAACGTGTTGATAAAGGAGGATTGAAAATGCAATTTTGATTTTCCTGGGTGCCGTGTTAGCACCCCGTGCTCTGAGGGAGCTGGCCACCCTCCCACGCTGTCTAGACTATCCCACCTCCCAGCCCTGCAGTGTTTCACAGCTGCTGCTTCCTTTCCTTCATCTTAGTTTGCAAATCGCCCTGACAGAGTTCGGTATGGTAAGGAGAGGGCGGTCTCTGGCCCTAAAAGTGAGGCTCCCTGGAAGAGGTGATGCTTACCATGAAGAATGAAGGGTGGGTAGGAGCAAGACGGAGGGACCAGCAGGTGCCCAGCCCTGGAAGGGAGAGCATGTGGCCCTGAGGGATGCTGAGGGCCTGGAGGGAGGATGCGGGAGGGATGAACGGGAGCCTGGTCACGCGGGGTTGTGAGGACCACGAAGGACCAAGGGTTGCCATGCGGCGGCCCGAAGAGGCTGTGATGGTTGACTGTGTGTGTCAACTGGACTGGGTCATGGGGCACCCAGAGAGCTGGTGAAAAGCTATTTCTGGGGGTTTCTGTGAGGGTGTTTCTAGAAGAGATTAGCATGTGAACTGGTGGGCCGGGTAAAGCGAACTGCCTTCCCCAGCTTGGGTGGACATCATCCAATCTGTCCAGGGCTTGAGTAGAGCAGAAAGGTGGAGGAAGGGGGAGTTCTCTCTGCTTGACTGTTGAGCTGGGATACACATCTCCTCCTGCCCTCAGGTTGGAACTTACACCACTGGCTTTTCTAGGGCTCTGGTTTGCAAATGGCAGATGGTGGGACTTCCCGGTGCCCATAACTGTGGGAGCCAATTCCTTATAATAAATCAATCTCTCCCTCATCTCTGTCTCTATCTCTCTCTCCCGTTGGTTCTGTTTCTCCGGAGACACCTGACCAATACAGAGGCCACGTGGGACCCTGCTGTTCAGTGTTCCTGGCGGGTGGGCGTGAGTCCACGCGAACGTTTGCTATGATGCAGGACCCAGCCTCGCCGAGGCAGCCCGTCCACGAGAGTCGGCTCAGCTCACCTAGTTACTAGAAGCCTCCTGACATCAAGCTGAAGGCTGTTTCCCCAGTGCCACCTTCCCTGCCCTCCAAGGGTCCCGGGGCCACAGAACTTATCTCATCTTCCCCTGGCCGCCCCTCATTTTCCCCCGAAGGCCCCCCACTGCCTCCGGTAAGACTTCCCTCTGCCTCATGGACCACACTCCTCCTTCCACGGCTCGTAGGATGTGACACGTAGCAGACACCTTCGAGCATAACAACCCAGCCCATAATGCTGGGGGCCCATCCTTTAACTGCTTACCCCACGTGGATTCTGTGTGACTCCCCCTGGCCACAGGCGCCTGGGAGAGGGATGAACTGGACCCAGGTTGCGCCCATCAGCTTTCTCTCTTGGGCACTTGGGACGGATGTCACTGGGTCAGGGCGGGCTCTAGGGCAGAGCTGCTGAGGGCAGCCCCCTCCTGCTGGGCCGGCCAGGTAGGGGTCTGCGAGGCCCTGGAAAACCAGCCCACTCCCTGCATAAGCGAAAGTTCCCCTCCAGCAACCGGACTTTGTCAGCAGCACAGTTTCTCTGACCTCCCTTCTCTCCCTCCCCATCCTTACCTGCCTCCCTCTCTCCACCACCAAATGGGCAAACTGTAGTTTGTTAGAATCTCTTTTGCAAACAGGTGTCCAGGGCAGAAGCCAGCAGGAGGTGTGCTCCCGGGGGTGCAGCGGGATGGCTGATCCCGGGGATTCCATGGCACATGGGGCTTCTAGTAATAAGATCAAGACCCAGCACAGGTCGCTGGCTCCTGAGCCCAGACAGGAAGTCCTCCTGTTTACTGGTGCCACCACTAGGGCCTCCCGGTACAGGTGTCAACCCGTGGCCACCGGTTACAGCCCAGGTCTCAGGGTTTGTTTCCTCCCCAGTCACTTCCCCAGCGGTCTGGAGCCTGAGGAATGCCTCTTGTTTCTAAGTCCTCTCCCCAGTGTTAATGCTTCCCTTAACGCAGCTACCGTCCCACTCAGCTGGGCTCTGATTGGGATGATTGCTATTATTCTGTTATTGCAATGAACAATAATGATGAGACAACTTCTGCTGAGAGCCCACAAAGCCCCTAGCTTGGGGGAAGCCCACGGAGACCCTTCTCCAGGGATGCAGGGCAGCGTCCCACCACCCCCTGTGGCCCCGGGGGGCCCTGGTGCCACGTGCCTGCTCCACTCACCCCACATCCCATGGAGTTGTGGATATCGGGGTGGGAAGGAATGGCTCATGTCACTTGGGGCGACTGTGTCCCCTCACAGAGGGGTCTACGGAGTGGAGGGATGTGCTTAGGACCATCACACAATTAGCTATGGCACCTGAGTCAGACCTTGGTGGCTCCGGCCTTGGGCTCCCTCCCGCGGCTTCCCTGCTCAGGGCCAGCCTCTCAGACCAGCCACGCAGGCCAGCGAACGGGGAGGGTAGTGCCAGAGCATTCGTCCTCACCAGCCTCTGCCTGGGGTCTTGCTGAGGGTGGCGGGTGGCCGCTGCGGGATGAGGAAGCCGGGAGACGGGGAGGGCCATTCTGCGGCACTGTGATTTGGCATCACGGCCCCCTGAGTCCGGCATGGAAGGTTCTGGAACGCACGTCCTTCTCTAGGTTCCCTATTCCTGGAGCAGCACCCCCCCACTCACTTTATCTCTCCACCTTCAGCACATCCTTGAGAGAGCTGCGTTTTTACAGACACACGCAGGTGTTTGGGTGACGGCCCACGCTGTCTCGCTAAACCTTTAAGTGGCATTTAGGGAGCAACCCCTTCGAAAGGCAGTGGCTGCCCAGGCACTGCTTCCAAGACAGCCGTCAACATCTTGCCAAGGCCATTCAAGACATAGATCTCGTGTCTGCGCAGATGGAACACCTGCGCCCCTCCCCCCTCCCTGGGCAGTAATGTGCTGACTTTGGGGGCACCACGGTGAGGCACCCTCCTCCGTGGCCAGCGTCGGTGCCAGGCTGCCCTTCCCAGCTCCCCGCCCATGGCCAGGGCTCGCCCTCCCTGCCTGCCCGCCCCCCTCCCCCCCAGCTCAGAGCCCAGCGCCAGCCTTTACACACACACACACACACACACACACACACACATCCACACACTTGCCCTCATGAATCTTTCATGGCGCTTGGAAAGCTGTTGAGCACACGGCACAGGGCACGCAGGGCTGCAGTTCCAGCGCAGAGCTGGAGGATGGAAGGGGCAGAGGCAGCAGCTAGGGGGCAGGGTGGGGGGCACGGGAAGGGGCCTGGAGGAGGCTTAAACCTGAGTCCCGACCACTGCAGGTAAGTGACTGGGGCGGGGTCAGCAGCATCTAGCATCTTCCAGCAGTGGGCACTGCGGCCGACCCCCCCCCCCCCACAGTGTTGAGGAGAGGTCTATGGGTGGTCCTGGAGGGGAGAGAGAGAGAGAGAGATGGAGAGAGAGCAAGAGGAAGCAGGAAGATGGCAGGAGAGCCGGGAGCAGAAAGGGAAGGAAGCCTCAGGAAGCTGGCAGAGCAGAGCCTCCAGGGGGGCCCTGGGTGCAGCCCGACTTCCTGTTCATTTCGGGGATGTTTGTCACGTGAGACCCTAAGTCCCCCTCCCCCATACTCAGAAGACAGATGAGGCCACAGACTCAGGATCCCCAGACGCAGTCCCCAGGCCTGGAAAGATGAGCTGTGTGGCCCTTTCCCCGAATCAACAACTAATGTGCCCATCGAACCAATCTTCCACTAACTCACAGGACACAGGGGGAGGGGGGCCGACCGACTCACTGTATGAGTCTAACCCTGATGCCCTAAACTTACAGGGTCGTGTCCAGAAGAGAAAATTACAGGCTGACATCGCTCATGAGCGTGAGTACAGCCGTCCTGAACCAAACATCGGCAGATCAGACCCAATGCTGTGTGAAAGGAAGGATACATCATGACCAAGTCGGGTTTACAGCACTGCAGGAAAGGAGAGTTGTTTTAACAGTGGAAGTTCTATCAGAATAACTCATTGCATTAATGGAATAAAGGAGAAAGGTCACCGTGATAGAGTTTGAGAGGGCATTTGTAGTTTGTGTTCATCTCCATCTCTATCATTTATAGCCACACCCATATCTACGTTTAGTGTGCAGAATACATAGAGAACTTCTACGAATCAATACGAAAAAGAAAAACCAAGTGTATAAAACGGTGCTCAACTTCATAATCATCATGGAAATACACATAAAAATCACAACGAGATACAGTTATACCCTAAACATGCTGAAATGAAAAAGATTGACCTTCAAGTGCGGGTGAAGGGGTGGCCGACGGGAACCCCTCACACCGGTGGCGGGGGTGGAGATGGGTACAACCTCTTTTGACAACTGGCAGTATTGCTAAAGCCAAACATCCGTCTGCCCTACAATCCAATAATTCCGTCCCAGGCATATACCCTAAAGACACGTGTACAAATGTTCACCAAAAGACTGTTTACAATAGCACCGTTCACAGTAGCCAAACTGGAAAAGCCAGCTGCCCAGCAGCGGAGGATGGGTACATTGTGGTTTGTTCACAAGACGGACCGTGCTGCGGCGGTGAGAACCAAGGGACGACTCCACACCTTCAGGGGGTGCATCTCATAGCCACCAGCTGGTTGAAAGATGCAGACACAAGAGCATACGTACAGAGTAATTCCCTTCACGGAAAGTTAAAAGAAGAGGCAAGATCGGTCTCTGGCGTGGGAGTCAAGCTGGCCCAGGTGCGGGGTCTGTGACATGAGGAGGCAGGAGGGGACCTGGCGGGTTGGCGATGTTCCCCTCCTGATCTGGCGTTGCTCACACGGGTGTGCAACTTTGTGAAAATTCACGGAGTTGGATGTGTAGTTTTACAATTTTCTTTATATGTATTATACTTTAATAAAATGTTTTCTAAAAAAAGCTGACGTGCCCAATAGCCTCCACAAGAACCTTCGAGAACAGGGCCTGGGGCCCAGCTGAGGATGCCCACTCTGGGTTTGACCCACAGAGATGCGAGATATAAGTGACTGTTGGTTTAAGCGGTTAAGTCGTGGTGTTATTGTGAAGCAGCAACAGGTCACAAAGACAGGATGGTGTAGAGGAGATGGGGCATCAGCCAGGAGGCCGGACTGGCGCCCCTTCGGGTCTGTTTCCATCCTGGAGACTCTAGAGCAGGGGGACCCAATCCCTGGGCCGCGGGCCAGTAGCGGTCCGCAGCCTGCTAGGAACCGAGCCGCACAGCAGGAGGTGAGCGGCGGGCAGGTGAGCGAAGCTTCATCTGAGGCTCCCATCGCTCCCATCAACGCCTGAGCCATCCTCCCCTGCCCGCCCGCCCGTGGAAAACGTGTCTTCCACGAGACCAGTCCCTGGTGCCAAATAGCTGGGGACCGCTGCTCTACAGCTATGTCTTACTCATCTCCTCCTTGATGCTTAGCTCAGTTTCTTCCATAAAGTAGGAACTTGATGCATGTTTGTTAAGGGATAGGTTGCCTTAGCACTGGTTTATGCAGCAGAGAAGCAGGAGGCCTGGCCTATGAGGACGAAGCGTCTGAGCTGCCCTGGGATGGGAGCCAGGAGCCTGGATTGTCTGGCCTGGCTTGGATGTCAGGCAAGGCCGTCTGCGCTCTGCGCACCTTATTGATAAAATATCGGACCCACCCACTCACAGGTTGTGTTGGTCGAGTGAGCTAATGGGACGCCTATTAAGAGGCCCACGGAGGTAAGGAATTGTTATTATTTGTTATGAAAAGTCACAGGCATTCCTGCTGGGTGACTCACGGGGCTTGGGGACTTGGAGAGTTTCCCTTCCAAATAAGGCCCAGATGCGGCTTCTTGTTGAGAGCTGCGGGAGCTGGTCTAAAGGCCCTGCTACTCCTACCTGACCCTCCTCTTTTGTTCAGAGAGACTGGCCCTGAAGAGATGTGATTCTGGAGTCTTTGTTGAAACTGCTGGACTGTCTCCCCGAGGTTAATGAGGGCTCCCCCCTGCATCGGGCAGGTGGAATGGGGTCACGAGCCACCTTCATGAACGTGAGGTGACTGGGGGCTGGTTTCTGGGTGAAAAGACAGAGAGGACGATGGGGAGAACAGTAACCGGGAGATAGACCCCAATTTTCTTGCCAGGATTTGGAGGGCAATGCCTTCTCACACTTATTCACCACCCTTTGCAGCAAATCATAGTTAATATCAACACTTCAATTTCACATTCAGGGCAGATTTGATTTAAAAGACACCAGCACTCTTTTCTGTTCCTGAGTTGAAGTCCTCATGACTTTTCAGGGGCTTCAGGCAGAAGCAGAAGACCCCAGGGGTCAATCAGACCGTTGCCCGAGTGATCCAGGGTGGGGTGGGGGGACTTCCCTGGTGGGCTTTTCCAGGTGAACAGGAGAGAGAAGCACCCAAAGACCCATGTGATCCATTGGTGATGGCTGTCTGGAGGGCTGGGCTGTCATCAAGGAGGGTGTCTGCCTTGAGAGATGGGGGTGGGGGCATGATGCATGGGTGCCACGTGTGCAGATCTAGTCCCACCTCCTCATTTCACAGGAAAGCGGTGAGATACAGGTTCCGGAACTGGGCTGTGTTACTTCTAGCCCTGCGATCAAGTTACTTAACCTTTCCTTCACTCGGCTTTCTTATTGCCTTGGCATACAAGCACCATGTGGGGGGTGTGTGTGTGTGTGTGTATACATATATATATATTACACTTATCTATATTTATCTATATGTTAACTATGATTTTCTGCTACTCTCATTAAAATTTTAACAGTTTGTGCCTATTTAATGTATCTATTTTTATACCAATACATCAAGGGCTTATTATGTGCCAGGCAGTGTTTTAGGATTTGGAGACACAGCAATGAACAAAATAGACAGAGTCCTTGTGTCAGTGGCACTGATGCTCTGGGGGTTGGGTGGGGCAGATAACGAAGAAGTGGACGGATATACGTGTCATCATGTGGTAATGAGTAGCAGAGGGAGAGACGAGAGAAAGGTGGGTGTTGTTCTTTCAGATCAGCCACGGGCCGAATCTGGCTCGCTGTAGCCCGTGTTTATAAATAAAGTTTTATTGGAACACAGCCACGTTCCTTCCTTTGCATGTTGCCTAAGACTTCTTTTAAGTTGAGTAGTTGCCGCAGAGACTACGGCTCCTAAAGCGGAAACGATCTACTGTCTGGCCCTTTATGGAAAAAGTCTGTGGACCCCTCTGTAGGGGATGAGGTCAGGGAAGGCTGCTCAGGGGAAGCAAGGAGTGCGCCCCGCCGACGTCTGTGGGAAGACGGTTCAAGGCCCCAGAGCAGCAGGTGCCACGGCCCTGAGAGCGGATGTTCCAGGTGTGGAGATGTGCTATCTGTGGCCTGGGGCAGCAAGGAGGCTGGTGGGAGTGAGTGAAGCAGATGCGTAGATGGTGTGTGTGTGTGTGTGTGTGTGTGTGTTTGTTGGAAGCAGGGGCAAGGGGAGAGTATGGGGCCTTGCTGGGAGGCTACTGCAGCAACCTAGTTGTCTTGGACCACAGTGACAGCTTGGAGAAGATGAGAAGTGGCCGATTCTGGGTAAATTTAGAAGGTGAGAGTGGCCAGGATTGGTGGATGAGACAAGAATCTCAGGGTTTTTTTAAATTGAGGTATAATTTTTGTTTGTTTGTTTGTTTTTTTGCTGTACGTGGGCCTCTCACTGCTGTGGCCTCTCCCGTTGCGGAGCACAGGCTCTGGACACGCAGGCTCAGCGGCCATGGCTCACGGGCCCAGCCGCTCCACGGCATGTGGGATCTTCCCGGACCGGGGCACGAACCCGTATCCCCTGCATCAGCAGGCGGACTCTCAACCACTGCGCCACCAGGGAAGCCCTAAATTGAGGTATAATTGACATATAACATCATCTTAGTTTCAGGTGTACAACATAATGATTCAGTATTTGTAGATACTGCGAAATGGTCATCACAAGTCTAGTTCACATCCGTCACCATACATAGTTACAGAATTTTTTTTTCTTGTGATGAGAACTTTTAAGATTTATTTCCTTAGCAACTTTCATTATTATTAACTACATAGTATTATTAACTATAGTGCCATGCTGTATATTATATCCCCACGACTTATTTATTTCATAAGTAGAAGTTTGTATGTTTTTAGTCCTTTCACCCATTTTACCCCTCCCCCCCATAGCCTCTGGCGACCACCAATCTGTTCCCTGTATCTATGGACTTTTCCCCTTTTTTTTGGTCTTTCTACGTCTGACTTATTTCACTATGCATAATGCCCTCAAGGTCCATCTATGTTGTCACAAATTACAAGATTTTATTGTATTTTTGGCTGAATAATGCTCCATTGTGTGTGTGTGCACGTACGTGTGTATCTCACAATTTCCTTTTTTGTGTTTTGGTTTTGGCCACACTGCGCAGCTTGTGGGATCCTAGCTCCCCTACCAGGGATTGAACCCAGGCCCTCGGCAGTGGGAGCGTGGAGTCCTAACCACCGGACCGCCAGGGAATCCCCTATCTCACAATTTCTTTATCCTTTCATCTGTTCATGCACACTTAGCTTGTTTCCATATTTTGGCTATTGTAAATAATGCTGCAATGAACATGGGGTGCAGATATCTTTTTGAGTTAGTGTTTTTGTTTTCTTTGGATAAATACCCAGGAGTAGAATTGCTGGATCATAGGGTAGTTCTATTTTTAATTTTTTGAGGCACCTCCATACTGTTTTCCATAGCGGCTGCACCAACTTATATTCCCACCAACAGTGCACAAGGGTTCCCTTTTCTCCACACCTTGGTCAATTCTTGTGATTTCTTGTCTTTTTGATGATAGTCATTCTAACAGGTGTGAGGTGATATCTCATTGTGGTTTTGATTTGTGGGTTTTTTTTTTTGTTTTTTTTGCGGTACGCGGGCCGCTCACTGTTGTGACCTCTTCCGTTGTGGAGCACAGGCTCCGGACACGCAGGCTCAGCGGCCACGGCTCACGGGCCCAGCCGCTCCGCGGCATGTGGGATCTTCCCGGACCGGAGCACAAACCCGTGTCCCCTGCATCAGCAGGCGGACTCTCAACCACTGCGCCACCAGGGAAGCCCGATTTGTGGTTTTCTGATCAGTGATGTTGAGCGCCTTTTCATGTACCTGCTGGCCATCTGTATGTCTTCTTTGGGAAAATGCCTATTCAGATCCTTTGCCCATTTTTAAATTGGATTGTTTGTTTTTTTGCTATTGAGTTGTTTGAGTTCCTTATATAGTTTGGATATTAACCCCTTATCAGATAGATGGCTTGCAAATATTTTCTCGCATTCAATAGATTGCCTTTTCTTTTTGTTGGTGGTTTCCCTTGCCGTGTAGAAGCTTTTTAGTAGGATATAGTCCCACTTGTTGATTTTTGCTTTTGCTGTCAAGTGAGAATCTCTGTTTTGAACGCCTTAGAGAATTTGTTGAATGAATGGTGAACGAAGTGATTTTCTAGGGATACTGAGCTGGTCAGTACCCCAGCACAACATGGAAACCATGGGCTTCCGTGACCCGCCCTGCCCCATGGCTATCCTTCTAGAAGCCCCAACGACAAGAATCCTCCTGGTGCCAGGTGAGTGCTGACCTGTGGACACTCCAGGGTTCATAGGTTCCCTGGACACCCAGTGGCCATCACAAACGGGTCCGCCTCTCTCACTTCCCATAGTCCAGGCTGAGATTTCCTCTTGACCAGCCATGGCCGTAGAGTCCACCGGAGGGTACAGAGAGAGCTGCTGTTTCTTCCCCACTCCAAACCCGCCAGACTCTCACCTCATTATGCTTCTTTTGGCCCTGAGACCAGACTTGCAGGGAAAAAGTTGGAGCCGAGTCCCGGAGGAGCGCTCGGGGAGGGTTTTCATCACCTTTGATGATCTAGCATCAGCAGCAGTCTGCTAATATGTAGTCGCCGCATTCCTGTATTTACACTAATTAGTTAATATCCATGGAGGGCTTTGAAGGTGCCTGAGCCTGAGACGTTTGCCAAGGAGAGTGATTCATAAGAAAAGGAGAGACGGCCAAGATCTTGAGACCACCTCCCACCTTGTGCACCACACGGGGCATCACGAGGGGGTTGCAGGCTCTAACAAGCAGCCTGAGGGGTGAGGCTTCTTTGGAGAGGGAGCAGAGCCCCCCTAGGGCTTGTCCCGGACACTTGGTTCTGGGGGCGCCCCTGTTCTGCTCTGCATTCAGGCCTTCTCTGTGGAGCCCTTGGGAGGCAGAGGAGAGGAGAGGATGAAGAATGTCTGCCACCTGCTGTACCCCAGCATCCCACCCACGCTCATGATCTGGGACACAGGCTTTCAGGATTGTGTTGGGTGGTGCTGGCCAGGCTGTGAGCTGCCTGAGGTCAGTGCCGAACCCATCTTGGTGCCCCCGCGTCAGGGTGGGACTCCGGCAGCTGACTTGCTGTGTGTTGCTTCTCCTTGTACTTCCCATAGAGCTCAGTAAATGTCCACGAGCTCGATTAGCTTTCCTTGTGGACGTTTGGAGAGACACCTGTCGACTGGCCATGAGCTGTGGCTTCCGGAGATGCCTCAGCCCCATCGAGTTCCCCTGCTCCACTGGGCTGAGAATCTATTAGATTCTAGTGATCACTCCCTGCCCGCCACCTGGTCTGGCCGTTTTGAGGGTAGGGCAGCCAAGAGTCACCTGATTCAACATCCAGAGAAATTGGGAGGGAGTTAAATTGTGGCCTCCCTTGGAAAGGAGTCTGATCCCCTACTTCGGCAAAGGCTGTGGGGAACCTTCACTATTAAAAAAAATCGCTTTATTGACATATAATTCACAGACCGTATGTTATGAGCTGAATTGTGTCTCCCCCAAAACACTGGTTAAAGGACATTTTTGCTCAAAGGTAAGACCATGACTCTCATACAAGTTCAAAAGGAATACATGCCAAAGATTTTATTTAACTCATTAATTAATGAAGACATCAGTATAATGTTACAACTGGTTCTAAGAACCTCACATCTGTCTATAGGCAGTCGGGAAGGCTAAAGCAAATTTACAAATATGCAAAACTGGTCTCCGCCCACAGGGCAATAATCAGGTGCCTTCCACTGTATATTCAGCTACATTTCACTGGACACAATGTTTGTGTGTTTCTATGCACAAGGATCATTGCATTATTATGAGTTTTCTTAGGCAGCCCTATTGCACTGCTGACTCAGAGTGCCCTGACCAGTGGAAAGTCCCCTTATTTGTGTGACTTGCGTGAATGGGAGCAGGGAAAGGGGTGTTTGTGGTCTTGCCTTTCCCCCCAACTTATTTTGGAACCCCCCAAGGCAGACCCTGAAGCAAGTACTTGAGTCCAGTGGTATATTGGGGGATGACCCCCGAGAGCATCGGTTAGGGAGGTAGGGGGATGAGTGGGTCTCTTGGGAGACAGTGTGGAATAGAGGTCATCTCCCGCCAGAGCAAGTGACCAGAGCTATGTCCCCACCATATCTTGCTGGGTTTTGACTGCGGCTGCTTTGTTGGGGAGAAGGTGTGGACGCCCTGGTCTTCTGCTCTGAGCTCTCAGGGCCGAGAAGGAGACACAGGCGCTGGCGCTGGGAAGTCCGGTCAGTGAGCCCAGAAATGGAAAGGGCTGCAGGGATGTGGGCGGGCCTCCCCATCGCCTTCCTGTAAAGCCATGCCAGCCTCTGACCCCCTCTTCCTTGGAGTTCTCTGGAGGGGGCAGGAGGTGGTGGAGGTCTTCTGTTCTCTCCCCTAGTGTGTGAAAGCAGCATAATTTCAGTATCTGCTGGCCCAGGTGCCCGCCCGCCCCTTCCCCTACCTCCCTGAGCAGCAACAGACGACAGAGTGCCTGGCCGTGCCGGGCTGGGAGGCCTGGGATCTGGCTTGGGCAGGGATGCAAGCCTAGTTACCCTTGGGACCTCTTCAGGGCTGGGGGGCAGAAGAGGGTCCGCCTCAGAGAGCTGTTCGCCCCGCTCTCAACACCATGTGAGTCAGAGGAAACCGGAAAGGGAATATAAGCCACCCACAGCTCAGCGGGCTTGAAGGTGAGCCAGTGGCAGCTGGGAGCTCGCGATCTGGTGGATTTCAACAAGAAGCAGGAGGGAGTCCAGACTTCAGGAAAGAGGGCTGTGCTCCGCGATCAGGGCTGGGGGGGCTACGGAGACTCACTGATGGGTTTTCAGAATTGGAATCGTGTGTCCGGAGTGGCAGTGGCCTCACGGGGTTGGCCGGGGTCTGGAGGGGTCCCCTGGCCGTCACTCTCTCTGCAGCTGGTGCTCCTGTCTCTCCCACTCAAGACCGTCCCGACTGGTCCTTTTCCTGCCTCTGACCCAACAGCGACGGGGCCTGGGCCTTCCAAGCAGGGGAGCCTCCCTCATCCAAGGAGGAGGAAGCAGTTGCCAGGCCTGGGGTCCGTGGCCAGCGAGGCCAGACCAGAGGGTTTCATGAAGAGAATAACGATTCCCAGAGGGGTGGTGGTGGTGGGGAAAGCCTGTTCCCATTTTAATTTTTCCTTTTTGGCAGAAACTAACTTTTCTGTAAAAACAATGAAAAATCAGGGTGGAGTTTCCTCCTCTGAGCACCCTCGGGAGGAAAGCTCTGTGGGCAGGGAGAAGGGAGGGGCCTGGCTGGAGAGAGAGGTGCCCCGCTGGAGCTGGGCAGGCAGGGAAGGCCTTTTGGAGACGGGGTCTGGTCCTGCCGCCTGCTGCATCTTCTGCTGACCTGGGACCTGCCCACCATGCAGTTGGCCACGTGGTGGCCTTGACCATAGCTGTCATTCTGTGAAGGTCACTGTTATCTTCCAGGGACTGGCCATTGTGGCAAAGGTCCTGGTGTCCATGGGGAGAGGCAGCTGGGCCCATGCTAACGAGGCAGGGAGCTGGGGTAGCAGGGACAGCGCCCTTGGTGTCGGGCAGGACACGTTTCTTTGAGCAGGGACTCCCCACTGTACTTGCGGTGTTTTGGCACATCTAGGACCCCAGATCTGTGGGTGGTAGATGCATAGTGCGTGTCCTAGGGTTCTCACCCTGGGGCCCGGCTGGGGCCGCCTCTCCCGTGGACCCCTGGCCTCACTCCGAGCTTCCTAAGCATTTACTTTATGCCTTTGCACAGTTGCCCTCAGCCTTCGCTCGAAAGACCCATTGAAATGTCTGGCCTGGGAAGTCCTCAGAGACAGGGACCAGGCTTCCCTGCCTGGGAGCCACCAAGACATGTCTGCGGGGACACCTCCATGCGCCCCGTACTGTTTGTCAGAGGAAGAGACCTCAGCAGGCCACGTGGCGTCAGGGACAGCTCAGAGGCAGGTCCGTTGAAGGGAAGATGCGTCCAAGAATCAGGGGCCGGTGAGCAGCTTAGGGGTTGAGGCGGAAACCCAGGGATCGGGGCCTCGCGTAGAGCGGAGTCAGCAGCATGGCGGCTGTGGTTAGGAATGGGGGAGGTGAGACATGGGCTGCTGCTCAGAATCAAGTGGCCAAGCACCTGGAGCTGCCTGGGGGCAGAGGACAGGCTCCTGCCCAGAGCAAGGTGGGCAGGGCCAGAGTCCGAGGACCAGAACTCCTGGCTGCACAGGTCGGGGCCGGGGTGCCCCCTCCGTCTGTTGCCCGCTAACCTTTGCCCCTCTGCTGTTCCTTCGAGTCCTGACATAAACACCCAGTGGGGGGATGCCAGCAGCCTTCTCTTCCTGGGCCACGTGCTCAGTGTCACCCCCTGGGTAATGGGAGCGAATAGGAATAAAAATCCAGGGCTCTTGCACTTTTGTCTTTCTGGAACAGGGGGAATAAATGAATGAAGACAAATAGACATACACAGCTCACCTGCCTGCTCGGCTGGCAGACAGAGGGCAGAAGCCACGGGAGGCTGAGGGTGGGTCCCCAGGGACCCGGAGGCTGCCTGGGAAAAGGGGGTGCTGCCAGCATCCACGGCCTCCCCAGAAACCAATTCTCCCACAGACACTTTTCTTTGTTTTCATTAGGGAAGATCGCAATTAAACTAATTACTCTTACAACAAAAAAAAAATCCCAGAATAGGGGGGAAAAAAAGGGAGATCAGCTAAATGCAAATATATTCAGAATGATGTTATGAGCTCGGCTCACCCCTCTAAAATTATCCACTAACCATTACACGCTAATTATCCACCTTTATTATTTTTTTTTTTTGCAGTACGCGGGCCTCTCACTGTTGTGGCCTCTCCCGTTGTGGAGCACAGGCTCCGGACGCGCAGGCTCGGCGGCCATGGCTCACAGGCCCAGCCACTCCGCGGCACGTGGGATCTTTCCGGACCGGGGCACGAACCCGTGTCCCCTGCATCGGCAGGCGGACTCTCAACCACTGCGCCACCAGGGAAGCCCCCTATCCACCTTTTTATTGTTTTAGAAAGGAAGAGATTCCTTCTTATTGGAAGGGAATAGAAAGCCGGAAAATGTTGCCATGTACTTTGCCGTGGACCAAAAGAGCCCACATTTGTGATAAAGTCACAAGGAAGCGGGATGGTTCCACAGAACTGAGAGCTTTGCCCTAAAAAAACACACAAAACTGAGACAGGGTTTTCCTTTGTGAACATTCCTCCCGCCCCTTTTTTTGCAAATAGAGTAATTTGTAACTGAACCCCAGGACCTCTATGTTAGCCTCTGTATGGCTCTACCTGGAGGGTCTGGTGAGTGTTTGATGCCCTTATTATTTGCATAATTTTGCTTCTGGTGTGGGGGTGGGACTTGGTTCTCTTCAGGGGCTGTTGTTGGCCTGACTCAGGGCTGAGCCATGAAATCCAGGCTGATGGATGTCGCTGTGTCAAGGATCAGGTGTCGGGGTCACGGCCCAGGTAACAGGTGAGGCAGGAGGGCTGGCCTCCGGGGTCAGGGTGGCATTGATGCGTGTGTCTGTCCAGAGGAATCAGTCTGAATTCCTTCTGAGCACAGAAATCCTTTGTCAAGCCACGTGGTCCAAATTTTGGTTCAGAAGGCGTGCTTAGTAAACCACAGAGCAGGGTGGGGTGGGAGCGAGGGGGGCGGGGATAGGGAAGCCCTGTGTCAAGTGCTCCCAGCTTGTCTGCTCCTGGTTCCCCTTCCCTGCGGTGGGTGTGCCGGGTATTGGGGGGACAGGTGTCATCTCCTCCACTGAATAGACAGGCAATCTCAGCCCTGGGAGTCTGACTTATCCAAGGTCAATTAGCTGTAAGTGGTGGTTTTCAAATACAGTTCTGTAAAGCCCAAAGTTCATGACTTCCTCCCTGCAAGGATATGTCTCAAGAAGGCCACTTCATGGTCTGGGAAATTGGGGTGGGGTGTGTGTGGAGCATCTGAGGCCCTGGAAGTCCCCCAGCTGGAGAACCAGGGGCCATTCCTGCAGATGCCAACAAGGAAAAGCCCCGTGAGGCCAGCAGTGAGGTCCTCGTCCTGGGAGGACAGAGATGCAGATAGAGATGGGCCCAGACGGTCTGGGGAGTTAGGAATTTCTGGACTGTAGAAGTCAGTCTTCGCTCCCTGGGTGGTCCCAGATGTACTGGGGACGTGGGGGGCATAGATCCCCTGGAGCTCCAGTCAAATGCTCTCTAGAGCACTGACCGATCACCCTATGGGGGTGACCCTGGGCTGTCTGCCCCAACTGAAAGGTCCTGCTGCTTCAGCCCCTCCTCCACTCCTTGGGGTCAAGGTTGTGCTTTAACCTTCATGCCATGGTTCCGCCCATTCCATGCCCCCCTTCCACCCCCGCTGCCAGCCACCAGCCTTGGTTGAGCTGCCCCTTGGGATGCCTGCTCCCTGGAATCACACTGCCTGGTCCGGCTCACCTGGTATTCCACTTTGCCCTTAAATAACCAGATGGCCCTACCAGGTCTCAGCTGGGGGCTTCCTACTCAGACACCCACCCGATTCCTTGCAGATGAACGCTGGCCACTAGGGAGAATTGAGGCCACCTTAGAGACGAAGCTTTATGTTTATTCATTAATTCATCCGCTAACACACATTTCGCGAGGGTGTCAGATGGGCGGGCGCTGTGCTGAGGAAGGAGGCTGAGCGGGGTCAGCACCTTTGGAAGGCCCACCATGCCGGAGTCCCCTGTTACTGCTCTGCTTGGGGGGAACTAGTGGTGTGTCTGGCTGAGAGGTGCTGGTGGGTGAAGGTAGTCAAGGTAAGTCATTTCCTGGGGCATTTCCAAGACACGAGGAGCAGGTCCAGAGACCTGACTGCTCCTTCCCAAGAGCCAGGAGGTCCTCAGTGGAAGGGGGCCACACACGAACACACGAGGTCTTCCGAGTGGGCCAGCTGGGAGAGAAGCTTCTGTCCCTGAGAAGTCACGCCACCCTAGGCAGGTAGGACACCTAACCCAGGATTAAGGCCCAGTCAATGTGCTCCAAGCGATAAGCTGGGGCCCAAAGGCTGGGAATGCCAGGCCGGTGGGCTTCCTGCAGCGACTGTCCAGGAGGACACAATCCCAGGAGGACTGCTCACCTATGCAAGGTCTAAGATGGCAGGGTGAGCTCCAGGATGTGCGCAGGGGACCAGCTCCTTTACTGGGCCTCGCGGGGGTCGCGCGCTGCAGCAGCTGCAAGGGGACCCTGACCCGGAACCCTGGGAGCCGTGGGCTCAGAGCTGCTGGCATCCTGGGGTACTTACCACACACCTTTCATGCTGACCTCAGTGAATCCTCACAAGGACCCGAGGAAATGGGTGTCCTTTTACAAAAGAGGAAACAAGTCTCCTTGAGGGTCAGTGATTTGCCTAAGGACACAGAGATGGCCGCTAAGCAGCAGTGCTGGGATTTGAACTCAGGCGATCGACACCTCACTGCCTCCTCTGCTCAGCGTGACCCCATCTATATTGCTCCTTCCCCCAGACCCACCCCTCCGCCGTTCCCCAGCTGGTTAAGGCTGTCTCCAAACTTTGTCTCCCAGAGCTGAGAACTGGGTGGAGTTCTGGTCCTGGGGCTCCACCCTCAGTGTCCCCCACCTGCAGATCCTCATTTGTTCCTTTTGTGCTGACACCATTTGAGCCTCCTCTCCTCTCCCCAGATGGTGGTTGCACCTGCTGGCCAGTCTTCCAGGCTCCATCCTTCTCTCTGTCCTGCCTGCCTCTGCCGAACGCCAACCTGACTGAGTTCTTCCAGCTGCACACAGGGTAAAGGCCACCCTCCTTGAAGGGCACATGTGGCTTCCAACCTCTAATCCTGCCCACCCCATCTCCCTCCCCTCCCCATCTGAGTGCCCCACTGGGGCAGCGTTCAACCACTGGCTCTCAGAATGTACTTTGTTGCTCCAGGACTCCACTCCTTAACCATGTCTCCTCTGCCCAGAGCACACACCCTCATCCCTTGTCTGTTTGGCAAGCTCATATTCATACATCAAAACCCAGCCTCCAATTTACCTTCCTCCATTCTCTTGCCTCCTTGGTCTACTTCTGACTACTCTGAACATATTCTATTGTGTCCTGATCACTTATTGTTATTGATCTGCTCACCAGTCTCCACTCCCCTCTGGACTCTGATTCCCCCCCACTGAAGGCATAAACAGGTGCTGGAAGCATCCCTTTCTGCCCAGTGTCTAGTAGAGCCTGGCTCAGAGCGGGTGACCAGAGGGGATCAAAGGCCCCAGTCCTTGCCTACCGGCCATCCCTCAGCCCCTTCAGGAGGCGCCAGCTTGAGCACCAACCTGCAGACATGGGGAGGCTGCCTGTGCTTTACTAAAGGGCCTGCTTGTCTCTAGTACCCTCTGCCTTCTCTGCCGAGAAGACCATCTTTCTCGTGGCCTGAATCCCCTGAACCGCTTCTCCACTTCTTCGCTCAAAGATCTGGTCGTGGCAGAGGTAAAAAAACAAGAGGCAGTTTTGTTCTGTAGAAAAGGAATATGTTCCAGCCAAGTTGGCTGATGAGTGATTTTCTGCAAGTAGAATAATTGGACATGTGTTCCCATGGCAACAGAGCCTTTTCTGGAAACCGTTCAGAGGGGAAGGCAGGAGGCGAGGGACCAGCTCTGGCTCACTGGCCGCTGCAGAGCCATCGTGTCGGGCCGGGCGGAGACTGTGGTGCTGCCTCACCGTCCACCCATCCTTCATGCGCTGCCCTGGCCCCCGGGGCCATGGAAGTCATTTCCATGCCCTGCTCTGGATGTCCTGAGCTCACACTCACAGCTCCCAGAATCTGTTGTTTTTCCCTCTCCACGAACACAAAATATCTTTTCTAACACACAATATTTTTACAGCGCATGCATTAATGATTTACAAATGCGTGCACGAGCACGGCCCTGGGATGTTCCGAAAATAACCTTTGAAGGTTTACGATGTTACAATTCCCATTTTACAGATATGGGAACTGAGGCTGGCATGGAATAAGTGACTGGTAGCACAGAGGGGCCAGAGGTGTGGCGAGATGCCAGGCAGGTGTGACCCCAAACTCCCCAAGCGCAGGACACTCACCCCACCAAGAAGTGGGGGGTTGGGGTGGAGAGAGGTGGCCTTGCCTTAACCTCCCTCCTCCAAGCAGGGCATTCCGGTGACTTGTCCCTGGAAGAGCGGCTCCAGGAGTGGGACGTTCCCAGCTGCTGCTTCTAACGAGCTTCTCTGCAAGATTTCATCAGTGCCTTCCTCCCTCTTCACCTGCAGGATCCCGGGCTCCAGTAAGAGTGGTAATTGGATAAAGAAGAGTCAAGCCCATGATTTTATTGCTTGTCCTTTTATCTGGGAAAGTTCCCAGGTCTATGGAGCAAGAGCCACCGTCATGTCTATTTGGAAGAGTGATTGTGTGTGTGTGTGTGTGTGTGTGAGTGAGCATGTGAGTGTGTGTGAGTGTGAGTGTGCGCGCGCACGCGTGTGTGTGTGTGTGGGCAGATGAGGGCAAGTGGAGGCAGGAGGTGAGGACTCTCCGGAGGCTGGAGGGGCTCTGAGGACCTCCAGCTGGGTCCTTATTTGGACAGAGGGAGCAGGATAAGCAGAGGAGGCTCTGGCGAGGTGCTCTGTTTTCCTTCCGACACCTCAGCCCCACCCTGTTCTTCCATCTCAGTGAACCCTTCCTTCCCTGTCCCCTCCCAACCCTGACTATAACTTAAATGACATTCGGTGAGAACAATCTAAAGAGGTCAACACCTTACATTTTCAGAACTCCTTTCCACGTCCCCTCCCAACGGATGGGGAACTGAGAAGCCCGCACCTAAATCACTGGTCGGCTTATAGCCGGTGAGCTGGAAGCCCTGCCGCTGTGCATGTGCTGGAGATGCCGTACACCCTGGTCCTTCCTTCCCTGCGGTGCTTCTCCCCGTCTCCCATGAGGTTTCTCTCCCTCTGCCCTGCACGACATTCTTCTCATTCTACATCTTAAGTCCACTATTCCAAATCCCACCGCGTGCTGATGACGCTTGGGGCCCCATAACTCCAGCCTCATCAACATCTCCTGTGCCTCCCCACGTGTCTCCTGCAATGTGATCCTGCCTCTCTCCATTGAGGACCGGGGTTTCATTCCCTTCCCCTGACTCTGGGCTGGGCTTCGTGACTCCCTTGTCATCGGTAGACACTGTGGATCACATGATTCCTGAGACAAGGTCAGAAAAAGCCAGGCAGCCTCTGTCTGGTCCCTTGGAAGAGTGACTTTCCGACACGCTCTTGGGACATCTTTCTTGGAACTCGGTCACCATCTGTGGGAGACCGAAGGCCCATGGAGGCCCGAGTGGTAAGTGCTCGGATGGACCGGTCCTGCAGAGGCATCCAGCCCAGGTGCCAGGGAGATGCTTCCAGTGCATTCCAGCCCCAGCCATTCAGGTCACCCCTGTACACTGAGCCTTTCCAGCTGAGGTCCCAGACATTGCAGAACAGACACAAGCCACCCACACCACGCTCCATCCACGTTCCTGTCCCACTGCTGTGCGTAATAGAGGGATTATTCTACACCATGTTTGGGGTGGCCGGTCACACAGCAACGGATAACTGAGACAGGCCCTATATGTATATCTCGAGGCCAAGCCTTCCTTCTGAGCTTCTGATCCATACATCCTACTGCCTGGTGGACACTTCTAAGGTTCCAAAGCACCTGGAATCTTCCATAGGTGGATTAGACTAACGTGTCCTAGGCTGAAGCATCCACATTTGAAACCCTTGGTGATAACCTGGGCAAAGTTGGACCAAATGAGGTCCAAACCCAACAGACAGGAGAGCGAGCGTGGAGTCCAGTTTCCACCTGCCCGTTTACATGCTCATCCTGACCCTTGTGACCGGCAGGGACATATGCTGGAGATTGGCCACAGTGAGGCGTTTGGCCATGGAAGAAAGCAACAGACATGACTGTTCTTGGTTGAAGGCATAACCTTGGCCTGCACTTACTGCCCTCCCACCTGCCAGGACAGCGTGGACATGAGTTCAGCTGAGAGGAGGAGGTGTAAAGCAGTCTTTGAAAGTACGTGGCTGGGGCAGTGAGCGTCCTTCAAGACAGGGAGCGCTGGGCTGCTCGTGGGTCACTGAGGCCTGGGAGGGCTACTCCCCTCAGCTTCCTGGGTCATCTGCCTCTTTCTGGCCCATGACTTATTCTACCTGTGACCCAGTTCCAGCCAACAAGGTTGAACGAAGCCTCGGAAGGGAGCTTCCCTGGACCTGGTGGCAGCCAACACCTGGCCAGCGGGCCAGGTGGAGTTCTGCTGGTTGCAGTTAACATTACAGATGTGTGTCTCTCTCTGACTTTCACACACACACACACACACAAAACAGCAAAACAGCCAGCCATCTGGAGGACCCTATAAGAGGACAGAGATCTGAGTTAGAAGACTGCACCCCACTGTGTCCCCCTGCTTCCCTCTGTGTCCTGCTGTTCCCCACTGTGTGTGTGAGATTCTCCTCGTTCTGACCATGTGGTTGCTGCACCTCCCACCCCCTTGAGGTAGGCGAGGCCAGGTGACATGCTTTGGTGATAAAACGTGAGCAGGGTGATGCCTGCCACATCCTGAAGGAAGCATTGAATTGCCTGTGTGAGACTCACCAGCACCGGGGAGGAGCCACAAGGCTGAGCCACACCCTGGAAGTCCCCCCGTCCCCCCAGCATACTCACAGGAGCCACAAATAAATCTGTCCTGTTTGCCATCCTTTTACTTTCAACATTCTGTGATATTATAAGAAACACATAGTTTAATTTAAAAAAAAAAAATCAGGGGCTTCCCTGGTGGCACAGTGGTTAAGAATCCACCTGCCAGTGCAGGGGACACAGGTTTGAGCCCTGGTCCGGGAAGATCCCACATGCCGCAGCGCAACTAAGCCAGGGAGCCACCACTACTGAGCCTGCGCTCTAGAGCCTGTGAGCCACAGCTACTGACACCACGTGCCACAACTACTGAAGCCTGTGTGCCTAGAGCCCGTGCTCCGCAACAAGAGAAGCCACCGCAATGAGAAGCCTGCGCACCGCAACGAAGAGTAGTCCCCGCTCGCTGCAACCAGAGAAAGACCGCGCGCAGCAACGAAGACCCAACGCAGCCAAAATTAAATAAATAAATAAGTAAATTGATTTAAAGAAAAAAATCAAGTCTGACAATCTGTGTCTTTTAATTCATTTACATTTAATCAAATTACTGATGTGTTAGGGTTTAAATCTCCCATTGTACTATGGGGTTTTTACTTGTCCCACCTGTTCTGTGTTCCATTTTACTTCCTTTCTTGCCTTCTTTTGGACGAATCAAGTGAATACTACTGTTTCATTTCCTCCACCATTAGCTTGTTAGTTAAACTGTCTTTTAGCGGTTATCCTACTAGAGATTACAACACTCTTCCTTGATTTATTAAAGACTAATATAAAGGAAATATAATATTTTCCCACTTCCCAGGCAATGCCAGCACTTCACAAAAGTGAACACTTTCACCACCCTACTTGCCTTGATAATAACTCAATAATATGATCTATTTTAATTTATATAATTTAATGCAATTATTAACATATAAATGTATTTAAAAATAGGATCACACTGTACATCTTGTTCCATAGTGTGCTCTTTTCATTCAGAAATATAGTGCAGGGCTTCCCTGGTGGTGCAGTGGTTGAGAGTCTGCCTGCCGATGCAGGGGACACGGGTTCGTGTCCCGGTCCGGGAAGATCCCACATGCCGTGGAGCGGCTGGGCCCGTGAGCCATGGCCGCTGAGCCTGCGCATCCGGAGCCTGTGCTCCGCAGTGGGAGAGGCCACAACAGTGAGAGGCCCGCGTACCGCAGAAAAAAAAAAAAAAGAAAAAAGAAATATAGTGCAGATGTCTTCTGTGTTTGAGGTCTATCACATTCTTTTTTTATTTGAATTTTATTTATTTATTTTTTATACAGCAGGTTCTTATCAGTTATCTATTTTATACATATTAGTGTATATATGTCAATCCCAATCTCCCAATTCATCCCACCACCACCACCCCTGCCACTTTCCCCCCTTGATGTCCATATGTTTGTTCTCTACACCTGTGTCTCTACTTCTGCCCTGCAAACCAGTTCATCTGAACCATTTTTCTAGATTTCATATATATGCGTTAATATATGATATTTGTTTTTCTCTTTCTGACTTACTTCACTCTGTATGACAGTCTCTAGGTCAATCCACGTCTCTACAAATGACCCAATTTCATTCTGTTTTATGGCTGCGTAATATTCCATTATATATATGTACCACATCTTCTTTATCCATTCATCTGTTGATGGGTATTTAGGTTGCTTCCATGACCTGGTTATTGTAAATAGTGCTGCAATGAACATTGGGATGCATGTGTCTTTTTCAATTATGGTTTTCTCAGGGTATATGCCCAGGAGTGGGATTGCTGGGTCATATGGTAATTCTATTTTTAGTTTTTTAAGGAACCTCCATACTGTTCTCCATAGTGGCTGTATCAATTTACATTCCCACCAACTGTGCAAGAGGGTTCCCTTTTCTCCACACCCTCTCCAGCATTTGTTGTTTGTAGATTGTCTGATGAAGCCCATTCTAACTGGTGTGAGGTGATACCTCATTGTAGTTTTGATTTGCATTTCTCTAATAATTAGTGATGTTGAGCAGCTTTTCATGTGCCTCTTGGCCATATGTATGTCTTCTTTGGAGAAATGTCTATTTAGGTCTTCTGCCCATTTTTTGTTTGGGTTGTTGTTTTTTTTAATATTAAACTACATGAGCTGTTTGTATATTTTGGAGATTAATCCTTTGTCCGTTGATTCATTTGCAAATATTTTCTCCCGTTCTGAGAGTTGTCTTTTCATCTTGTTTATAGTTTCCTTTGCTGTGCAAAAGCTTTTAAGTTTCATTAGGTCCCATTTGTTTATAAGTTTTTTAATCTAGGAGGTGGGTCAAAAAAGATCTTGCTGTGATTTATGTCAAAGAGTTTTCTTCCTATGTTTTCCTCTAAGAGTTTTATAGTGTCCAGTCTTACATTTAGGTCTTTAATCCATTTTGAGTTTATTTTTGTATATGATGTTAGGAAGTGTTCTAATTTCACTCTTTTGTATGTAGCTGTCCAGTTTTCCCAGCACCACTTATTGAAGAGACTGTCTTTTCTCCATTATATATCCTTGCCTCCTTGTCATAGATTATTTGACCATAGTTGCACGGGTTTATCTCTGGGCTTTCTATGCTGTTCCATTGATCTATATTTCTGTTTTTGTGCCAGTACCATATTGTCTTGATTACTATAGCTTTGTAGTATAGTCTGAAGTCAGGGAGTCTGATTCCTCCAGCTCTGTTTATTTTCCCTCAAGATTGATTTTTGTCTCCATACAAATTTTAAGATTTTTTGTTCTAGTTCTTCTTTTTTTTTTTTTTTTGGTGGTACGCTGGCCTCTCACTGTTGTGGCTTCTCCCATTGTGGAGCACAGGCTCCGGACGCTCAGGCTCAGCAGCCATGGCTCAAGGGCCTAGCTGCTCCACGGCATGTGGGATCTTCCCGGACCAGGGCACGAACCCGTGTCCCCTGCATCGGCAGGCGGACTCTTAACCACTGCGCCACCAGGGAAGCCCTGTTCTAGTTCTGTAAAAAATGCCATTGGTAATTTGATAGGGATTGCATTGAATCTGTAGATTGCTTTGGGTAGTATAGTCATTTTCACAATATTGATTCTTCCAATCCACGAACATGGTATATCTCTCCATCTGTTGGTATCGTCTTTAATTTCTTTCATCGGTGTCTTATAGTTTCCTGAGTACAGGTCTTTTATCTCCTTAGGTAGGTTTATTCCTAGGTATTTTATTCTTTTTGTTGCAATGGTGAATGGGATTGTTTCCTTAATTTCTCTTTCTGACCTTTCATTATTAGTGTATAGGAATGCAAGGGATTTCTGTGCATTAATTTTGTATCCTACAAATTTCCCAAATTCAGTGATTAGTTCTAGTAGTTTTCTGGTGGCATCTTCAGAATTCTCTATGTATAGTATCATGTCATCTGCAAACAGTGACAGTTTTACTGCCTCTTTTCCAGTTTGTGTTCCTTTTATTTCTTTTTCTTCTCTGATTGCCATGGCTAAGACTTCCAAAAGTATGTTGAATAATAGTGGTGAGAGTGGACATCCTTGTCTCGTACCTGATCTTAGAGGAAATGCTTTTAGTTTTTCACCACTGAGAATGATGTTTGCTGTGGGTTTGTTGTATACAGCCTTTATTATATTGAGGAAGTTTCCCTCTATGCCCACTTTCTGGAGAGTTTTTATCATAAATGGGTGTTGAATTTTGTCAAAAGATTTGTCTGCATCTATTGAGATGATCATATGGTTTTTATTCTCAGTTTGTTAATATGGTGTATCATGTTGATTGATTCGCATATATTGAAGAATCCTTGCATCCCTGGGATAAATCCCACTTGATCATGGTGTATGATCCTTTTAATGTGTTGTTGGATTCTGTTTGCTAGCATTTTGTTGAGGATTTTTGGATCTATGTTCATCAGTGATATTGGTCTGTAATTTTCTGTTTTTTGTAGTACCTTTGTCTGGTTTTGGTATCAGGGTGATGATGGCCTCATAGAATGAGTTTGGGAGTGTTCTCTCCTCTGCAATTATTGAGAAGAGTTTGAGAAGGATGGGTGTTAGCTCTCCTCCAAATGTTTGATAGAATTTACCTGTGAAGCCATCTGATCCTGGACTTTTTTTTGGTGGAAGGATTTTAATCACAGTTTCAATTTCATTGCTCGTGATTGGTCTGTTCATATTTTCTATTTCTTCCTGGTTCAGTCTTGGAAGGTTATACCTTTCCATGAATTTGTCCATTTCTTCCAGGTTGTCCATTTTATTGGCATAGAGTTGCCTGTAGTAGTCTCTTAGGATGCTATGTATTTCTGCAGTGTCTGTTGTAACTTCTCCTTTTTCATTTCTAATTTTATTGATTTGAGTCCCCTCCCTCTTTTTCTTGATGAGTCTGGCTAATGGTTTATCAATTTTGTTTATCTTCTCAAAGAACCAGCTATTACTTTTATTGATCTTTGCTATTGTTTTCTTTGTTTCTATTTCATTTATTTCTGCTCTGATCTTTATGATTTCTTTCCTTCTGCTAACTTTGGGTTTTGCTTGTTCTTCTTTCTCTAGTTCCTTTAGGTGTAAGGTTAGATTGTTTATTTGAGATTTTTCTTGTTTCTTGAGGTAGGCTTGTATAGCTATAAACTTCCCTCTTAGAACTGCTTTTGCTGCATCCCATAGGTTTTGGATCATCGTGTTTTCATTGTCATTTGTCTCTAGGTATTTTTTTGATTTCTTCTTTGATTTCTTCAGTGATCTCTTGGTTATTTAGTAACGTATTGTTTAGCCTCCATGTGTTTGTGTTTTTTACATTTTTTTCCCTGTAATTCATTTCTAATCTCATAGCGTTGTGATCAGAAAAGATGCTTGCTATGGTTTCAATTTTCTTAAATTTACTGAGGCTTGATTTGTGACCCAAGATGTGATCTATCCTGGAGAATGTTCCATGCGCACTTGAGGAGAAAGTGTAATCTGCTGTTTTTGGATGGAATGTCCTCTAAATATCAATTAAGTCTCTCTGGCCTATTGTGTCATTTAAAGCTTCTGCTTCCTCATTTATTTTCATTTTGGATGATCTGTCCATTGGTGTAAGTGAGGTGTTAAAGTCCCCCACTATTATTGTGTTACTGTTGATTTCCTCTTTTATAGCTGTTAGCAGTTGCCTTATGTATTGAGGTGCTCCTATGTTGCGTGCATATATATTTATAATTGTTATATCTTCTTCTTGGATTGATCCCTTGATCATTATGTAGTGTCCTTCCTTGTCTCTTGTAACATTCTTTATTTTAGAGTCTATTTTATCTGATATGAGTATTGTGACTCCAGCTTTCTTTTGATTTCCACTTGCATGGAATATCTTTTTCTATCCCCTCACTTTCACTCTGTATGTGTCCCTAGGTCTGAAGTGGGTCTCTTGTAGACAGCATATATATGTTTTTGTATCCATTCAGTGAACATGTGTCTTTTGGTTGGAGCATTTAATCCATTCACATTTAAGGTAATTATCGATATGTATGTTCCTATTACAATTTTCTTAATTGTTTTGAGTTTGTTTTTGTATGTCCTTTTCTTCTCTTGTGTTTCCCACTTAGAGAAGTTCCTTTAGCATTTGTTGTAGAGCTGGTTTGGTGGTGCTGAGTTCTCTTAGCTTTTGCTTGTCTGTAAAGCTTTTGATTTTTCCATCGAATCTGAATGAGATCCTTGCCGGGTAGAGTAATCTTGGTTGTAGGTTCTTCCCTTTCATCACTTTAAATATGTCCTGCCACTCCCTTCTGGCTTGTAGAGTTTCTGCTGAGAAATAAGCTGTTAACCTTATGGGTTATTATTTGTCATTTTCCCCTTGTTGCTTTTAATAATTTTTCTTTGTCTTTAATTTTTGTCAATTTGATTACTATGTGTCTCTGTGTGTTTCTCCTTGGATTTATCCTGCCTGGGACTCTCTGCACTTCCTGGACTTGGGTGGCTATTTCCTTTCCCATGTTAGGGAAATTTTCAACTATAATCTCTTCACATATTTTCTCGGGTCCTTTCTCTCTCTCTTCTCCTTGTGGGACCCCTATAATGCAAATGTTGGTGCATTTAATGTTGTCCCAGAGGTCTCTTAAGATGTCTTCATTTCTTTTCATTCTTTTTTCTTTATTCTGTTCCATGGCCGTGAATTCCACCGTTCTGTCTTCCAGGTCACTTATCCGGTCTTCTGCCTCAGTTATTCTGTTATTGATTCCTTCTAGTGTATTTTTTCATTTCAGCTATTGTATTGTTCATCTCTGTTTGTTTGTTCTTTAATTCTTCTAGGTCTCTGTTAAACATTTCTTGCATCTTCTCGATCTTTGCCTCCATTCTTTTTCCGAGGTCCTGGATCATCTTCACTGTCATTATTCTGAATTCTTTTTCTGGAAGGTTGCCTATCTCCACTTCATTTAGTTGTTTCTCTGGGGTTTTATCTTGTTCCTTCATCTGGTACATACTCCTCTGCCTTTTCATTTTGTCTATCTTTCTGTGAATGTGGTTTTTGTTCCACAGGCTGCAGAATTGTAGTTCTTCTTGCTTCTGCTGTCTGCCCTCTGGTGGATAAGGCTATCTAAGAGACTTGTGCAATCTTCCTGATGGGAGGGACTGGTGGTGGGTAGAGCTGGGGGTTGCTCTGGTGGGAAGAGCTCAGTAAAACTTTAATCTGCTTGTCTGCTAATGGGTGGGGCTGGGTTCCCTCCCTGTTGGTTTTTTGGCCTGAGGCAACCCAGCACTGGAGCCTACCGGGCTCTTTGGTGGGGCTAATGGCGTACTCTGGGAGGGCTCATGCCAAGGAGTAATTCCCAGAACTTCTGCTTGTAGTGTCTTTGTCCCCATTGTGAGCCACAGCCACCCTCTGCCTCTGCAGGAGACCCTCCAACACTAGCAGGTAGGTCTGATTCAGTCTCCTATGGGGTCACTGCTCCTTCCCCTCGGTCCTTATGTGCACACTACTTTGTGTGTGCCCTCCGAGAGTGTAGTCTCTGTTTCCCTCAGTCCTGTCAAAGTCCTGCAATCAAATCCTGCTAGCCTTCAAAGTCGATTCTCTAGGAATTTCTCCTCCCGTTGCTGGACCCCGAGGTTGGGAAACCTGACGTGGGGCTCAGAACCTTCACTCCAGTGGGTGGACTTCTGTGGTATAATTGTTCTCCAGTTTGTGAGTCACCAACCCAGCAGTTATGGGACTTGATTTTATTGTGATTGCGCCCCTCCTACCATCTCATTGCAGCTTCTCCTTTGTCTTTGGATGTGGGGTACCTCTTTTGGTGAGTTCCAGTGTCTCCCTGTCGATGATTGTTCAGCAGTTAGTTGTGATTCTTGCAAGAGGGAGTGAGCGCACGTCCTTCTACTCCACCATCTTGAACCAATCTCCTTATCACATTCTTTTTAAAGGTGAGGTAGTCTTCCACTGTACGGAGGTGTCATCACTGAATAAGGAATCCCTTGTTGATAGACATTTACTATGTATGATTTAGTATAAAGCAAGAGTTTTTAAACACAGGAATTATTTTATATTTGATCTATTAGACTTCAATCAATGTTGTTGTAAACAACTTTAAATATCAATTTAAAATGTAATACAATAAGTGGCTATCTTGTGGAAACTGTGAATATTTCTGACAGGATAAATGAATCAAACAAAACAAAATGAAACACTGTCCTCATATTAAGTGAATGGGCCCTTGTGGCCTCGGATGAAATTTCCAGGGAAATGATACCTTCTGAAAATTGTTCGAGGTCCCAAAAGAGGATGTAGGATGTGGCTGTGATGAGGACACAGGCTGAAGATAAACAGGAAGAGGTCGTTGTACAAAATATATAGGTGGGAAAAAAGCTGTATTTCTAAATTATTATTTTGTAGAACATGTCTTTTTTTTTTTTTTTTTTCCGGTATGCAGGCCTCTCACTGTTGTGGCCTCTCCCATTGCGGAGCACAGGCTCCGGACGTGCAGGCTCAGCGGCCATGGCTCACAGGCCCAGCCGCTCCGCGGCATGTGGGATCTTCCTAGACAGGGGCACGAACTCGTGTCCCCTGCATTGGCAGGTGAATTCTTAACAACTGCGCCACCAGGGAAGCCCCCAGCATGCGATTATAACCCTAAAAAAGAGATATTCCAATTGCTCTCTCCCCTCTCCCCTCTTGAAAAATAAAATCTCCCTTTTCTTTTTTGTGCCTTTGCATTTGGTTCCCGGGATATTTGGGAATTGTAATAGCAATTTCTTTTGCTGTTACAAACAGTCCTGAGACAAACATTCTTACACTTTTTATACTCGAGGTTAACTTGGGAAAGTGCGATGTCAACAGGGATGGCCACTTAAAAATTGTATATATGTTGCCAGATTGCCCTCGTAAGGCTTCTAGCAATTTGTTCTCCTAAAGTGGTCTATGACAGTACCTGTGGGCAACACTTTGTTAAGCTCAGTGGTTTTTGAGCATTTCCCGTGGATTTGGGTCGGGCTTGGGCTGAGAGAGAAGTAGGGTGACTCCAGGTCCTGGTGCTCCCAGGGCAGCGGGGTGGCTGCCATGTGACCGGCCACCAGGCTGGAGGCTGAGGAGTTGGAAGTGAGGTGGGAATCCTGCCGGGAGCTCTGTCCCAGGCCGGCTCCTGTCTCACCAGCCTATGGTGGGCAGCTCTGAACGCTGAGCTTTTTTGAGAAGAAAACCTGACCTTGGACCCTGTAAACTCTGAGATGCTCTCAAAAGTATTATATACAGAGGAAGGTGAGATGGGAGCCCTGTTGTTACAGGGGGAGGGAAGGGGGGCTATTTCTCAGGCTCTGACCATAACTCAGATTGTAAAAAAAGCCACTCACACTGGAGGGAGAAACTCCAGTCACACCTAAGTACACGCGGGCTCTTAGGGCAAAACAGTCGGGGGTGGGTCTTAACTGTGTGGAAAGAGGTGGTCGCCCAGACAGCCTGGGACCCCGTAAGTTTTGTTCCTGGAAGGGGAGTCAAGAGGTGGCCTGGTCTCTGCTGCCCTGTGAGATCTCCATTGCTATCTCCAGGGACCCTCTTGCAGGTCTCATTGCCCAGCTAGTCAAGAACGTGGTGGTGCTTCTTCATCTATGATGTTGGAGCACCAGCTGAGGCGGTGCTATGTCCCAGGCAGCGTTGAGGGTGACCTGCTCTAAGGCCAGAGAATGCAGGGCAGCCACACCCACTGATCTGGCTGCCAGGTGCGGTACCTACAGCAAAAATCTCCACCAGGAACGTCGCAGGACGGATGCTTGAAATTCACGCATCTACAGTTCATTTAGAAGATAAATGCGTGAGAAATGCGTGAGTGTCCATGTGCGTGTCTGCTGCATGCGTGTGTGTGTGTACGTGCGTATTCCATGTACCCCCTTTTACTGAGTGTTTTCTCTACAAAGTGCTTTTCCAGGCATAGAAATACACATTGAAATAATACAGCCTTTGCCATCCAGCAGCTCACAGTGGGGTAGAGGCTGGAGAGTGTATCAGTCATAAACCACCCCCAGATTTAGTGCCTATCGTTTCTCCATTTTCCATGGGTTGGCTGGGTAGATCTTTTCTGGGCAGGTTTACCTGATCTGCGTGATCAGCTGGTGGCTGGGCTGGGGCTGGGGGCTCCAGGATGGCCTCACTCACATTCTGGCCAGCGGCAGGCTGCTCGTCCGGGGATCCCAGCTGCGACGCCCCA